>NC_059432.1:8414887-8770267 GCF_021028975.2 Sphaerodactylus townsendi
CTTACGCGCCATGCCTCGTACCATTCTCACGCCTTCTCAATTGGGTTTGGCGGTAACCCGATCCCAGACAGTCACGCCCCCGAAACATTCCCCCGTGCAGGTGCCGGACGTTGTATCCCCGTTTCTACGTCAGCTGGAGGAGGCGGGACGGCAGGAGGTTCCGAAGGAGGAATCTGACCCCCTCCTGCAGTTACAAGGGGGAGTGTGGAGACGGGGGGACTGCTGGTACGTCCCACCGGCCTTACGTAAGCAGGTTCTAATGGCTGGTCATGACGCCCGACAAGCAGGACACTTTGGATTTCTGAAAACGCTTCACCTACTTAGAAGGCAGTTTTGGTGGCGCACCATGCGCAAGGACATTGAGGCATACATAAAGGGGTGTCCGACGTGCGCAGAGGCTAAAGCCAGCCCTACTAAGCCGCATGGATTGCTACACCCCATCCCTCCGGCGGCTCGGCCGTGGCAAGTGATTTCCATGGATTTCATCACAGATCTCCCCGAAAGCCATGGTAATACAGTACTTTGGGTAGTGGTGGACCTCTTTTCCAAACAGGCGCACTTCGTTCCGTGTTCCACCATTCCCTCGGCGCCTAAATTGGCCAAATTGTTTATTCAACATATCTATCGTTTGCATTCATCGCCGGAGAGAGTGATTTCCGACAGGGGCCCACAGTTCATATCTAAGTTCTGGAAAGCGTTCCTGGAGTTGTTGGGAACGGTCTCGGCTGTGGCGGCCCCGTACCACGTGCAAAGTGACGGCCAGACCGAACGGACCAACAGAACGCTTGAGCAGTACCTACGTTGCTACACCAACTATCATCAGGATAACTGGACGGAGCTTCTACCCTTCGCCGAATATGCCTACAACAACGCGGTTCACAGCAGCACCAATAAAACTCCATTTGAAGTGGTCTCGGGTCGTTCGTTTCCCCCGTTACCCCAGCTCCCCGATCAGGCGCTTCAACCCCCTGACTTTGGTGACTGGATCCGGTCTCTAGCTGAAGGCTGGAAATCCGTCTCTTCCTCGCTCTCGCAAGCGCAGGAAGCCCAAAAGAGACAAGCGGACAAACATAGAATGGATTTTCCTCTGCAAGTGGGGGCTTGGGTTTATTTGTCCACCAAAAACCTTAGGGATGTGCATAAATATTCTAAACTAGGCAAGAAATTTATAGGCCCGTTTAGGATCACCCAGGTGATCAACGATGTGACAGCCCGGTTAGAGTTGCCTAATTCTCTTAGTAATATTCACCCTGTATTTCATTCTAGCTTACTCAAGCGGGCTCCAGATTCAGATGCTTGGCACGACCCAACGGAGATTCCCCCGCCGGTGATCGTTGATGGCCACAAGCACTACGAAATCGACGCTATTCTGGATTCTCGTTACATACGCAAACGTCTGCAATATTTGGTATCCTGGGTGGGATATCCCTCAGGACATAATCAATGGGTGTATGTTGAAAATATTGATGCCCCCCCCTTTGATTGCTGCTTTTCATAAGGCTTTCCCTCTTAAACCCGGGGGGAGGGGGCTTTCGTGGAGGAGGCGGAGTGTAAGGGTGGGGGTTAGTTTCTGCTCTTTCTGCCTGGCCTTGACGCATTCCTCGTTCTGGGCTTCGTGCCCGGGATGGTTGGGGCCTTAACCTTGCTGTGGCTATCTTGTGTGTTTGAAGTTTGTTTCTGCTCTGTCGTGGGAAACCTGCTGGGACGTTTGGGGGAGGTGGCTGAAGGTTCCGTAAAAGCGATACCTGAAGCCCGGGAAAGTCAGAATCCGCATCCCGTGTAATGCGATCGTTGAAGTTTATGAAATAAACGTACTGAACTCAGTTCCTTTGTTTCGAGTCCTTTGAGGTTCCTTACAGATAAGCCCGATCGTCCACCGCATAAACTGGTTGCCGTTTGCGGTCCACAAAACGTTTGTAATCCGCCCTAGCTTTAGCTAATGAGTCCTGTACAATCCACCAGGTGGTGCGTAGAGATGCAATCCACTCCTGCAGGTCAGCCGGCCCATCCGGAATAGCGCCCTCTAGGGGAAACGGGTTATTGTCCTGGCCATACACCACCCTGAAGGCACTTTGCCCGGTACTAGTATGGACAGCGTTGTTGTATGCGAATTTGGCCCAATTATCGTTGTGTTGGTTAACATAGCACCACAGGTCCTGTTCCAGAATCCTATTCACCCTCTCCGTTTGCCTATCTGTGGCCGCATGGTAGGCAGAAGACAACCCCAGTTCCACCCCGAGAAGCTTCATAAACTCCCGCCAGAACCTGGAGATGAATTGGGCCCCCCGATCCGAGATGACCTTCTGGGGCGCCCCATGGAGTCTATATACATGTGTGAGGAAGAGCCGGGCCAATTTCTGAGCAGTGGGGACCCCCCCCAGGGGACAAAGTGGGCCTGCTTGGAGAACAAATCCACTACCACCAAACAACCGTTTCCCCCTTACTCGTGGGCAAGTCCATAATAAAGTCCATTAAGATGGTCTGCCAAGGGGCTAGGTAGAGGTTGTAACAGCCCGGGCTGGTGACCCAGGACATGCTTGGCCGTGGCACACACAAGGCAGCCAGTGACATAACTCGCCACATCCTTGCGGAGGGAGGGCCACCAGAACTGCCACCTGTCAGGAGGCCTGTTATTATGGGGCATTTGCTATTGCTGCTTTCTGTATGCTGGGGGTGGTGGAATGGGTTAATTGCATTTCTAACTGACTTTCAACTGTCTTCTGTATGATGTTATACTGTACCAGTCAAGGTCAGTGCCTGGCCATCTCTACTGTTATCTCTTTTGCAGTTCCTTTTGGGTGCACTTTCCCAGGATGGGGGTGCAAGCTACTTTAATTACTGGGTTTTGCATGGGCAAACCTCAGTTCTGGCATGACCAGAGAAGATCCTCAATACTCAATAAACTACTGTTCTTATACATGAGTTTGTTTCAGTTTTTGGGATTCTGACAGTAAAAGAAAGAAAGAGCCTGCTGGATCAGACCAGAGTCCATCTAGTCCAGCACTCTGCTACTCGCAGTGGCCCACCAGGAGCCTTTGGGAGCTCACGTGCTGGAGGTGAAAGCAATAGCCTTCTGCTGCTGCTGTTCCCGAGCACCTGGTCTGTTAAGGCATTTGCAACCTCAGATCAAGAAGGATCAAGATTGGTAGCCATAGATTGACTTCTCCATAAATCTGTCCAAACCCTTTTTAAAGCTATCCACGTTAGTGGCCATCACCACCTCCTGTGGCAGCATATTCCAAACACCAATCACACGTTGCGTGGAGAAATGTTTCCTTTTATTAGTCCTAATTCTTCCCCCCAGCATTTTCAATGTATGTCCCCTGATTCTAGTATTGTGAGAAAGAGAGAAAAATTTCTCTCTGTCAACATTTTCTATCCCATGCATAATTTTATAGACTTCAATCATATCCCCCCTCAGACATCTCCTCTCCAAACTAAAGAGTTCCAAACGCTGCAGCCTGTCCTCATAAGGAAGGTGCTCCAATCCTTCAATCATCCTCGTTGCCCTTCTCTGCACTTTTTCTATCTCTTCGATATCCTTTTTGAGATGTGGCAACCAGAACTGAACTCAGTACTTCAAGTGCGTTCGCACCACTGCTTTATATAAGGGCATGACAATCTTTGCAGTTTTATTCTCAGTTCCTTTCCTAATTATCCCCAGCATAGAGTTTGCCTTTTTCACAGCTGCCATGCATTGAGTTGACATTCCCATGGAACTATCAACTAAGACGCCCAAATCCCTTTCCTGGTCTGTGACTGATAGTACTGACCCCTGTAGCGTGTATGTGAAGTTTGGATTTTTTGCCCCTATGTGCATCACTTTACATTTTGCTACATTGAACAGCATTTGCCATTTTATTGTCGAAGGCTTTCACGGCCGGAATCACTTGGGTGCTGTGTGGTTTCCGGGCTGTATGGCCGTGTTCTAGCAGCATTCTCTCCTGACGTTTCGCCTGCATCTGTGGCTGGCATCTTCAGAGGATCTGATGTTGGGAAAGCAAGTGGAGTATATATCTGTCCAGGGTGTGTGGGGAGTGTCCAGGGTGGGTGGGGAAACCTTGTCTGTGAGTAACAAAGGCGGCAAACAGGTCATGGTTGCTGCCTTTGTTACTCACAGACAAGGTTTCCCCACCCACCCTGGAAACTCCCCACACACCCTGGACAGATATATACTCCACTTGCTTTCCCAACATCAGATCCTCTGAAGATGCCAGCCACAGATGCAGGCGAAACGTCAGGAGAGAATGCTGCTAGAACATGGCCATACAGCCCGGAAACCACACAGCACCCAAGCATTTGCCATTTCTGGGCCCACTCACCTAATTTTTCAAGGTCCGCTTGGAGCTCTTCGCAATCCTTTGTGGTTCTCACCACCCTACATAATTTGGTATCATCTGCAAACTTGGCCACCACGCTACCCACCCCTACTTCCAGGTCATTTATGAATAGGTTAAAGAGCACTGGTCCCAAAACGGATCCTTGGGGGACACCACTCCCTACATCTCTCCATTGTGAGAACTTCCCATTTATACCCACCCTTTGCTTCCTGTTCCTCAACCAGTTTTTAATCCATAGGAGGACTTCCCCTCTTATTCCTTGATTGCTGAGTTTTCTCAGTAGTCTCTGGTGAGGAACTTTGTCAAAAGCCTTTTGGAAATCCAAGTAGACAATGTCCACTGGTTCCTCCTTATCCACATGTCTGTTTACACCCTCAAAGAACTCTAGTAAGTTTGTAAGACAGGACCTGCCTCTGCAAAAGCCATGCTGACTCTTTCTCAGCAGGTCTTGCTTTTCTACATGTTTAATAATTTTATCTTTAACTAGTGAAGCCTGGCCACCCGTTGCTTTGGCTTATTGTGGTGAAATGGGAAAGGAACAGTAGCAGGAAATCAATTGCAGAGGCCAGCAGTACGTGCTCATGCAAACATGCAGCGTGATACTGTGCGATGTCATTGATGTGTGTGCCTGCATTCCTGGGGGCGGGGGGAATGGAAAGGCACCCCTCCCACACATCTAGGCTGGCTGGTCCTTTACCTGGGAGTAAGTTTGGTTGGTGGCAATGGGTGTCGCTTCTGAGGAAACCCTCTGAGGGGCGCGACGCAGCCATTCAAAGTATGTCAAGGTTGCTGTACCAAGCTTACTCCTCAGTAATGCGTGCCTGGTTTTCTTAACTGTAATTGCAGTATTCAGGGAATCTAGGGTGCCTGGCCCCTCCTGCCCGTCCCTTGCATGTCGCCCCTCACTCTCTTCCCTCCCTCACTTCTCTTCCCTTGCATGCCACCCCTCCCCCTCCCTCTGTTCCCTTTCCCTTCGCTAGGGTGGGTGGGTCATATCAAGATGCTGGGCCCGCTGCTTCCCCTCTCTTGCATGCCACCCCTCACTGTCTCCCCTCTCTTACTTCTCTTCCCTTGCATGCCTCCCCCTCCCTCCCTTCCCTTCCCTCTCCCTCCCTCTCTTCCCTTGCATGCCACCCCTCCCTCCCTCTCCCTCCCTTCCCTCTCCCTCTTGTGTATGTGCGTGTATGCGTTTCACTTCCACTTGAGTTACTGCCTATGTACTGTTTCCACTGCTCATATTTGGCCATCTGAGTGAACATTCTAAGCAGCACAAACATTCTAAGGGTGAAAGTTACACACAGGCAGCTGCATGTCCTTCACCATGGAGCACCAGGAAAAAGGCGTTTTACCTGGGTCAGGTGTAAAATTTCAGGTATATGAACATCTAAAAACACTCTCACCTGGCTCACTATAGTGGCTGGGAATTTTCAGAGGAATTGGCCCAGCAGTTACTGAGGTATACCATCATCAACAAATACACTGTTAGCTTTTTATATATATAGATGATAGATTCTACTAATTTACCAGGAACAGATGTCAAACTGACTGGCCTGTAATTTCCTGGGTCCCCCCTAGATCCTTTCTTAAAGGTTGGTGCGACATTGGCCATCTTCCAGTCTTCAGGAATGGAGGCTGATTTCAGGGATAAGTTGCATATTGAAGTGAGAAGATCAGCAATTTCATGCTTGAGCTCTTTAAGAACTCTTGGGTGAATGTAATCTGGGCCAGGAGATTTGGTAGCATTTAGTTTATCAATGGCTGCCAGGACTTCTTCCTTGTTTACTACTATCTTCGCTAGTTCCTTGGATTCGCCTCCTAAGAAGCATGGTTCAGGTGCATGGATTTTCCTCACCTCCTCTTGGGTGAAGACAGAGGCAAAGAATTCATTCAGCTTCTCTGCAATCTCCCTGTCATCTTTTAGCACACCCTTTGTTCCTTTGTCATCTAATGGGCCTACCGCTTCCCTAGCTGGCTTCCTACTTTTGATATACTTGAAGAACTGTTTGTTGCTGTTCTTGATGTTCGCAGCCATGTTTGCCTCATAATCCTTTTTTGCCTCCCTTTACAGCTAACTTCTTGCTTCTCTTTTGCCACCATTTGTGTTCTCTCTCATATTCTTCATCGGTCAAACTGGACTTCCATTTTCTAAAAGACATTTTCTTTTTTCTGATAATTTCCTCAACCTCTCTTGTTAACCATGGTGGCTTCATTTTGGACTGGGTGCTGCCTTTCCTAACCTGCGGAACACACTCCAGCTGAACTTTGATTACTGTGTTTTTTAATAACCTCCAAGCATTTTGGACAGTTTTGACTCTCTTGATTTTCAGCTTCCTGTGCACTATCCCCCTCATCTGAGAAATTTCCCTTTCTGAAGGTGAATGTAACTACATTAGTAGTTGTCACTTGTTCGCATGTAGGGATACTGAATCTGACAGCATTATGGCCACTGTTCCCTATCGGCTCAACAACACTGACTTCCTGCACCAGGTCCTGGGTCCCACATAGAATTAGATCTAGGATCACCTCTCCCCTGGTTGGTTCTACAACCATCTGCTCTAAGCCACAGTCATTTAGCATATCCAGGAATGCTCTCTCCTTACTTGAACATGCATTTTTCCAGTTTATATGGGGATAGTTAAAATTGCCCATTACCACTACATTTTTGTTTTTGTTGGCCTCTCTAATTTCTTTTTCCATCTCAGAATCCTCTTGTGCGCTTTGGTCAGGGGGACGATAATATATTCCTAATATTAAACTGTCCTTCACACCTGGTATTGATATCCACTGTGATTCTGTAGGGGAACCAGCTCCCCTTGCATTGTCTATTTTATGTGACACTATGCTCTCTTTTATGTAAAGGGCAACTCCACCCCCAATGCGCCCTGTCCTATCCTTCCTATAGAGCCTGTAACCTGGTATAACAGCATTCCACTGGTTCTCCTCATTCCACCATGTCTCTGTAATGCCCACTATATCAAGTCAAGTCATTTTATTTACAGTCAGCGACCAGTAGTACAAGATCAAGGTACATCAGTTTCAAGGTACCGTTACTTTAGTATATATATAGACAAAACAGTACTAGAAGCACTATTCAAAATGTTACATAATCTATAATAAGAGTACTAGAAGCACTATACGAAATATTACATAGTCTATGGTTTTTGCAAGAAGGAATGTTTGTGACACTAATATAATTATTATTGTACTTATACACAGTCGGTGACTGTTTACTAAAAGGTCAACTCACGAAAAAAGCAAGCGGTAGGTAAAATACATTTGATTATGACAAAAGATTAAAAAGTTAGTATAGCTACACTTGTAAAGTGCCTGTGCAGTCTTGCTAAAACCTATAGTGACATTACTAAAAAACTCAGGCCTCCGACCATATCTTCTAAGGATCACAATTTATTTAGTCTTTCCCTCCCTTAACTATTCAGCCGGCAGATGTCTCTTATTGTGTTTGCAGATTAAAGAACAAAAATGGGCCATTGCCCATGTAATTTTCTGGTCCCTACCTGTCAATATGTAGGCCAGTACATCTTTGTAGTTTAGGCCTGTTAGACCTATCATGGCTGGGCTGAGGATTTCCTTTCGGGGCTTTTCAAAAGTGGGACATCTAAATAACATGTGTTCTAATGTGTCTATTTTGCCTAGAGGGCAGGGGCAGAGCCTCTTTTCATAAGGGATTTTCTTGGATTTCCCCTCTAACAGCGAGGAGGGAAGAGAATTACATCTGGCCAATGAGAAAGGTCTTCATGTATTACTGTTTTCAAGGAAAAATGGATATGGTGCTGTAGTTACTTGCCATCTTAGGTGTTCCGGTGCTATGTACTTGGATATCTTTAGGAGATCTGTTTGTCTCTCAATATCAAAGTCCTCTTTCAAAACTCTGTACTCCAGCTCCCCCATTTTAGGTCGAAGGCTTCTACTATTAGCATAGAGACACCTGTATATCCTATCTCTGTCTTTAACCTGGGATTTATGTGCTTTACCCTCAAGTCTTTTGTAGACACTATCTGTAAGGAATTCCATAGAAGCAGAAATAAAAGGCTTTTTTGGTGTAAAAGACCGTTTATTCAGACATCCTAGAAAGCTCACGTACACGACGTGGCAGGAATAAAGTCTCCCGCCAGAAGCACAGGTATTAGTAACTCTGTCCATCCCATCCCCTCGGATTCCCATGGGAGCGGAGTTCTCTATCTACCGCCCAGAGATAAAAGGTCTCAGGCAAGATGCTGGGCCCATCGCCGGGTTATGGAGATGCCAGTCAAAGGCCAGGCGGCTGTCCCGGCTCATCAACACCATTGAATCCTTTACACTCTGCCTCCCTTAAAAAGACTTCTCCCCAGGTTTGTGCGGAAAGGTGCGATGGAAAGCAGAAATGAGAGTGATCAACTATTTTTCGGAATAAACCCATTGATTATGCCCAGAGGAATATCCCACCCAAGAGACTAAATATTGCAGTTTGCGATACTAAAGCGAGATCCAGGATGGCGATCCATTTTAAGTAATGCTTGTGGCCACTAATTATAGTCGATTGGGGGGTCTCTCGGCGAATCGCTAGTGCCAAACATCGGAAAGCGGGGAGCCTCCTTGAGCAAACTGGAATGGAAGACAGGATGGATATTACTTAGAATTAAAACCAAGTCCAATTGGGCAGTGACATCATTAATCACTTTAGTAATCTGAAAAAAGGTCCCACCAATCTTTTGCCCAGTTTTGAAAGGGGTATGCGATAACTCCTTGAGTTTTGGTAGACAAATACAATTCCAGGCGTCAGCACGTAGCAAGGGAAATCGGCGGTGCTTATCGGCAAGTTTTAAGGAGTCTTTAGCCTGCTGTAAAAGCGGTGTCTGGACCATTTTCCACCCCTACGACCAGAGATGAAATCCTACTTGTTGAAACTCCGGAGGATTCAGCGCTTCCGCCCAGGTAGTTAGCGACAGCGGAAGGATCGATTGCAGACACAATTTCGAAGGGGTTTTTTTGTACTGCTATGAACCGCATTATTATAGAGCATTATTCTGCTGCAAAGCGGAATTAGCTTCGCGCAATTGTCCACCGTGGTGGTAGTTGGTGTAACAAACGTAAATACTGCTCAGGGTTCTGTTAAGTTCTCTCCTGACTCACGTCTACTTTGAGCGTGGTAGAGGGCAGTGAATACGAGCTGACCCTTCAACAAACCCAGAAAAGCTTTCAGAGAACTTTGAAATGAAATTGGGGCCAGCGATTGGTCGGAGACCACCTTTAACGGGGCGGTGAGTGTGAAGACGATAAATATGCTGCATATGAACAACAGACGGTAGCTTAATTTAGAGGCCGAGGAGGGGATGGAAGCACAGCATGCGGATGAAATGGGTTTGTTTAGAAAATAAGTCCAATTTCACCACCCACAAGACCCGGTGGTTGCCTTGGCTTTCTGGCAAAATCCGTGTATAAATCCATGGAGATGACTTCCAGAGGCGAGGAGGCCACCGGGAGAGCTTCAACAGACCATGGGGCTTTCAGGAACGGTTTTGGCTTCCGCGACAAACAGAGCAACCTTTGTATATGTCATCAATGTCCTTGCGCGATGCTAGGCTGCCACCAGAATTGACTGGCCGGGCCAAATGCAGAGTTTTTAGGAAGCCAAAAATGTCCAACCCGGTGGGCATCATGACGGAGCCTCGAGAACCTGCTTGCGAGGGGGGGGAGGCGCGTACCAACAACTCCCCCGCCGCCAAACACCATTCTCCAGGCGCAATTGGGAGTCACCTTCCTCCGGCTGGTGGCTCGGCGCCAGCCACGCCTCCCCGGCCTCGAGAGTTCGTCGAGGAAAGGAGAGACCAGGCTGGGGAATGGGTGGAGAAGGAGAAGTGGACGTCTGAGATCGAGTGACAGCCAGCCCCAATTAGGGAGGGAAGAGAACAGTCTTGCTGAATATCCTGTAAAGGCAGCTCCACTCCTCCTTCGGCAGACGCGAGCCGAGATCAGCCATTTATTGGTTTTTCTCCGGGAAAACATGGACCCAGTGAACGAAGCGAGAAAATCGACCGCCGGAGTTGTTTAGCGGACATCTTGGTGGAAGGCATGCCAAGTTCTTGTGATCCGACTCAAGCGTTGAAGGGTGTTGCAGCCCTTCCAGCCAGTGGCTTTCAAGTGGAAAGTGCTACTTTGATGGCGCAAGTATCTCTTTATCCCCTACAGTCCAGGTTGAGCTCAGCACCAGAGAATTTCTTTTGATAAATAAGCAATTGACCGGAACCAGCCTATCATCTTTATTTCTCTGCAACAGGGCTGCTCAAAGCTTTGTCGGAAACATCCACGTGAACCACAAGCGGGAAGATCTGGGTCAGGGTGTTTAGGATAGGTTAGGTAGTAAAGCTGATTTTAAACGCTGAAAGGCTGTCTGACATTCTTTAGATCAGGAAAGGGGCCCAGACTTGGCAACCTATGGATCTTTACCCTTAGTGGCATTAAGAGGTCTGTAGAGTGGAGAGTCAGTTCAGCGAATTGGGGTGACAAAGTCCGCGATAGAAATTAGCAAACCCTAGGAAAGATTGGGTTCCTTTTCGATTGGTAGGGGGCAGGCCATTGGAGGACTGCTTCAATCTTAGCAGGATCCATTTTAGCCCCCTTCGGAAGGAATCGGTAACTTAAATTAGCTTCGATATAGGGGTCTGGTGGAAACAACATTTAGAAAGTTTGGCAAAGAGGGAGTTGTTGAGCAAGCCGTTTCAATACTTTCCGAACCAATGCTTCATGCTCCTCCATGGTTTGTGAATAAATTAAAAGCGTCATCTAAGTACACCACCTACTCCCTTGTATAATAATAAATCATGGAGAACTTAGTTGATAAGGGCCATAAAAGCTCAGGGCCCCACTTAACCCGAATGGCATTATTAAGTATTCATACTGTCCAAATTTTTGTGTTAAATGCAGTCAAATGTTCGCCCAGCCTTCCGCCAATCCCTGACCCTGTATTAAGCTTCTCTTTAAGTCCAACTCTGAAGTAAAATGCGTCCCTTGCCCAATGCATCTAAAAGGTCCTTTGATTAATGGCAAAGGGTATTTATTGGACAGGAGACTCGCGTTGAGTCCTCATTAATCCGGGTGGCGGCAGAGCCTTTAAAGACTCCCATCCTTTTTTTTAACAAACAATAAAGGAGCAGAATGCGTGAGTTTGGTAGCCCGTCGTCTGAACCCGCTGTAGGCCGAAATGCAGGTTCTTAACTTCCGTCTAGCTGAAGGCACGGTTCCCTTCTCCTCATTGGGACTCATCGCGTAGATTCTACCTTTGGGCAGTTAAACTGAAACTGTAATGCGATTTTGACAGTCAGTGTCTCTATGGGGTGGCAATTGATCGCGATTCTTGCTCCTGGAAATACTCTGGCTAAATCTTGGTAAGCCAATTGGAATGCCGTGAGAATCAGGGAGCAATTAGAAGTGCAGCATCGCTGATGAAGTCCGGGTATGTCAGGAGAAGGTGAGTTTTCCCTAATTCGGCGTGTTCTCCGCGGGGAGGGTCAGTGAATTCTAAGATCCCTTTCTTTCCAAATGAATTTTTGGTTCATGCAACAACAACCACGGCATGCCTTTAAGAACTATGGAGTGTTTATTACACCGCCAGGTGAATAATAAAACTAATTTTTCTCCCAATGGTCAGCGTGAAGCTGCGGAGGACCGGTTATGCGTTTTGAACTGGGCGGTCCTTCACATTGTAGAGGACTGCTACATCCATTTTGGTGAAGCGGTATGGGCTTAGCCAGGGGGACTCGGTCTAGTCCAAGTTCCTCCGGCCTACCTGGGGGCAAAGATTAAAACAAATAGGAGCACCCAGAATCTACAAGGGCTGAGGCGCTATAATACGAGGTATGCTTAAGCGGGTTGGCCAGAAACGCTTTGAATCGTAATGGGGCGCTGCGCTTCACTCACCGCGATCTGGAGTCGCAACTCCATATCCATGGGGCTGAAGAGAGAGGCAAACAGCTGCTTCCCTCCTCAGGGTAAGCCTTCCGGTAACTGCCTTGAAACCCGAGGCTCGCTTCGCTGGGGTGGCCCGGATTTGGCGTGGTGGCTTGGCGAGATGGGAGGTGCTGTCGTCCGGAGCCGGTTGGCTTCTTGCTTTTAGGGCAGTTGGCGGCTAGATGACCCGGACCTCCGCCCAGTAAAGACACAATCCCAGACGGCGGCATTTCGAGGAAGTGAAGTTTCGGGTAGAGGCTGGCTTTGGGTAACTGTCGGTACCATGGCGGTGAGGAGGTAAGTAGCGAGCGTGGTCACGGTTTAGTGGGCGCATGCCCTCGCACGGGCTTAATCCAAAACGAGGCGCCACTGGAGATCCCAAGTCGCATCCAATCAGCAATAGTGCGGGGGATCCAATAAGAAACCTGCCGCTTCCGCGCAGCTTCTGCCAGGGCCGACAGCATCCGGTGAAGAAGTATTCGCATTTCATGCGCTCCATAGGCCACTCAGGAGGGAGTTTTCGAGCAGCAGCACGCCTCGAAATTCACGGGCAAATTCTGCAAACGAAGCGCGTTGCCTTGCTGAATATAGATTTTGATGATGCGCAGATGGCTTCATTTTTCAGCACCCGGATCTTGGAAGCAAAGCCCGCCCAAGGTTTGGAGGAACGTACGCCGCACCGTCGCGTAGTATCCTCCCCTTGCAGATCAAAAGAGTCACAAACCAGTCGGAAACAGCTTCCATCTAAAGAGCCGGAACCGATGTCCCTGCGATTTTTTCGGCGTTCGGGCCGCAATTTCGTCGTCATAGTCCCTCCATGTGAATCGAGTTGTAGGGATGAAGTAGAGAGGAAGTTTGGAAAGCGGTCCCCATCGAAGCGGGCAGGTATTGGAGGTCTGTAATATCCTCTCTCTCCGGCCCCTTGGTGCCCAGCTAGCGGTGCCAGCCGGTTAGCGCCAGGTTGAACGCAGCGCGCCAGGGAGGGCCGAGAATCGGGTGGAGGTGGGGGGGTACCAACGCGCCCGGTGCCGCTTGGTGTTCTGGTGGGAGCCGGTCCTTGGAAGGTGGCAGATGCGCAGCGAAAGTAAGCAGGACCCAGCAGCTGCCGCCTCTCTGGCGTTGGCTGTACCAGCATTGACAGCGTAGACTCCAACTTAGGGGCATCTTGTCCTGCTGCTTCTGCTTCAGTTCCCTCTCAAAGGCTAAATCTCTCTCCTTCTTGCGAGTCAAGGCATCCTGAATAGCGATGCAGAGCTGCTTTCTCGCTCCAGTTTTGGCCAAGCAATTAGCCTGCCCGCTGGAACAGCTGCAGATTAGTTCACTTTGGCGTCGCAAGGTTATGCGTCTTTTCGGCGTATGACGCTGTAAAGTCCCAGTTTGGAGTGTTCAGGACTTTATCATGGACTGATAGGTTCTGCACATATTGCCCGTTGCAAAGCGTCTTTAACACGGTCCAATTGAAAGTTGGATTTCTTTTGGCGCTTACTGTTCCCGGTCTCTTTGCAGGTTTCACGCTCTTGCTGCAGCTGCTCTACCGTTCCTCTTTTCCCACTTCAAGCTGGCGCTTCACGGGCCCATGCTTCCTGGAAGGCATTCGCGTGAAATCGGCCCACTTCCTCTATCCCAGCTCTCTTTGATGGGAGGGGAATAGATCCGATGGGAAGGCAGGCTTTTCGCCAGTTCCTCTCTTCATCAGGAATGTAGGACCTGCGTGCCCACAGGCGGCGTTCCGCGGGGCACCTCAGGTGCAGCTGCTGATCCGGATCACAAGGTCTGGGATTCGAAGGCTTCAGTACGGATACCCTCCCCAATCCCCTTTGGATTGAGTAGTCCCCGGGTTTCTAACCTGATTGGTCTTGGGGCGTGGCCCCAGTGCTATGCCATCGTGGATTCTCTTTGGGAGCATCACCAAAATCACGAGTCCAGGAATCGCTCAATGGACTCCTGTGTTGCCGCGATGAAATTGAGTCAGACCGATGCCTCTTCCGTGACAGAGTTGCATCTGAGGTTTGTAATCCGCTTTCACACGGAAGCGGGCAGATATCCGGATCCTGAAATTTCGCCGATCCATAGACAGCTTCCAAACGACTCGTAATGCAAATCCACATGATCGCTCTCGCCCCTCGTCCCTCGAATCTGGGCAAGTAAGGGAAGACTTCGTGGTTGGATACGATTTAGGACGAGGAAAGGAGTTACCAGCGAGACCCGCTTCTCCGCCCGGTTCCTCCAAATCCATAAGGGGAAAGCCCGAGGAAGACCCTCTCTTTGGGGGCTACGCGCGACCTTCCACAGATTCAGGGAATATTCAACCTCTCCATGCCAAGACACCAGAGGTCCGTTGCACTGGGAAGATAGATGAACTAGGTTTCCTGCCACAATGTAAGGAATTCCATAGAAGCAGAAATAAAAGGCTTTTTTGGTGTAAAAGACCGTTTATTCAGACATCCTAGAAAGCTCACGTACACGACGTGGCAGGAATAAAGTCTCCCGCCAGAAGCACAGGTTATAACTCTGTCCATCCCATCCCCCCTCCCGGATTCCCATGGGAACGGAGTTCTCATCTCTCTCGCAGAGATAAGGTCTCTGCTGCAGATGCTGGCCCATCGCCCGGGTTATGGAATGCAGTCAAGGCCAGGCGGCTGTCCCGCTCATCAACACCATTGAATCCTTTACACTATCCCTTGTCACATGCACATTGCTATGTTCCTCTCTTGTATGTGGTTGATTTAGAAAAACCTCCCTCTCTATCTGCATCCCCATAGATACTGTATTCCAAAGTCACCTCAGCTCCTGTCAGCTTTCCCCCAGGGATCAGTTTAAAAGCTGTTCTGCCACCTTTTAAATGTTGAGCGCCAGCAGCCTAGCTCCTCTTTGGTTAAGATGTACAGGCCTTTTGTACAGGCCTGCCTTGTCCCAAAAGGTTCCCCAGTTCCTGACAAATCTGAAACCCTCTGCCTTACACCACCTTCTCATCCACTCATTGAGATCCTGTATCTCCGCTTGCCTAGTTCACCCTGTGCGTGGAACAGGTAGCATTTCTGAGAATGCCACCTTGGGGGTCCTGAATTTTAACCTGTTCCCAGCAGCCTAAATTTAGCCTTCAGAACCTCCTGGCTACATTTCCCAATGTGGACCACATCCTCGTGTTGAAAGCCATTAGGTGCCCTTGGCGATCCACACCTGATAGTAGGCTTCCCGCAAATTCAACTTAGTGAAAACTTTGCCCGTCCCCAGACAACTCAGTAAGTCCTTGATCAGGGGCAACAGATATTTGTTGCACACGGAGACTGCGTTCGGTTCCTGATAGTCAGTACACAGCCAAAGGGAGTCGCCTTCTTCCGCACGAACAGTATGGGAGCGGCAAAATCACTGGTTACCCTTTTTATGAAACCTTGTTTCAAATTTTTGTCCAAAAACTCCTGAAGCGCCTGGGCTTCCGACGGGCTCATGGGGTAGAGACAGCTTTTCGGGAGCTTAGCGCCAGGCAGCAGTTTGATCTTACAGCCAGTCTTACTGTGGGGCAGCAGCTTGTCGCACTCCATTTCCTTGAACACTCTCTGCAGGTCCCGGTAGGGCTGAGGGATGGCCGAGATGTCCAGTGTGCTCCCAGCCACCTCGTGAGAGTCCCCCGCCTGCAGCGGCAGAGGACCGGACATATGGTCACTGCAAGGGGGGGTCAACAAATCGGATAGAGTTGGAGGACCAGGAGATATCGGGGTTGTCGTCGCATAGCCAAGGCACTCCTAGTACCAGGGAATATTTGGCCACCTCAACTATGATGAACCGCTGCTCTTCCCAGTGCCCCCTGCATTGGATAAGGAGGGGTCCCGTTGGATGCATGGCCGGTGCGCCCCCCAATGTACCCCCATCCATCTGCTCGAACAGGATGGGGCAGTGTAGGGGGACCCACTGCAGCCACAATTGGTCCACTAGGGATGGCTGCATTAAGCAGCGGGTGCACCCCGAGTCAACGAGTGCCTGCATTTGCACACTAGTCCCACAAATCTGATTTGACATAGTCACAGGAAGAAGGAACGGGTTTTGGTTACACTCACCCTCAGTTCCGGGCCCTTAGAAGGGACCTGGCATCGGGCGTGCTTCAGACCAGGTTGCTGACGTTTCTCGCCGACTCTGCACTGGACTCGGGGCCACCCGCCTCCTTGGAGGCCAAACTTGCCTAACGCGGCTCCACTTGTAGTCCTGAACACTTCTTGGACAGGGACTTTCTCTCTGGGGCCTTAGCCATCCCACCTTCGCTGCGCTGCTGGCAGGGACTACCAGAGGGTTGGGTTTCTTGCTAGGACACACAGCCGCTTTGTGCCCCTCTCTTCTGCAACTCAGGCAAAGTCCCAGCCATCGCTGCTGGGCCTAACGAGATTCCCTGGCCTCCTTGCCACCGCGAGCTGGAGAGGTGCCCCCCGATAGGGGACAGGTGTAACGAACTAGCAAAGTCCAGGCCAAAGTAACCGTTCTCAGTTCTTTAATGTGTTGGCAATCATAGTCGGAAACAGGCAATGCGAGGTCTGAGAGCCTCAGACCTCTAATAGCAAATTCTACACAGTGGCATATCACATTCCCGCCAATACAGAATAAACAAAGCTACAGAATAAACAAAGCATAGTTTCCCACAGGCAAGCAGAGATAACCTACAAGCAAAATCCCCATCCCAAGCAGAAAGCCAGAAGCAGCCGGCAGCCACCTCCCAAGGACAGACCACACACTCACCACATCCTGACATTCTGCCCCTCTTAAGATCCCCCTCCCCCTGGCTTGTGAGGGAAAGCTTTATGAAATGCAGAAACTAAGGTAGGGTCGTGAACATCCGAAGCATTAACCCATTGGTTATAACCAGTGGGAAACCCTGCCCATGAAACAAGATATTATAAGCGCTGATGGCGCATGCAGGAATTCAGGATAGCGTTGATATCGTAATGCTTGTGGCCATCAATCAGAACTGATGGAGGACGTTCCGAAGGGCAGTGCCAGGCATCGAAATCTGGAGCCCGTTTGAGCAAACTGGAATGGAAGACAGGGTGAATATTGCTAAGAGACTTTGGCAACTTAAGTTTAGTAGTAACATTATTAATAACTTGTACAATTCTAAAAGGACCAATAAACTTTTTTCCCAGTTTGGAATATTTATGTAGATCACAAAGATTTTTTGTGGACAAATACACCCAATCATCAACATGCAAAGGGAAATCACTCTGGGGTTTGTCTGCCTGAGTCTTTTGGGCTTCCTGAGCCTGGCGGAGAGCTATACCAATTGAGTCCCACCCCTTGACTATGGTTTGGATCCAGTCATTTAGTTCAGGGGGTTGCAAGGGATCGGAGCCCAACAGAGGAAACAGTGGGGCAGAGCGTCCAGAAACAACTTCAAAGGGAGTTTTCTTGGTGCTACTACGCACCACATTATTGTACGCATATTCCGCAAAAGGCAGTAAGTCAGCCCAATTATCCTAATGGTAATTGGTGTAGCAACACAGGTATTGTTCCAATGTCTGATTGGTCCTTTCCGACTGGCCATCAGATTGCACGTGATGCGGAGAAGACAACGTGGGTTCAATCCCCAAAAGCATTAAGAAAGCCTTCCAAAACTTGGAGATAAACTGAGGACCTCTGTCCGAAATTATCTTAGCGGGGGCAAAGTGCAAATGGTAGATATGTTGAATGAACATTTTTGCCAACTTGGGGGCTGAAGGGATAGTAGAGCAAGGTATAAAATGAACTTGTTTGGAAAACAAATCCACCACAACCCATAATACAGTACTGCCATGACTCTTGGGTAGATCTGTTATGAAATCCATGGAAATAACTTGCCATGGATAGGAGGCAGGAGGAATGGGTTGTAATAAACCATGGGATTTGCCAGGAATGGACTTGGCCTCTGCACATGTAGGACAGCCTTTAATGTACGTTTCAATATCCTTGCGCATAGAACGCCACCAAAATTGCCAGCGCAGTAAAGGAAGCGGTTTCAAAAATCTGAAATGCCCCGCCTGTTTAGCATCATGCCCAGCAAGGAGTACCTGCTTACGTAGAGAAGGCGGAATGTACCAACAGTCCCCCCTTCGCCACACCCTATCCTTTAAAACCAGTGTAGGATCGTTTTCATTTTCCGGGACGGGGTTCCTCCCTGCTAGAAGGAGGTCTTATAAGAAAGGCATAACAATGTCATTGTGTAAGGGGGCATGACGAATAGCGGGACCGAAGGTGGAGCCAGACTGGGATGTGCGCGAGTTTGGGCTCTGGTGACAGCCAGGTCCAATTGCGTCGGAGATAAAACAGTCCGTGGAATGGTGTGTAAAGAAGTTTCTGTCCCCTTTGGAAGGTGGGAAAGGGCGTCCATCAAACGGTTGCTTTTCCCAGGGAAAAAATGCACCATAAACTGGAAATGGGTAAAGAAATCTGCCATCGTAATTGTTTAGCGGACATCTTGCTAGGAGTCGAGAGAGCCGCCAGGTTCTTGTGATCAGACCAAACCTGGAAAGGGTGTGTAGCCCCCTCCAACCAATGGCGCCAAGTGCGAAGGGCTTCCTTAATAGCCACAGTCTCCTTATCCCCCACAGTTCAGTTCCGGTCCAGAAAATTTCTTGGACAAATAAGCGCAAGGGGTGAGCTTACTGTCCTTATTTCTTTGAAAAAGGGCTGCACCTAGTGCTTTATCAGAAGCATCCACATGAACCACAAAGGGAAGGGAAGGGTCAGGATGTGCCAGGATAGGTTCCATTGTGAATGCGGTTTTGAGTTGCTGGAATGCATCTTGGCACTTGTCAGTCCATGCAAGGGGGTACCCGGTTTTGTGGCTTGTGGCCCCTTACCCTTTATGCGTAACAAATCAGTCAAAGGCAGTGCAATTTGGGTGAATTGTGGGATAAAATCACAGTAGAAATTTGCAAATCCCAGGAACGACTGCAGTTCCTGGTGGGATGATGGAGTGGGCCAATTAACCACCACTTCTACCTTGGTGGGGTCCATCTCTAACCCCATAGACGAGACTCTGTATCCAATAAAGTCCAATTTCTCCTGGTGGAAGGTGCATTTGGATAATTTTACGAATAAGGAGTTATCGAGGAGTCGTCGCAGTACAGTCCGGACTAATTTAACGTGCTCCTCCTCATTCTCCGAATAAATCAACACATTATTTAAGTACACCACCACATCTTTAAACAACAAATCCTGCAACACCTCATTGATCAGAGACATGAAAGCCCCAGGTGCCCTGTTTAATCTGAATGGCATTACGAGATATTCAAACTGTCCAAACTTAGTATTAAAGGCAGAAAGATATTCATAGCCTTCGGCAATCCGGACCCTATAATAAGCTTCTCGCAAGTCCAACTTGGTAAAAATCCGACCAGATCCTAAGGCATCTAATAAGTCCTTAATCAATGGCAAGGGGTATTTATTGGAGATCAATACAGCATTTAAACCCCTATAATCAGTGCATAGTCTTAGGGAGCCATCCTTTTTCTTAACAAATAACACCGGTGCCGCATAAGTACTTCTGGTCACCTTCCGGATAAAACCTTGCGCCAAGTTTTTATCCAAAAACGCCCACAATTCAGCCTCTTCAGTAGGACTCATGCGACAAATCTGCCCTTTTGGGAGTTTGGCTCCCGGAATTAATTCAATTTTACAGTCAGTATCCCGGAGGGGCAGCAACTGATTACACTCCTGTTCTTCAAACACCTTGGAAAGATCCCAATAGTGCCTTGGCACCCCGGGCAACTCTGGATGGGAGGCAACTTCAGAAGCTGAGGCAGGGATAGTCATTTTGGGCGGTTCCCCTTCATGCATGTGGTCCCCGCAAGGCAGATCAGTAAAATGGACTTTCTCTCTGAATACAGGGTACCCAGCAGATGGTGGGGTCATGTGTTTCCAACCAAGACATACCAAGGACTATTGGGTACCTTGCCACCGGGGCCAAGATAAAACTGCGGCATTCCCAATGCTCTGCGCACCATAGGAGTATGGGTTCGGTTTTGAAACGAGTTGGCCCTCCCCACCCAACGAACTACCATCCATTTGAATGAACAGAATGGGTCTGGCTAAGGGGATCAGTTCCAGTCGAAGTTCCTCTGCTATTTGCGGGCGCATAAGGCAGTGGGAACAACCCGAGTCCACCAGGTCTTGTGCTAGAATACGCGTGTCTTTTGCTGGATTAGTCAAGGTAGTCATTAAAGTAATGGGGGTGCCACCATCACTCACTGCAGCTTTTGGAGGCTCAGAGGTTTCAGGAACTGCCATAGAGAGTCCAACTTCGGCTGGGTCTTCCCTCTCCTCAGAGGAATCTAATTCCTCTGCAGTCAGTGCTTTGGAAACGCCTTGGGATGCCTTCGGAGTGGTTGAATGACAGGGTGGTTTGGCAGTTGCTTTCTGAGGCGGGGCCCCAGGTTTGGCTTTCTTTGGGCAGTTGGCAGCCATGTGTCCAGATTCACCACAGTAAAGGCAAAGACCTAATCGGCGGCGTCTCTCAGAAGTGGTTTCAGAAGCGGTAGTAGATGGAGTCGTGGAGGTGGATGCTTTTTTGGCTGACACTGACATTTGCTTAGTTGGTTGGGGTTTGGTCACCATCCCTTTAGAGCCATTGAGCCGGCCAGCAATGATACTTCTGACTTTGATCCACTCGGCTATGGTGCGGGGTTCGTTGTTCATGGCAGCTCAATGACGAATCTCGGGGTCAACAGCTTCATAGAAGTATTCACATTTCATGCGATCTGGCCATTCAGTGATTTTACTGGCCGCAGCTGGAAATTGCTGGGCGAAGTCGGCAAATGGTTTGTTGCCCTGCCGGATCATCTTTAAGGTTTTCTTACCCTTGTCAACAACATCTCTATCCTCGAAACGGAGATGCAGTCCTTGCAGTAATTCAGCCACTGAATTCAGCTCCTCCGCGTCTACTTCAAACAATTCCACAAACCATTCAGCCGCTTCTCCATCCAATGTCTCGAACCTTTTCTAGTTCGGAGCAATACATATAATCATATTCTTGCATGTGGGCATCTAGTTTAAGGATTTCTAAACAAGCTATTTTTAAACAAGTCACTTCTTCAGCAACCTTGGGAGCTTTTGTTACTGGTAAAACTACAATACAACATGTAAACCCAAAGATAGCCCAAGACGCACAACCAGAGACTTTTTCTTTCTTACATCCAGATCCCTGTTTGATGATCCACAAAGCAGCATGTTTAACCCCTTTTCCCTTCATAGGAAGCAAGAGAGACTCTCCATCAATGGCGAGACCCTACAATAAGACCGCAGACAAGCCAAACCCACGACAAGTTCAAAGCTATATAAAAGCTGCCACCACTAGGATCCATCCAGAGGGTCAAACTACATGTGAAGTAGAAAATACAATCCAGGAGGCCTCACTCATGAATCTTACCCAGGATTTAAAGGAAGGCGGTGAGCTGGAGCTTGATCCTCCAGCACTTAGAGCCACTTACAATCATTCATCTCCAGCTGGCCCAACCTGGGCACAAGAGCTACTCAGAGTCGAAGCAGAAATAAACATTGCCCCAAAAGAGTACCAAATGGAAGTCATTGATGAGTCACTCATTACCAACTTGTCCGTGCCAACGGGAGATGAAAAGCGTCCAAACGGCTGCATATTTATAGACTCCCAAGGTTTGCTTAACCAAATAGGAACCGACTTCCATCAATCTTCTCCATCCAAGCAAACTGGCACAACCCCCAGTCTGATACCAACTGTTTGGAATCCAGCTACCAAACACTAAATGACAAAATACAAGTGCAAAAACTCTGTTCATATCGTGGAACATAGCTGGCTGGGGGGTGGGGGGAAAGCATCAAACTGCTATTTCTTATAATACCTTAATAGTGCAAGAACCCCTTGTGTGATTTTATTCTAGCAGGTGACTTTAATGCAAGGGTAGGCACTAACTTGTTGAACTCGATGAGAGAAGAGGGCCTGGATGAAGACCCCTTCTACTCCTTATTAACACCAGAAGCCCGACACTCTAAGGATCAAATATGCAACCAAGCTGGGAAATGCTTGATCAGAATGGCCACACAGCTTAACCTGTTCTGGCTAAACGGGCTCATCCAATTTCCAAACTCAGGAGACTATACCTTCACTTCATCAAGGGGCTCCAGTGTAATAGACTATATCTTGACCTCTCCCCTTATAGCAAGTTGTATTGATCTATTTGCCGTAGACAACTACTTGCTGAGTGATCACCTTCCTCTCCTCCTTATCCTGGAATTGGATAGAAGAAATACTCCCGCACTAGAACAAATTTATCCACAATACACCAGATTGAAGTGGAACGGAAGGATGGAGGGGGTGTGTATAGATATCCTAGGCTCCCAAGGAGTTTTGTCCATGAAAGGCAAGATAATTGAGAACTTAGTTATCGAGGAGGCGATCATAGGGTTTGAATCCCTTGTAAAATCTATTTTTTCAAAATTACACGATTGGCAACAAATACCGAGGAAACCTAGTGACAGACCTAAAAGCTGGTTTGATAAAGAGTGTATAATAATAAACAAACAGATACACTCGCTCTACAATGATTATTGCTCTATACATCATGACCTCCTCCTCACAAAAATCGGAGAATCTAAACAACAACTCCAATTGCTCATGGGCCAAAAACATAATGCCCGTATCGTAGCTGATTGGGAATTGCTGTTAAAGGCATCCCAAACAAACAGCACAAAGTAATTCTGGTCAATAATAAACAGGACAAACTATCCCCAGGGACTACCTAGGGTAGATATTACCTTAGAGAGATGGGGCGAGTACTTCTCAAAAGTGTTTGCCGAAACTAATCCCATCCAAGCCAATGGTAACAATGAAATCCCAGTGGGTCCAAACTGGGATCCGGTAAATTGTCAAGAGATCATCCCCTTGATACAGAACTTAAAGTCAAACAAGGCTCCAGGCAGCGATGCCATTATCCTCGAAATATTGAAAGCAAACCCACAATGATGGGCAGATTTGCTTGCAAATCTTTTTACAAGGATCAACGAAAAGGGGATAATGCTGAAGGCATGGACTTCCACCGTGCTGGTCCCAATATTCAAAAAAGGTGACCAAAACGATCTAGCAAATTATCGACCCATTAGCCTGATCTCTATTATAGGGAAGCTTTATGCTAAACTTCTCCTGACTAGATTAGAGTTATGGGTCAAGCAAAACAGCATTATCGGCCCCATGGAAAAGTGGGCTTTTCCAAGGGGAAATCAACACTAGACCAGGCCCATATCCTGGCCCACTTAGCTAATAAATACTGCAAGAACAGCTCTTCCAAACTAAATGTGGCCTTTTTGGACCTCAAGGGAGCATTCGACTCGGTGAACAGAGAAAAACTCTGGGGAAAATTTGCAGCCCTTAACATCGATCCAAGACTTCTCTTCCTGATTAAACAACTGCACACCCAAAACTCATGCCAGGTGAAAGACCATAGGGGATTTCTATCAAACCCGGTCCAGGTAAAAAAGGGAGTCAAACAAGGCTGCGTCTTAGCTACCTTACTATTCAACATCTTCTTGTATGATCTCCCCATAGCCCTGGCCCGGGTGGACTGGCATAGCCCTAAGATTGGCCCAAAGCATGTCACTCTTCTGCTATTTGTGGATGATGCAGCCCTACTGTCCCTCACTCGTGTGGGTTTAATAAGACTCCTGCATAAATTTGCTGACTTTTGCGAGACAAATGATCTGCAGGTGAACTATGATAAAACTAAGATTCTGATCTTTGGGAAAAGCAACAAAAAGCAAACCTGGAAGATAAAGGGCCATTATATCGAGCAAGTAAAAACCTTCAAGTACCGAGGACTTTGGTTTAATAACTTGTCATGGTCCACTCATCTAAAATATGCACTGGCCTGGGCTCAATCAAGTATTAGCGCCATCAAGAGGTTTTATTACTCTAAGGGTAACCAATATATTCCCCCAGCTCTGCAAGTCTTTCAAGCGAAGGTAAGAGCACAGCTACTCTATGGAGCTCCTATTTGGCTAATTCTGAATAACAGCATTATCAAATCATTCCACTCCAAATTCTTGCACAAACTATTTGGCGTGCCAAACTGCGTCTCATACGCAGTCTTATGTTTAGAATCTGGCCAATATTCTATAGAAGCAACTATCTGGTTAACCATTATAAAATTCTGGTTAAATATTCACTACCGAAGCTCCAGAAATTCATTGATCCAACTTACCTTGAGCGAACTCCACCATTCTAAATGGTGCACAATGGTTACAGCAAAGATTGGGGAACTGGTTCATGACAGTGACTCCTTCAATATGCTAACCTTCACTGAAACTTTTGTTCTCATTAAATAGAGGTTGTTAGCAATGGACTATTAACAACTGCAGAGCTTGGCAAATAAATCTTGTTCGTCATTGAATATGTCAATTCCTTTCATGCAGGGATACCCAGCCTATTATATTACAGCGCTCACAAACCCCATACACAGGAGAGCCTATATGCTGGCTAGATTTAACATCATGCCATCTCCACTACACAGAGGAAGACTTAAAGGTCTTCCAAGCGACAAGAGGTTTTGTCCCTGTAGCATAGGACAGCTGGATTCCATCCCACACATTCTCTTGAACTGCTTATTATACCAAGAACTCCGATCCAGTTTGTTACCCCAAGTTTTAGACTCCATGATTGATTATACTGAATCAGATAAAGTAGTCATGCTTTTAAATTGTCAGGATTTGCATTGTTGCTTTATAGTGGCAAAGTTTTTTTCAGAAGTTTGTAAGTCTTTTACCTTTCACTTTTTAACTGGAATTGTATTTTATACTATCGTGTTATATGCCAACAAAGGCTTATTGAAATTTAATTTAATTCAGGGTAGTTTGGATGCTGTCCCATCAAAACGAGCCGGAATGTGAGGCCAGGGAAAGCCTCGACCTGGGGGTGCTGGGGGGGGGTTGGGGCAGCTTGCTGCAACGGTACGGGTTGAGCGTAGCTCCGAGGCTGTGGTCTGGTGGGTCGGTTGTCCTTGGTTCCCGGGCGAGCCTGAATTGCCGCGTGGCGCTGGTGGTCCGACCTCATGGTAGCCTGAATGGTGAGTTCCCGTTGGAGGTCAGCAGCAGCTACTCGTTCCCGTGCTTCCATGTCGATCAGGTCCCTTTCTTTCCGGATTAGTTCAACCCGTTGCTTCTCTAGGGCCTCATGTTCATGTTGGATTTGGACGCGTTCAGCCTTCTGAGCGGCGGAACTTTCAGTTTGCTGAAGCTTCAAGGCCCACAACTGCTGCACTTCCCAGAGCAGTTCTTGTTTGGACTGCTCTGCTGCCTGCAAAAGTTCACGTTCCTGTTGCTCCCGATCCATCTGAAGTTGATGGTACAGCACTTCCCTTTCTCTGTCCAATTCTTCTCTCAGTTGAAACAACTGATGAACATTATCATCAATCAAGGCTTCATGGGCTTCCTGCCATTCACGCTTGGCCCGCTCCAGTGCTGCGTGTTGCGCATGAAGGGTGAACGAGTCTGGATCATCACGGGGTCCCGGCCATCCTGGGTCATCTGCATCTCCATGGTGCGATGAACCTGCTCCTGGAGGGTTCAGAGGCTCCACCAGCTCATCCTCACCATAGGCACCTGGAGGAAGTGAGCCTGGATGTGAAACATCCAAGTTCACCAATGGTTCCCTTTCAGTGTCCTCATCTGGCCAACGGGCTTGGATGCCCCTTTTGGGAAACTCGGAGTCAGAACATTCTCGTTGGGGAAGTGCCATCCGGGTGGTTTTGGGTCGGGCCCCTGTGCTCTGCCACTGGCTGGTCACTGTGGGGTCTTCAAAATAACGATCCAGGAACCTCTCCATCGAGCCATAAGTTGTCCCGTGAATGGTAGATAAACCAATTTCCTCGGTTACCACTCTCATGACTGGTTTGTAATCCATGCGGTGGCAGGTGGTGAAATGCATTTCCACCGGAACACGATCCATGGCAACCCCACCACCAACATCACAGGATTCACATTGCAATGGAATGCAACCTGTTGATATGGTTTGGCAGGTCGCCCTCAAGGTAGCCTGTTCGACCTGCTCCTGCAACCCGAAAAAAGCAACACTCCGGCTGAGACGAGGTCGGGATAAGGCAACCAATGACAGAGGCTCTGCTTCTGGGTCCAAGTCCCGTTCAGACTCCTCTGGAGCAGCTGGGTCAGGGGGAGAATAGACGGGACCCTCTTTGGGGGCCTCTGTCCTAATCTCATATTCAGAGTTGAATGGACCCCTGAACCCCAGCTTATCAGGATTTGTGGAGGGGAGTCCACAGCGAGACATCCGGTAACCTTGTACAGCAGTCAAAAGTTACACTGAAAAAAGGGAGACTTCACATAATGTAACGAACTAGCAAAGTCCAGGCCAAAGTAACCATTCTCAGTTCTTTATTGTGCTGGCAATCATAGTCAGAAACAGGCAATGCGAGGTTTGAGAGCCTCAGACCTTTAATAGAAAATATTACACAGTGTCATATCACATTCCCACCAATACAGAATAAACAAAGCCAATACTCAAAGCAATACAGAATAAACAAAGCAGTTTCCCACAGGCAAGTAGAGATAACCTACAAGCGAAATCCCCATCCCAGGCAGAAAGCCAGAAGCAGCCGGCAGCCACCTCCCAAGGACAGACCACACACTCATCACATCCTGACAATGGGGAGAAGCCGGCGGGGAATTGGCCTGCTGTTTCAGTAGCTGCACTCTGCCTCACCCGCCCACGTGTACTGTCAGGACCATGACTGTCAGTGCAATTTGCAATTCCCACACAGCAAGACATCCAGGCACTGACAGGCATGGTCCTGACATTCCACCTGTAAGGTTGCTTCGGTTTCTTGACGAGCCCGAAGTTAACCTTGAGTCTACATTCCTTCTTCCGGGCATTGTACCCAGGTCAGTCTTTATCTCTGTCTCAACATTGCTGCGTGCTTGCCATCTTTGGCTTCTGTTCTGTGTGAATCTCTATCTTGGTGGGAATGGTGGGATGGGAAAGCTGGGTTGTTTTGGAATGGGATTTTTTGGAAAGGTTTCAACGAAAAGCCGATCGGCCGCGGGGGAGTTTGGTCAGATTTCGCATTGTCTGTAGAAGATCATGATTGCCCACCAATAAATGAACTGTTACGGTTACTATTGGTCTGGACTGTACTGATTCCTTACATTATGCGAAATCTCATCTTCTTCTATTAATTTTCTCCTGAATGAACTCTGGTGTCCTCCGACATGCAGAAGTTGGGATTCAAGGGTTCGATGAATTCGGAATATGAGGATGAGCCGGTAGCCCCCAAAGAGGGTTCTGGTTCGCTTCGCCCTGAGTCCACTGCCCCTAGGGATCCCTCGGAGTCTATCTCCTTGGTCTCCCTTTCCAGACCGCAGCTTAGTCGCAGCATGGCTTTCCTGCAACTGCAGGAACAAGTGGACCAAACTACCCTGGTGGCCCTTCACACTGTATCATCCGAATGCCTCGGGGCACGGCGGGAGATAGTGGATCCTGGTGGTGGGATGTGAATGGATCATGCCCCATCTGAGAGATACATCACCACCCGCCAACATGTGGATTACAAACCGGTAATGCGCAAGGTTACTGAGGAAATTGGATTATCAACGATTCACGGGACGGCTGGTGAATCGTTGGAACATTTCCTGGATTGTTATCTGGAAGACCACCCTCCTGTGGAGTATTGGCAGAGCACTGGAGCGAGGCCTAAAATTGCTGATCGCGCTATGCCTATCCGTGAATCCTTGGAGTTTGCTGGTCCCCAACCAGGTGACAGAGCTGAGTCAATGGCTACAATGCAAGAGCGTGAGTTGGGAGAGCCGCGGCATGGATCTCGACTCAAACTGACGTTTCCCGACGACCTGGGAACGGAGGAACCTGAGGATCCATCTGACTCATCCGGAGAGGTTGCGGAGGAAGAGCCGCTTGGCCGTGAGGTTCTCGGAGTCCGAAGTGGAAATCAAGCCGAGGATCTGGAAAATATTAGATGGCAGCGGGTCCAGGA
This sequence comes from Sphaerodactylus townsendi, assembly GCF_021028975.2. NCBI lineage: Eukaryota > Metazoa > Chordata > Lepidosauria > Squamata > Sphaerodactylidae > Sphaerodactylus > Sphaerodactylus townsendi. The sequence goes on from NC_059432.1 coordinate 8,443,158, forward strand.
GTGGCAGCGAACCCACGACTCTCCCCCGGATGTTCGTCTTCCACAGGAGGCTTGTCTCCCTGGTGAGTTAGAGAGGAAAAAGGAAACTTTCTACCGCCAACTCCAACAAGATCGAGACAAACAGGAGAGAGAGTTACGTCTTTTGGCCGAGCAGTCCAGACTTGAGCTGTCCCGGGAAAACTGACTCTCCGGGCTCTTCGTGATCAAGGGGAAGTGGATGCTGTGCTGCAACGGGCTGAACAGCAACAACTTCTTCGTGATCGCCAAGAAATCGAACAACAACGAGCAGCGTTGGCTCGCAGGGAGAGAGAACTCCTGGACTTGGAAGCTCGTGTCAGACAGAATGCAGAACCCCGTCGGGTAATGCAGACCGAAGGTCCTGCTCCGCTACGCAGCCAACCAGCCGCGGCTGCACGGCGGCCGGAACAACGTGCTCAACTGGCTCCGATCCCAGCACCCGCAGTGAGGCCGGCGCCTCCTCCAGCTCCAGTGCCCGGCCGTGCCTATCCGAGACCGTGCATACCAGCTCATTTTGATGGTTCTGCGTCCAAGTTGGCCTACTTCATCCTCCAACTGGATGCTCACATGCAAGAATTCGATGATCTCTACCGTTCCGAGCGTGAGAAAGTTAGAGACATTGGGTCCGTGTTGGATGGTGATGCTGCCGAATGGTTTGTCGAATTGTTAGAGCAGGACGCTGAAGAACTAAATTCTGTGGCGGCGCTACTTCAAGGACTTCGGCTGCACTTTGAGGATAGAGATGCAGCTACCAAAGCCAAGAAACTCCTTAAAACCATCAGACAGGGTAACCGTCCTTTCGCAGAATATGCTCATCAGTTCCATGCTGCTGCCAGCAAGATTACGGATTGGCCAGATCGTATGAAATGCGAATATTTCTTCAAAGGCGTTGATCCCAAAATCCGTGAATGGGCTGTTTTGCATCAAGAACCGCGTACGGTGGCTGGATGGATTGAAGTGGGAGGCCAGATCGCAACGTGCCTTCTACACTCTGGCAGTGCATCAGCCAAAACCCAGCCACCAAAGCTACCCAGTGTCCAAGCCAAGAAGTCGGCCAGTGGAACATCTGTCCCTGAAACCGTCTCTGAGCGTCGTCGACGCCTAGGTCTCTGTCTCTATTGCGGGGAAGCCGGCCACATGGCTGCCAATTGCCCGAAGAAAACCAAGCCACCAGGAGCGGGTTCAACACGCAAGCCAGCTGCCAAACCTCCACGCAAATCGGGAGGTAAAGCCCCCCAGGGAGCATCTCAAGCCTTGATGGAGGAAGACCCAGATGTGTTGAATGTGGAAGATGAGGCTACAGACGCTGTTGGGTTTTCTTCTACGCCTTCCGACGAACTCAACCTGGCTCCAGATGCAGTGAGTGAAGGGGGTGCTCCCATTACTGTAATGACTACCCTGGCCAACCCAGTTAAGAACACCCGCATTTTAGCCCGTGCCCTTGTGGACTCGGGTTGCTCTCATTGTCTCATGCGTCCCCAAGTAGCTGAACAATTGGGTTTGAATCGGGTGCCCCTAGCTAAGCCTATCCCATTCACTCAAATGGATGGGAGCCCCCTTGGGGGGGAAGGCCCAGCCCGCTTTAGGACTGAACCTGTGCTCCTTCGTTGTGCCGAACATTCGGAGAGACGTTGCTTCATTCTAGCTCCGGGGGCTCGGCACCCCATAGTTTTAGGAATGTCATGGCTAGAGACCCACGAACCCACCATCAAGTGGAGCAAACGTATAATCCGTTTCACCGATCCACCCTGTGGAGATCATATGCATGAGGGTGAACTCCCATTGAACCACTCGCCTCTGCGGTGATGAAGGTGGCACCCCCTCCCGAATTACCTGGGGTGCCGAAAGACTATTGGGATTTGGCCAAGGTTTTTGAGGAAGGGGAGTGTGATCAATTGCCGCCCCATAGAGACACTGATTGTAAGATCACCCTTGTTACGGGGGCCAAGCTGCCCAAGGGCAGAATTTACCGAATGAGTCCCTCCGAAGAGAAGGAACTGCGATCCTTCTTAGACAAAAACTTGGCTCGAGGCTTCATTTGGAGGGCCACCAAAAGTACTTATGCAGCACCAGTATTGTTTGTGAAGAAAAAAGATGGTTCTCTTCGTTTGTGTACAGACTATAGAGGTTTAAACGCCTTTTCAGTTTCCAACAAATATCCTTTGCCCCTCATCAAGGATCTTTTGGATGCGTTCGGATCCGGGCGTATCTTTACAAAACTGGATTTGAGAGAGGCTTATTATCGGGTATGCATAGCTGACGGCTATGAACATCTCACTGCTTTCAACACTAAGTTTGGCCAATATGAATATCTTGTAATGCCCTTCAGGTTAAACAGAGCTCCGGGGGCTTTCATGTCACTTATCAATGAGGTGCTGCAAGATCTATTATTTAATGGAGTAGTAGTATATTTAGATGATGTTCTCATATACTCGCAAACGGAGGAGGAGCACGTCAAGATGGTTAGAACCATATTGCAACGCCTCCTTGACAATTCCCTATTTGTTAAACTTTCCAAATGCGCTTTCCGTCAGCTAAAAATGGATTATTTGGGATATCGGATCTCCGCTGAAGGTTTGGAAATGGATCCGAATAAAGTGTCGGCTGTTGTCAATTGGCAGGTGCCCACTACACGCCGGGAACTGCAATCCTTTTTAGGCTTTGCCAATTTCTACTGTGACTTTATTCCCCAATTTGCAGAGCTGGCTTTGCCTCTCACTGATCTCCTGTGCACCAAGGGTCGCGGGCCGTTAGCTACAAAACCGGGGCCCCCCTTGCATTGGTCTCCCTCCTGCCAGCTCTTGTTTCAACAATTGAAAACAGCTTTCACCACCGAGCCGGTCCTGAACACCCTGACCCCGCTCTTCCTTTTGTGGTTCATGTGGATGCTTCGGACAAGGCTTTAGGGGCAGCCCTGTTGCAGAAAAATAAAGATAATAAACTCACACCGTGTGCTTATTTGTCTAAAAAACTGTCAGGTCCGGAATTGAATTGGACTATGGGCGATAAAGAGACTGCTGCTATTAAAGAAGCCCTTAGCACTTGGAGAAATTGGTTGGAAGGGGCGCTTCACCCTTTCCAAGTCTGGTCGGATCATAAGAACCTCTCAGCCTTGTCGACCCCAACCAAAATGTCTGCCAAACAATTGCGCTGGGTGGATTTCTTCTCTAGGTTCAATTTCATTGTCCATTTTTTCCCAGGGAACAGTAACAAGTTAGCGGACGCCCTGTCCTGCCTTCCCAAGGGGGCGGAGCCGTCTCTGCGATCTGTGCCACGCACCGTCTTGTCTCCGTCACAGTTGGGGTTGGCCGTGACTAGATCTCAAGCAAAGGCTGATCCCCCCACTGTGATACCTTCCACCCCCATTCCGGCCCCGATATAGTCACGCCCTTTTTACTACGCTTGCAAGAGGCGGGATGGCAGCCCGTTCCTCCGGAGGATGCTGACACATTGCTTTGTCTCAAGGAGGGGGTTTGGTGCAGGGGAGAATGTTGGTTCATCCCTCCTTCGCTCCATAAGGAAGTTTTGCTGGCCGGTCATGGTGCCAAGCAGGTGGGACATTTCAGTTTCTTAAAAACTCTCCATCTCCTGCGGCGGCAATTCTGGTGGCGCACCATGCGCAAAGACATTGAGGCGTATGTTAAGGGCTGTCCCGTCTGTGCTGAAGCAAAACCCATCGTGGGCAAGCCTCATGGGTTATTGCAACCAATTCAGTTGGCATCTCAACCTTGGCAGGTTATTTCCATGGACTTTATTACAGATCTCCCTGAAAGCCATGGCAACACCATACTATGGGTAGTGGTGGACTTGTTTTCTAAACAGGCACATTTTATTCCTTGTTCCACTATTCTGTGTGCTCCGAAGCTAGCCAAACTGTTCCTGCAGCACATCTACCGTTTGCACTCCGCTCCACTCAAAGTAATTTCAGACTGCGGGCCTCAGTTTGTCTCTAAGTTCTGGAAGGCCTTTTTGAACTTGTTAGGGACCACTCCGGCAATCGCCGCCCCCTACCACATGCAAAGCGACGGTCAGTCGGAACGGACCAACAGAACATTGGAGCAGTACCTACGTTGCTACACCAACTATCATCAGGATAACTGGGTAGACTTGTTGCCCTTTGCTGAATATGCTTATAATAATGCCTTGCACAGTAGTACCAGCAAGTCTCCTTTTGAAGTGGCTACGGGGCAGGTGTTTCCCCCATTCCCCCTTCTCACCGAAGAGCCACTCCACCCTCCGGAGTTTAGTTCCTGGATTCAAACATTGACGGAGGGCTGGAAGTCGGTTACAACTGCTCTCACTCAAGCACAAGAATCTCAGAAACAGCATGCCGATTGGCATCGCTCTGACTTCCCCTTGCGGCTGGGCGATTGGGTCTATCTGTCCACAAAAAACCTTAGAGATGTCCATCGCTACTCAAAGCTTGGCAAGAAATTCATAGGGCCGTTTCAGATTAAACAAGTAATCAATAACGTTACTGCCCGCCTTGAACTGCCTAATTCGTTAAGCAACATTCATCCTGTTTTTCATTCCAGCTTGCTCAAGCGGGCTCCAGATTCCGATGCTTGGCACGGCCCTCCGGAGAAGCCCCCGCTGGTCACGATTGATGGACACAAGCACTACGAGATTGATGCTGTGTTGGACTCTCGCTTGCTTTGCAAAAGATTGCAATATTTAGTGTCTTGGGTGGGGTACCCCTCCGGCCATAACCAGTGGGTGTATTCCGAGAACGTTTTGGCCCCACAACTTGTTGCTGCTTTTCATAAGGCTTTCCCTCACAAGCCGGGAGGAGAAGGGATTTCCATTGGGGAGGCAGAGTGTAAGGTTGCTTCGGTTTCTTGACGAGCTCGAAGTTAACCTTGAGTTTACATTCCTTCTTCCAGGCGTTGTGCCCAGGTCAGTCTTTATCTCTGTCTCAACATTGCTGCGTGCTTGCCATCTTTGGCTTCTGTTCTGTGTGAATCTCTATCTTGGTGGGAATGGTGGGATGGGAAAGCTGGGTTGTTTTGGAATGGGATTTTTGCGGGAAAGGTTTCGCCCGTAAAAGCGACGGCTGGGGGGGGGGGGGAGTTTGGTCAGATTTCGCATTGTCTGTAGAAGATCATGATTGCCTACCAATAAATGAACTGTTACAGTTACTATTGGTCTGGACTGTACTGATTCCTTACACCACCCCCTTAAGACCTCTCCCCCCTCCTGGGTGATCAGGGTGAGCCCAGTGAAACGCCTTCACTAAGCGAGGGGCTTGAACATGTTCAGAATCGACCCACTTGTCCCCAGCCGGGAAATGAGTCCATGCGATCAAATACTGTAGCTGGCCACGGCGCACCCGATGTAAGGATCTCAGTCGTTCTTGTTTCCCTTACAGCCTAACCTGGCCTTGACGGAGATTCTTTTGGCCGGGCGTCCGGCCAAAACCTGCACCAACCTTGTGAGAATGCTTATCTCGCTTTTGCATAGTAGAATTCCGTTCTCATGAGAACGGGGCAGGGGGGGATGGGTTAGTCAGCGTTATAACCTGTTGTTTGAGCGGGGTTGCTCATTCCTGCCATGTCGTGTGTGTGTGCTTTCCAGGATGTCTGAATAAACGGACTTATAATCAAAAGCCTTTTTATTTCTGCTCTTTGGAATTCCTTACATTATGGCAGGAATCTAACTCAATTTTTCTCTTGACTGTGTTTGGATCTCTGGTGTTCTGACATGCAGAGATTGAGTACTCTTGACCATGTGGAAGGCACGATAGCCCCCATAGAGGGTTTCGAGCCTTCCCTTCCAGACTCCGAGGATCCGGGGGATGATCCGGTTTCGCTGGTGACTTTCTCCCGACCTCGGTCCAGTTCGAGTCTGCCTCTCTTCCCTTGGGACGATCGACATGGTTCAGATCGTGTGGAGATGCATGAGAATTTTGGGGCGCTATCTATGGATCGAAGCCTGTTGACCGGTTCATTTCCACCCGGCAACGCGTGGATTACAAACCCCAGATGCAGCCAGTCCCTGAGGAGTTTGGATTATCTACCATTCATGCTGACACCCAAGAATCCATTGAAAGGTTCCTGGACAAATACTTCGAGGATATTCCCAAAGATCAGCAGTGGCATAGCACCGAGCTCGTCCTAAAGTTACAGCGGAAGCAGGGACGATGACGCAGGGTTGGATCGATGATCGAAGAGGGTTCCACACCACCTCGCAGTACCAAACCCGAGCTAACGAAATAATGGGTGAACCGTGGAGCAGTTGGAGGCGTGGAGGAAAACCATCAGAGGAGGAACTGATCCCGATCCCTAATCGCTACCCATGCCCTCGAAGAAAATTGGGACGATGCGGTGGCCATGCTGCGGGACGCCAAACTTGCCTGGGAGCGCGAGCTGCCAACTGTGGGAAGAGGAGCGCAAAAATCTGCAACGGGACCGCGGAAAGTCTGCAACGGACCGTGAAAAGCAACGCAAGGAAATCCAAATGGAGTTGGACCGTGAAAGAGAAGGCAGTACAACAGTATCAACAGAATCTAACGATTCATGACAAAGTGCTGGATCAGTCCAAACTGGATTTACAGCCAGCCGTAAAACATCAAAGCCATCCAAACTCCAGGAATGAACTGACTCTTTAGCCGCTCAACGAGACGGTAAAGAGAGCCAAATTGATCGAGAGGGTAGCTTTGCATCGCCAGCACTCAAGATGCCTTTAACACGCAAGGAAAGGGGAATTAGCTGAACGGGAGCAAACTTCTACGACGGCAACGTGAGACGTTGGGTTAGAGCCTCCCAGTTGGTGCCTCTACACCTTCACCCCGACCGGCCGACCGTCTGCCTCCTCCTGCCGGAGGGCTGCTACCTGCGAGTCCGGGATTCCAGCTTTTCAATCCTTGGGGCACCTCCTCAACCCCCCCTGCTCCTCCAGCTACTCTACCCTATCCAGTACAACAACAACCAGGTTGGTTACCATGCAGCAGCAACCCCAACAACACGCACCTCCAGAGCGATTTTCGAAAGAGGGTTCTTCTACAGACCCCCCAGATCCCAGCTCTCGCGTTTTGATGGTACCGGGCCATTCTAAACTTCCTTACTTTTATCCTGCAACTCGATGCTCATATGCAAGAATTTCATGATCTATATCGCTTCTGAAACGCCGGAAAAAATATGAGACATTGGGTCGGTGTGTGGATGGGGTGTACGCCATGGAGTGGTTTGTTTCTGCTTATGAATTGTAGGGGATCTAAACCCGCGATGGTAACGGGCTTCCTCCAAGTGCTGGCGCGATTCGGTTCCAAGATCCCAATGCTGGAAAACGATGCTATCCGTGGGCCAGTAAAAAACCATCCAACAGGGCAACCGCCCTTTGCTGATTTTGCCCGGTGGAATTCACGGTGCAGCTGCCAGTAAACTTCCTTCCACCGACTCGGCCTCGAGCGCATGAAATGCGAAAGTATTTTTCGGGCTAATGGATATTAAACTTCGCGGAGACAGTGATCCTTATTCGATCCCGCAAAACGCTATGGATTGATCGAAAGCTCGCTCGCAGGTTGCTGCCCGCCTTGCCTATGCCCGCTTGAGGCCTTCCACTAAAACCAGCCAACACGCTTGGCGCTTGGCCGCTAGAAAATTCAAGCCCGCCGTGAAGCGTCGGACCACGCCGAACGCTGGCCGCCGCTTGGGATTGTGCCTCTACTGCGGAGGCCTGGCCACACCTGGCTGCCAACTGCCCGGCGAAGCAGAAGCCTCTCCCGGGGCCCGCGACTCCGCCTGCCAAGCTTCCACGCAAATCCAGCCTGCCAACCTGCTGATCGGCCCAAAGCTACTTTTGATGAGGATGTCGAAGAGGAAGAAACTGCGCTTAGTCTTTCAGCAGCACCCGTGGATCTTAATCCTTCTCCTGATCCGTGAGTGAAGGCAGCTTCATTACTATTTTGACTTCCTTAGCCAACCCCCAGTAAACATAATGCCAGATTTTGGCCTCTTCTACTTGTGGACTCAGGTTGCTCCCACTGCCTTATGAGACCGTTAGGTAGTCGAGAACTCCGGTTTAGACCGGAAGTTCCCTTTGGAGGAAGCTTTCCATTCCCTTCACCCAAATGGACGGTAGCCCGCTGGGTGGTGAGGGTCCGCCCGTTCAAAACCCAACCGCAATTCCGTAAACGCATCATTGGGAGAAGATTATTTCATTCTTGCTCCAGTTGCAAAGCACTCCATTGTATTAGGTATGCCATGGGTACTTTTGGTTAATCTAACCAACCTTCGCTTGGAAGGAACTAATCCACTCTCAGATCCCGGGCGGAGATCACATGGATGGGGAGATCCATCGGTAGGGGAGGGGAAGCAACCATCGCTACAGCTTTCAATGTACTGTCGGGCTCCTTTGCTGTGGTGGAATCCTAAAGGCTTATCAAGACCTATCCAGAGTTTTCCAGGAACAGGGAGTGCGAATTTCAGCTTCCCCATAGAGATACCGATTGCAAGATCCTGCTACAACCTCGAGCCCAATTACCTAAGGGTAGGATCTATCGCATGAGTCCCACCAGGGAAAAGGAGCTCACAAATTTCTTAGATAAAAAAAAATTTAGCCTTAATGGATTCATAATGGCGCAGCCACAAACACACCCATGCCGCCCCTGTTTTATTTGTTAAGAAAAAAGACGGGTTCGTTAAGACTTTGTACTGATTATCGACTAAATGCTGTTTCCATCTCCAACAAATATCCTTTTGCTCCTTAATAAAGGACCTCTTGATGCCCTAGGCAAAGGCCAGATTTTTACCAAATTGGATTTGGCGGGAAGCTTATTATCGTGAACCGTGACGCGAAGGGTACTTAACATTTAACAGCATTTAATACAAAAAATTCGGCAATATGAATATTTAATAATGCCCTTCGATTAACTAGGGCCCCAGGGGCTTTCATGGCCTCTCATAAACGAAGTATTACATGATTTGTTGTACAAGGGAGTAGTCGTGATATTTGGATGATGTTTTGATTTTACTCACAGACCCTGGAAGAGCATGAGGCTTTAGTCCGGGAAGTTTTACAACGCTTACTTGATAACTCCTCTTGCCAAGTTGTCAGCGTTGTTTTCACCAATCCTCCATAGACTACCTAAGCTATCGAATATCCTCTGATCGGTCTAGAAATGGACCCAGCTAAAGTGGCCGTAGTGGTTGACTGGCCTGCCCCACCAATAGAAGGGAATTGCACCTTCTTAGGCTTTGCTAACTTCTATCGCGGACTTCATTCCCATTTTGCCAAACTTGCCTTTACCGCCACTGATCTTTTTTTTAAGCACTAAAGGACGCCTGCTGCCAAGCCCGGGCCTCTCCCCTGGTCGCAGGAATGCCAATTAGCGCTCCAGCAGCTGGAAAACAGCTTTCACAACTGGAGCCAATTCCTGATACATCCCACCCTGAGCTTCATCATTCACGCGGATGCTTTCTCGGATAAGGCCAGCGCCGCTCCTCTTGCAGAAAAAAAATAAAGACAATAAATTGGTACCGTAGCTTATTTATCCAAAAAATTTCTGGTTCAACTAAACTGACTGTCGGAGATAAGGAAACTGCTGCCATCAACTTATAAAGTGAGCACTTGGCGCCATTGGTTAGAAGGAGCCAAGCACCCCTTTCAAGTCTGGTCGGATCATAAAAATTCTATTGCTTTCCACACCCCTCAAAAATGTCCGCTTAAACACCACGCTGGGCTGATTTTTTTCTCTCGCTTTTCCTTTACGTCCATTTTTTCCCTGGTAAAGCATTAAGCTGGCTGGATGCATTGTCCCGGCCTCGGGAGGGGAGACGATCCCTACGGGATATTCCACGCACCGCTTCTCCTCCCAGCTAGGATTGGCTGTCACCGCCACACCTTCTACGCCACCCTCCACGCTTCATCCCAGCCATCGCCTCCCTTCCTCCAGGAACTCAAGGAGGCGGATTACGCGAGCTGCCAACAGAGGAAAAGATGCACAGCCACGCTTTGGAGGATGGTGTCTGGAAAAGGGGTGTTGGTAATGCTCCTCCTCCCTCCGAAAAGCAGGTTCTTCAAGGCCATGATGCTCAGCTGTGGCTGGGCACTTCGGGTTTGTGAAAATTCTTCATCTAGCCCGGGCCGCCAGTTTTGGTGGCGCTTCATGCCAAGGACGGAGTCTTACATTAAAGGGTGTTCCATATGTGTGGAGGCCAAGTCAATACCGGAAAGCTCTCATGGATTACTGAAACCTATCCCCGCTTGCCTCCCGACCCTGGCAGGTTATTTCAATGGATTTTATCACTGACTTGCCGGACAGTCAATGGAACACTGTTTTGTGGGTGGTGGTGGATCTCTTTCCAAACAGGCGATTTACCTCTTTGCACCGCCATACCTTCAGCTCCCAAACTAGCCCGCGTTGTTCATTCAACACATCTACCGCCACATTCCTCTCTCTGAGAAGGTGGTATCGGATCGTGGCCCTCAATTCATTTCTCGATTTTGGAAGGCATTCCTGGAGTTGTTGGGAACCACACCAGCAGTCGCCGCCTTCTACCATCGCTCAAAGTGACGGGCAGTGAACGGATCTAACAGAACACTAGAGCAATATTTACGCTTGTTATACAAACTACCATCAAGACAACTGGTGTGAATTGCTTCCTTCGCGCAGAGTATGCTTACAATAATGCAATTCATAGCAGTACGCAGAAAACCCCATTCGGGGCCAGTTCTGGTTGATCCTTCCCGCCAAGGCTCCCCAGCTGCCGGCGCGGAGGTATTGCAGCCACCAGAATTCAATCATTAGATTTTGTCACTAGCTGAAGGTTGAAATCAGTTCAGTCTACCTTTAAAACAGGCTCAAGAAGCCCAAAGTTTCAGGCAGATAAACACCGGCCAGAATTCCCTTTACGTGTTGGGGCTTGGGTTATTTGTCCACTAAAACTCTTCCAGACGTGCATAAATACTCAAAACTTGGCAAGAAATTTGTGGGTCCTTTCAGATTACAAAAGTGATCACGATGTTACTGCTCGCTTAGATCTGCCTAATTCACTAAGTAACATTCATCCCGGGCTCTTCATTCTAGTTTGCTCAAGGAGGCTCTGCCAGATGCCTGGCACGACTCCTCCGAGACACCCTCGCCCAGTTATAATTGATGGACATAAGCATTATGAAATAGATGCTATCCTGACTCTCGCCTTTCACAAACGCTTACAATAGCTGGTGTCATGGGTTGGCTTTTCTTCTGGCCATAATCAAAGGTTGTATAAGTAGAATATCGATGTCCCATCTTTAGTTGCTGCATTTCACTGCTTTTCTCCGACAAACCGGGGAGGGGAAAAAGGGAGATTTCTTTTAGAGAGGCAGAGCAAGGATCTCAGTCGCTCTTGTTTCCCCTTTACAGCCTAACCTGGCCTTTGACGGAGATTCTTTTGGCCGGGCGTCCGGCCAGGACCTGCACCAACCTTGTGAGAATGCTTATCTCGCTTTTGCATAGTAGAATTCCGTTCTCATGAGAACGGGGCAGGGGGGATGGGTTAGTCAGCGTTATAACCTGTTGTTTGAGCGGGGTTGCTCATTCCTGCCATGTCGTGTGTGTGTGCTTTCCAGGATGTCTGAATAAACAGACTTATAATCAAAAGCCTTTTTATTTCTGCTCTTTGGAATTCCTTACACCCGAGAGTCTAAAACTTCCTCCACCTCGTGGTGAGGCTCCCCCCCCCTCACTGTTACCGGTACCACCGGCCGAGGGTGACAGTCATCCAGGGGAGGTCCCTTCTTGAAGAGGCTACAATGAAAAACAGGATGTACAAACTTCAAGTTTTTTGGCAACTGCAATTCGGCTGTCACATCATTAATGACTCTGAGCACCTGAAAAGGGCCAATGTACGTTCCCCCCAGTTTCCTACACCCTTGCAGTCCCCACAAGTTCTTGGTGGATAAGTACATCCAATCCCCCACCGTAAGAGTCACCGGCTGCAGCTTCTTGTTGGCCTGCCACTTGTACCCCTGCTTTGCCTTCTCCAGGGCTTGCTGCATTGGCCCCCATGCTTGCCGGATGGACTGCACCCATTCCTGAAGTTCCACAGGCTCCTGCTGAACCTCCCCCAGGAATGGAAACGGCTTAACCGATTGTCCCGAAACGACCTCAAAGGGGTTTTTCCCCCTGCTGCTATCCACCACATTATTATAGGTGAATTCAGCAAAAGGCAACCCAACTGTCCTGATGGAAATTAATGTAACACCGTAGATACTGTTCAAGAGTCGTGTTCGTGCTTTTGCTCTGACAGTCGGTAGCTGCGTGAAACGCTGAGGAAAGAGCTTGTTCCATGCCCAGCAGCTTCAGAAAGTGCCTCCAGAACTGCGAAATGAACTGCCCTCTGCGGTCTGATATTATCTTAGGAGCAGCGTGGAGTCAGTAGACGTGAGTTACAAACAAGCGAGCCAACTTGCTTGCCATTGGCAGCGAGGCGCAAGGGACAAAGTGTGCCTGCTTTGAAAACAAGTCCACAACCATCCAGATCACCAACTTCCCTCTGCTGGATGGGAGGTCGGTGATGAAATCCATAGAAAACTTGTGCCCTCTTGTGCCCTCTTGGCCATCACATGCGTCGGGCAACCTTTCACATAAGCCTCCACATCCCCCTCAACATTTTCCACCAAAATTGTCTACGGGCCAAATGCAATGTTTTCACAAACCCAAAGTGACCTGCCGATTTTACATCATGGGAGCCCTGTAATGCAGGGAGACATGCCGCCAGAGGCACATTGAGTCGATCCCCCTTCCACCAGAACTCCCCCCCGCTTTTCTAGCAGGTCACCACCTTCATCCCGCGGCACTTCGAGGGCCCCCACCCCTGTAGGCCCTCCTCCAGTGAGGTGGGAACGCCCGGGGGGCTGGAGCGAAACACTGCCTGACTACGAGTGATGACCGCCAAGCCCAGTTGAGAGGGAGAAAACACTGTCCCGACCAGAGCGGGGTCCCCCGGGGAAGGATCTGGCAACAGAGACAAGGCATCAGCCAGGCAATTGGCCTTGCTGGGGAGGAAATGCAGAGTGAAATTGAAATGAGAGAAGAAGTCAGCCTAATGAAGTTGCTTGGCGGACAACTTCCCCGGGGCGCGGAGCACAGCCAAGTTCCTATGGTCAGTCCACACCTCAAAAGAGAGGGCTGATCCCTTCAGCCAGTGACGCCAAGTAGTCAAAGCACATTTAATCGCTCCCGTCTCCTTGTCACCCACCGTCCAGTGAAGCTCAGCCCCCAAAAACTTGCGGGAAAGGTAGGCGCAGGGATACAACCTCCCATCCTCCCCTGTCTGCAGAATAGCCACGCCCATAGCTTTGTCCGAAGCGTCAACGTGAACAACAAAGGGGGGGTCACCATGGCGTAAGAGAGGCTCTGACATGAAGGCGCGTTTGATCGCCTGGAAAGCCGCCTTGCATTCCGGCAACCACGGCAGCGGAGCCGAAGGCCTCATCGCCCCTGGCCCCTTTTCCTTCGTGCGTAGCAAATCAGTGAGAGGGAGCGCCAGCTGGGCAATGTCCCGTATAAAATCCCGATAGAAGTTGGCAAAGCCCAGGCATGACTACAACTGACGTCTGGTGCAGGGCTCCTGCCACTGCACCACATCTTGAACCTTACCCGGGTCCATCTCCAACCCCCGGCTGAAGATCCGGTAACCCAGAAAGTCCAGCCGCTCCTTATGAAAGTCACATTTGGAAAGCTTCACGAACAGGTCATTGTCAAAGAACCGCTGTAGCACAGCCCACACTGTCGGACGTGCTCCTCCTTCGACTGGGAGTAAATTAGTACATCGTCCAAATACACTACCACCCCCTTGAACAGAAAGTCCTGAAGCACCTCATTTATCAAACACATGAAAGTCCCGGGCGCCCCGGATAATCCGAATGGGAGGATGCGATAGGCAAACTGGCCCAGCCTCGTGTTGAAAGCCGTCAGGTGCTCGTAGCCCTTGGCGATCCGCACCTGGTAGTAGGCTTCCCACAAATCCAACTTAGTGAAAATCTTGCCCTCGTATAAGCAACTTAGTAAGTCCTTGATCAGTGGGAGGGGGTACTTGTTACGAGCGGAGACCGCGTTGAGTCCCCGATAGTGCACAAGCGTAGGGAGCCATCCTTCTTTCGCACGAACCGGACAGGCATGGCAAAGTCACTGGTCACCCGTTTTATAAAGCCCCGTTTCAAGTTTTTGTCCAAAAATTCCTGAAGCGCCTGGGCTTCCAATGGACTCATGGGGTAAAGACAGCTTTTCGGGACTCGATCTTACAGTCAGTCTTACGGTGGGGCGGCAGCTTGTCGCACTCTGTCTCCTCGAACACCCTCCGGAGGTCCCGGTGGAGTCGAGGGATGGCCGAGATGTCCAGTGCACTCCAGCCACCTCATGGGAGACCCCTGCCCGCATCGGCGGGGGACCAGACATATGGTCGCTGCAAGGGGGGGTCAACGAATCAAATAGAGTTGGAGGACCAGGAGACAGCCAGATCGTGGATCCGCAACCAACCAGGGAATATTTGGCCAGCTCCGTGATGATGAACTGCCGCTCCTCTCAGTGCCCCCCGCATTGGATAAGGACTGGCTCTGTCCGATGCGTGGCCGGTGCGCCCCCCAATGTGCCCCCATTCATCTGCTCGAACAGGATGGGGCAGCGCAGGGGGACCCGCTGTAGCTCCAACTGGGTTACAAGGGCCGGTTGCATCCCTAGTCAACAAGAGCCTGTGTCTGCACACTAGTCCCACAAGTCTGGTTTGACACAGTCATTGGGAGAAGGAACAGGCTGCTAGTTCCACTCACCGGCAGTTCCGCGCCCTTTGAAGGGACCTGGCATCGGGCGTGCTTCAGGACAGGGACCACCCGCCTCCTCAGAGGCCGAACTTGCCTTGCGCGACACCACTTGAAGTCCCGCACCCTTCTTGAACGAGGACTTCTTCCCCGGACCTGTAGTCGTCCCGGCCTTCACTGCGCCGCTGGCGGGGACCACCTGAGCGTTGGGTTTCTTACTCGGACACACGGCCGCCTTGTGCCTCTCACCGCTGCAACTCAGGCAGAGCCCCAGCCGCCGCTGCCGGGCATAAAGCGATTCCTTTGCCTCCTTGCCACCGCGAGCTGGGGAGGTGCCCTCCAACGGGGGATGGGGGAAGCCGGCGGAGGATTGCTCTGTTGTTTCAGTAGCTGCACTCTACGTAGACAGACCTCTGCTTTGCCCGCCTGCATGTACCGCCCCACCAGGGAGGTCAACTTCGCAGACACCATGGCCCATTGTGCCACCTCCGGATGAAGTCCTTCTCGGAAGAAGTGGATCTTCACCTGCTCCGGCCAGTCCTGGACCACCCCGGCTAGCTGGCAGGGATTGGGACCCTTGCGGGATCTGCCACAGCCTGACCTGGGCCTTCTCCTCAAACGGGTCCTCGAACTGCCCCTGCAGGGCCAACATGAAGTGAGGGAAGGAACGCAATTTGGGCGCCCGGCTTTTGTAAAATTCCACGTACAAACCATCCGCTTCTCCCTCCAGGAGGGCCCCCACCTCATGTACCTGCTCGACCTCATCCTCGTAGTCACTGCCATGCTTTTCCATATGCATCTCGACCTGTACAAGGAAGTAGGCCAGTTTCTCCATTGTCCCATTGAAACGGGCCTTCAAATGCCACCGCAGCTGTGGGGCCTGCGGCAGTTGCGGCCCGGGCGGGCCCGGTGACCCTGGCTGCCCGGGTGGCTAGTCATTGGGGGCGTGGGCACCGGCACTCCCCCTCTGGAGGCTGCGGTGGCGTCAACTGTGGCGGATCCCGGCGATCCCGCTCTCCTGCCTCTGCGCGGGTCAAGAGGAGTTCCATGTCCAAGTCCAAAAGCTAGCTGGGGGAACTCTGAGACATACTCACTCATGGATCGGGACCCTTGCCTGATTTGCCGCAATCTGGCATGGGCCTTCTCTTCCTCAAACGGATCCTTGAACTGCCGCTGCAGTGCTCACATGAAGTGGGGGAAGGAACGCAACTCTGGGGCCCGGCCTTTTTAAAGTCCCATGTACCAGCTGGCTGCCCCCCCTCTAGGAGGGCCCCCACCTCATGTACTTGCTCGATCTCGTCCTCGTAGTCACCACCGCACCCCTCCATATGCGCTTCGACTTTCACGAGGAAGTAGGCTAGCGTTTCTGTCATCCGGTCGAAACGGGCCTTCAAGCGCCGCTGCCGCCATGGGGGCTGCGGCGGCTGTGGCTCAGACGGCCCTGGCGGCACATCATTGGGGGGCACTGGCTGCTCCCCTTCCAGAGTGCGGGCCAAGAGGAGTTCCATGTTGCGCCGTAGGAAGTGTATCTCCTGCCGCATCTCATCTTGCTCCCGCTGACAGGCCACCACGCCTCGCTCAGGGGCCCACACCCCTGCCTGGACCCAGACCCGCGACCACTCGCTTTGCGCCACCGTGTCCCACTCCGAGTAAATGTTCTGATCCATGGGTTGCGTGAGCCAAGTGGTCTCATGCCGCCCAGCTGCCTTGGCCCCCCCCAGCATGGCTGCTGAGGGGGGCCCCAAGAGTAGGGCGATCCCATACTTTCCTCACCGCTGGTGCTTTTAGCGGCACCCAAGTGAGGATGGTGTCAGTCGGGGATGAGGGCATCCTTCTCCTCATCTCCTGAGTTCGAGTCACAGGGCTCCTCGTCCTTCTCCAGGACCAGCCCTGTCCCCTCATCAGGTTTGCCAGCAGGGGCCCCGCCTGCAGCTCCATCCTTGCCGGCCATGGATCCAAGTGCAGGTCAAACTGGGAGATTCTGCTTAATGTCAGACTCTCAAACGTGGACATAACAGAGACCGTAGGAAAGTCCAAAAGCAGTTTATTCCAGGTGATGCAAAGAGTAACAATGTAAGGCAGAATCTGAGCTAGAGAGCTCAGATCCAGGACTTATATCTTTTAATCCGCTGTCACTTCCCCACACCAAATGTCCACTACAGTGTCTACTACAAAGCTACAAAGAACCTGGGAACCTTTCACGCCTCTTTGAAGATGGGCTGGCGCCAGGAGATTGCTAACAGGAGATTGCTAGGAAGGGAAGAGGGAAACAGGAAAACAATTGCAAATCACACACAGCAAGACATCAAGATGGAAAGAAAGAAACATGGAGAGATAGATGAAAAGAAAGAACCCAGCCTGGAAAGCAGCCACAGGACTGTGGGGTGGGGGTGAGGGGCGTCGGCTGCAAGGCTGCCCAGCGCCAGAGTCATGCTCCATCAGCCTTTCTAGCCTGCTGTTCCCAGGGAGGGACCCTCTCTGGCTTGGTGTGCTGCAATCATTGCTGGAGACCAGAGCCGTATTGGGGGGAATGGAGCCTGGGGACAAAACCTCCTCTGGGATCCCCCCCATGGATCACGGAGCCCTGCCCCCTGAATTTGCTAAAAAAAGAGGCCGGTGGGCACGTAAATAAGCAGGGGCCTCACCTTCTCGTGCATGCGGGCGCTGCGGGAGGCGCTGGTCTGTGCACGTACACCGAACCTCCATGACTCACTGGTCACATGGGGGCCGATTTTGCGCCCCTCACGTGACCAGATGGCATGCTCCCGGGAACATTGGGTACCCCATGTCACCGAGCAGATATGCCTCTGCTGGAGGCTTGCTACTGGGGAGGGGGGAGGATGCAGCCAGTTGAACGTACTGCCCTCTTGGCTCAAGCAGCCTTGTGCCCCCCCCCACTATGCCATTGGGTGGATGGTATCATTTCAGTCCTGGTTGTAACAACCTAATTGTTGAATATTGTCTGCTTTCTCATCCCATTAATACTGTAAAACATGTCCCTATGATGGGGCACAACCAGGAGTCTCTAATCCTCAGCAATCTACTTCAGCTCGCGTGGGGTGGGGGGAGCAGGGGAATCACAGCCACCATTTAGTGGTGGAAATGCCAGCAACTTTGGGCAGGTGCGCATCTGTGTCTGCACGTGGTCTGCATTTGGCAGCAGGTATGCAGTGCGTGTAACATAATTCTTATAAGCAAGAGAAAAACTGCATCATCCATTCTTTGGTTTAGGGATGGATTAAGGCTACAGGGGTCAGTCCTCTGCTCTCTCTTCTACCCCCGTCTGCTCATCATTGGCAGGCTATATTGAGATGCAGACTGGTTCCCAGCTTGGTTTACACCAGCCAGGAGTAGTCCTAAGCAGCTCAGATTAAGCAACTCGACCAGCATTTTCCAGTGAAATACTGAATTTCAAATATCAAAAACCTGAAATCCAATCCTAGAATGACAAAAAAGAGCCCATTAAGGCAGCACATAAAATGGGCGAAGACGGCCGCTTAGTTGAGAAACAGAATCATAGAACTGGAAGGGGCCCTCCAGTCCAACCGCCTGAACCATTCAACGCAGCCCAGAGGAGTGTTTGTCCAGCCGTTGCTTGAAGACTGCCAGTGAGGGGGAGCTCACCCCCTCCCCAGGCAGCCCATTCCACTGCTGAATTGCTCGATATCCACCCCCTCCCTGCCAAAGATTTCACTCTGCCCCAGATGGGTCCAAGCGTTAAACTGCAGCCTCCAGCTCCAAAGCCCACGTGGACACTCTAGGTGGAGCCCACCGTTTAAAGCTGAACCCGGCCAGGCTGAGCCCAGCTTTGAGCTGCTTGTTTGGCCTGATCAGAGCCAGATTTCTCCTGCTGACTGGCTCCACCTCTGAAGTCACATGGTTCACATGGACTTCAGGGGTGGAGCCACCAGTATAAATCCGGATCCGGTCAGGCCAAACAAGTGGTTCAAAGCTGGGCTCAGACTGTCCGGATCCAGGTGTAAATGGTAGGATCAGGCTCCAAAGCCCGCGTGGATTTTGGAGACCGAGCCTGTCGTTGATTGCAGAACTAGGCCAGGCTGGGGAGGGGAATCATACAGTTGAAAGAGACCCCAAGGGCCATCAGGTCTAGCCCCCTGCCAGGCAGGAACTCATCATGTGCTCATAAGAAGGGGAGAGGAGGGAGAAGGGTTTTCAGTGCTTGCCCAAAGACCCTGTTTCCCATCGATATGCTCCTGGTCCCCCCTCAACCTGCTCTTCTCCAGACTGAACATTCCCAGGCCCGACGGCCATTCCTTGTAGGGCTTTGTTGCCAGGTCCGTGATGCTCCTCCTCACTCTCCGCTGCACACAAGTAAACAGAACTTACAAGTTCCCAGGGTTCTCCCCACACCTTTCCGCCCACCCCCAGGGGCTTGGTCAGGACACCAGCTGTTCCCTCCAGAAAATGTTCTGGCACGTTCTTAGCTGTGGCTCCACTGAAAGGAATCCAGGCCCATCTTGGCCTTACATGGCACCTGTTTAACAGGCTGCCAGAGGAATTACACCTGAGAACGTGTAGGAGGGTTGTGTGAAAGCAGCAAGAGCAAGACCACCAGAGGACAAAATCTGCCACATGTGGCACCTGCTCATTTCTGCTCTCCCTGCCCCCCTTTCACAAAGGCGCAAATGATGCGTCAGGAAAGGGTTAAGTTCTTCTCCATAGCTGCCTCCCTAGCCAGCTTTGTGTATTTAAAAGTGAATAAAGGTTTAATTACTAAATGATGACAGAGTCATATGGTTTTGGTGATGGTGCGTGGCATCCGCTGCATGCAGAAGAGGGGCGGCAGTGGGGAAGCTGCAAATGCCAAAGACAGTAAAACATCTGTAATTTGCAATTCACTGGTGTTCACTGATTGCTCATGGATTAAAGATTAAAATCTATTCTCTGGCAGATGGGTGCGTGAGAGGAGCACATTTTGCATCTGCATTTCATTCTGCTCTCTTTGCAAGAATCAGGGAGGATGAGGAAATAAAGCCAGGGTAGGAGGGGCTGGCAGGGGGTCTCTTTGCAAGTCCTGGTGACAAGGGGGGGATCAGTGGGGGGGGGGAGGATCAGGCCAGCAGCCCTGGGAGACTTTGGAGAACCAGCCAACTGACCACTAGCAGCAAAAGAGGAAGAGCCAGAGGAACCCTTGCGCAGTTTGTTTCCTCCAGAAAAGTCTGTGCATCACAGAAGACAACTGTGGCATTGGAGAGAAAGTACCAAGGCAGGCTGGGGGCCTCTGGGGATGGTGATGGAAGTGGCAGGATTCCTGGAGTTGCCTCTCCAGATTCTCAGCTCCGCACCGGGATATGTGTGTGTGTGTGTGTGTGTGTGTGTGTGTGTGTATCTAGGACTATCGCCATGTTCCATGGGGCCTCCCTAAAGTTAAATGCCAAAGTGGCATCTTGAAGCAGAGTGCTGGAGTTCCTGGCCCTCACCCATCCTATGTGGCCCCCTTCCCAGGCTCTGCTGGCCACCCACCTCCCACTGAACCTGGTATCTGGCTGTTTCTGCTCACAGCTGTTGCCCCCTGCCTTTCTCTGGCCTCTCTTCCTCTCATGCCCCTGTCTTTCGGCTCTAACCATTCGTCTGCTTCCTCTTCCTCTTGAACAGTTCAACCGTGTAGCAAGGAGTGAGGATTGTCAACCTCCTGGTGGGGTCTGGGGGTCTCCTGGAATTACAGCTGCAGAGGGGTTCCCCTGGAGGGAGTGGCTGCTTTTGTGGCATTAGACCTTGCTGCTGACACCCCTCCCCTCCCCAGGCTCCAATTCCAAATGGCCAGGAATTTTCCAGTCCAGAGTTGGCAACCCTAGCTAGGAAGCCACCATGGAGAGAGTGAGACTTAAGGCAGCCAGGCCAGCTTGTTTCTGATCTGAGAAACTTAGACCAAAGAGCCGCTCAGCTTGTGGCAGAAGATCTCCTGCCAAGTTCCACCAACAAGGAAGCGCAGGAGGTGCCTCAGAGTTCCACTAGGAAGACAGGTCTCCAGCAGCAGCAGCAGCAGCAGCAGCAGAAAGGAAGGAAGGAAGGAAGGAAGGAAGGAAGGAAGGAAGGAAGGAAGGAAGGAAGGAAGGAAGGAAGGCAGCTCACCCATCTGGCAAACTGCCTCCTGTGGACCCCAGAAGTCATCAGATGATGGGTCCAGGTCGTGGCTATCTTGAGATGCTGATATTTGGAAACTGTTGTGACAAAAACGACTTGGGGGAATGTCAGAAGAGCCTGAAAAGTGTGGTGGTGGAAGGAATTCCGAGTTTAAAAGTGTCAATCATCTGAGCAAGTTTGTAACCGCTTTCTAATTTTCAGTCCCTCACAGTTCCAGCAACTTCTTAAAATCACAGTTGGGGGGATCAGAAGTCTGCAAAGAGCTCACAGGCAGCCCCTGCCCCCTCCGACAGGCTGCAACAAGGGGCTGCCCTCTGTCCCACCAGTGACTCTGATCAATGCTGAGTCTTTGAATCAGGGTTGCCAACTCTGACTAGTTGCCTAGAGAGCCTAGAGAGGCCAAAGTTTGGGGAGGTGGGGGACCTCAGAGGGGATGTAATTTAGGGCTCCTGTTTTTCCTAGAAGCAATTGGGTAGCAGAAGGGTCCACCCTCCAAAGCTGCCATTTCTTCCAGAGGAACAGTCCTGCGTAGTCTGGCGATCAGTTGAAATCCCAGGAGATCTCCGGGCCCCACCTGGAGATGATCATCCTACTTAGAATGAAAATTTTTTGGGGAGGAAGGGCTTGTAACCATTCTGGGCGGAACAGCCTGTTATTATTCTCTCTCTTTTACTCTCTCTCTTTTACTCTCTCTCTCTCTTTCTCTCTCTCTCTCTCTCTCTCCCCCCCCCCACCTCTCCCCTCTCTCCTACAGTGATTTTCTTGTAATCTAAACTGCTACATTTTGTTCTAACCTTGCTGGGGATGGCCGCGACTGACCTCCTCCTTTCCCAGGATCCTTCTGGATTTCTGAATTCTGCCTAAGATGCTCCCCCCCCCCCAATCTTTCATCTCAGCCAGACATACCCAGCAGCTCCGCACAGTGACGTCAACCTCACAGGCAAACAATGCAAGTAGAAATAATGTTTGGCAGCATCAATCATTTTTATAACTTCAGCTAATCAGACTCCATCCTTTTAATGCCCGCAATGAGCTCTCTCTCTCTCTCTCTCTCTCCTCTCTCTCTCCTCTCTCATTCTGTTGCTCTCAATGAGAGTTTCTCAAGTGTGTAGAACATTAAAAGAAAAATGGATAATAAAACTGCAGATGGACAGCCTGATCCTGTGCGGGGCTGAGCTACTGCTGTTCCTGCTGACTATCCGGGTGTGTGCACGTGCCTGTGTCCGTCTGGTGCGATCACGACCGAGCACTGTCAACAGGGTAAGAGGGATAATGGCCAGCTCACGGGTCTCCTGGCCACAGGGCTGACCATTCATAGCACGGATTGTGCCATTAGCCAAAGTGCTGAGCTGGGATGGTATGGGGCAGAGGGCATGTGACCAGCTGCCTCTCTGCTTGGCTGCCAGTTGCCCCCACAGGACAGGTAACCTCCGTGTGCAGCTCATCTTCCAGAACCCACAGGAAGCACTTGGTGGCTGTCTCACCTGTCACGTGTCCTCTTTCCTTCTGGCATAGAGAGTTTAGCTGGCATGCGCACACCTTTGGATCCACACACTGACCCGACCGATGCCTCTGCCGTTGTCCTGGCTACATGTGAAAATCTAGATGCAGACGACTGCAGTAGCTGAACAACATCCAACAATGGGAAGATGAGGCCCAGGATGAGGGTGGCTTGCCTGCTGAGCAAAGAGCAAAAGCATGTTTCTCACAAGCAGCTAGGACAATGGGGTGACTGTGATGAAGATGGGAGCAGCCCCACCACTCTTCAGAGAGGACCTGCGTGTCTCCTGGTACAAATCTGGGCCCTTCCAAGATCTTCCCAGAACTCCCTCCCATCTCTTCTCCGGATCAGGGACATGCCACTCAGTCTCTTTGTGCATGTGTGTGTATGTGTGTGTGTGTGTGTGGGGGGGGGGCCTATGGCTAGCGGTTGTCTTCCAACATAAGCGTGGCTGGGCTAAACACGGAGATAAAGCCTTGAAGGGTAGTAAATGCCCGTCTGCTGCTGTCCTGAATTTTTTTACCCACAATGGTGACAGATTAATCCTGGTGGCCTCGAAAGTATTCAACACAACAGTGATTCAACACCTATTGTATGGAAACCCAAGCTCGAACAGCTGCAGTCCAGCTTCCTATATAAAACCTTTGGAGTTCCACACTGTGTTCCCTATGCAGCCGTCTGCCTTGAGGCAGGACAGCACCTTCTGGAGACCAGGGTGTGGGCCACCAATTTCACATTTTGGGTGTGTCTCTGTTTCCATTCCAACCCGCACAGTTTGGTCCAACGTGTGATGCCTGAACTCCAGATCTCTGACTGGTGGCTACTAACCGAGGCTAAGATCTGCTCACTAGGCCTTTCCTGGGACTCCTTGCTTATGCTCACTGCCAACGAGATTTATCTTCAACTTAAAAACAAATTATCTGAGCAAGAATATCATTATCTTCTCAGCAAGGCACAGAGTTCCTGTTCACCCTGGCACCGTGGGACTATTCCCCAAAAGCTCTGTGTTGCCCATTATCTGAACCAGCTCCATAATGGACATTTTCAAGAGCAAGATGCAATTCCCTTCCATTGTCACTACTTCAAGGCCGGTTCTCAAACATCCCTCAGCATGAGAGACACTGCTCTTTCTGCCCTTCTTATGTGATCCTGTGATCACACCTTGTTCCTCTGCCCAAAGTACAACAACAATAGGTCTGACTTCTCTGCCTTAACCTTGGTTGGGTTTTTGGATCTTTCCATCAACACAAAAAAGACTCTTTTGCTCAACAATCCTGAGGCTGAAATAACTGAAACAGTAGTCAACATTTTACTGTGTGTTTTGAACTAGGTATCTGTAACGAACTAGCAAAGTCCAGGCCAAAGTGACCGTTCTCAGTTCTTTATTGTGCTGGCAGTCATAGTCAGATACAGACAATGCGAGGTCTGAGAGCCTCAGACCTCTAATAGCAGATTTTACACAGTGGCATATCACATTCCCCCCAATACAGAATAAACAACCAAATACTCAAAGCAATACAGAATAAACAAAGCATAGTTTCCCACAGGCAAGTAGAGATAACCTACAAGCGAAATCCCCATCCCAGGCAGAAAGCCAGAAGCAGCCGGCAGCCACCTCCCAAGGACAGACCACACACTCACCACATCCTGACAGTATCCTTGGCTTCTGCTCTCATTACCTTGACTGTTTTTTTTTACTGGATTTACTTTTCTATTCTGTCCTTTTGTTGCACGTGCCTAATAAAGGTCTTTGAATTCTGAAATTCATTACCACCATGATCAATTTGCTACTTAATTTGCACCTAATCCAAGATGGTGCCTGGAGCGGACAACTAACTATGGAGCTCTGGTATTTAGTTAAAATTAGTTAAGTTTTAAGGCCAAGGGAATGGTCAAAATTTTGTTCTCATTGCCTTTAGGAATCTAGTGGGCTTAGGGAACTTCACTGGATGTTATTGAACTTTATATCTCACCAACCATGGGATGGACTGAGGGAGGGTGGAGCGGCACAATCTTTCCCTGCTTCCTCCTTTTCCGCCTGCTGCTGGCTTGCGGCGCGTGCATCCTTAGCGAAGTGGGCTGAGGGGCACCCTTGAGATTCTCAGGTGGAACTGGCGGGGGGGGGGTCAGTGACAGAGGCCCCCAAACAATAATTGGCTGGTTGGGCCCAAGTGAAGATGCAGACCTCTGGACGATGGTGGTGGCGACGACAGCTGTGGCAGACCACTGGCAGTGACAGAGCAAGGGCGGGCTGCTCTCGTTCATCGCCAAAGGCTCCCGGGTAGCCAGTGGCAGGGACCCCCACAGAGAGTACAAGAGTTGTCCACTCAGCAGCCAGGACTGGATGTGCTCCAGGGAGAACATGGTGGCGGTGGCAGTGGCGGCCCGCAGGTGGAATGTATGCCTGTGAGCAGACAATGGAAGAGAGCGAGCTGGTAACAACTGAGCTGATTGTAGATGTTGGGTGGCTGAGTACTGATGGAATGTGGACACTGGCAATTTACTCACTGGTGATTAATCCCAGGATAGTCACTGAAAATATTGAGGTTTTGTTGCGTTCTCCCCACTGCCGAACCTTGGAATGCAGATAAATCCTGGCTCTGTTGCTCCCTCCCTTATCCCGTGTCTCTCCTGTACCTGGTTGCTTGTACAACTTTTTGGCAAAACATGTTACCAATCCACATTGGTGGGGAGGTTCGGGGGCCTGATGTAGATCAGTTTCCCACCGTTCACAGTGACACAAATGCTGCCAGCCAATCAGAGCGTGGCGGCCCATGCGCGATGCGTGCACAGTTATTCCTTTTTGTTCTTGTCTTGTTTGGTTTCGTTTGGCTTGTCTTCTGTTTTGGTCTAACGTTTAACCTCTCTGACGAGAGAACAAGAGAAGGGGACGCTCGGTATAACGTTTAAACTCAGAGGGGGTGCCTTGCTCACTGTCAGAATCCCAAAAACTGAAACAAAGTCAAGTATAAGAACAGCAGTTTATTGAGTATTGAGGATCTTCTCTGGTTATGCCAGAACTGAGGTTTGCCCATGCAAAACCCAGTAGTTAAACTAGCTTGAACACCCCATCCTGGGAAAGTGCGCCCAAAAGGAACTGTGAAAGAGACAACCGCAGAGATGGCCAGGCACTGACCTTGAGCAGCACGTGGTACAGTATACAGAAGACAGTTGAAAGTCAGTTAGAAATGCAATTAACCTGATAACCTGATAACATTTACTGATAACATCGCAGGCCCTACCTATCCCCTCCCGTCCTTGGCCTGGTTCGGGCGCTGTTTTAAATAACGTTTTAAATAACTTTTAAATAATGTTGTTTACAATACTTTCGTTGTTTTTAAATATTGCTGCATAGGTTTTAAGGGTTTAAGTTTTGCGCTGCTGTTTGTTGATTTACTGATTTGCTGTTCATTGGAACGGCCATGTTGTGAGCCTATAAGTTTAATAAATAAATAAATAAATAAATAAATAAATAAATAAATACATACATACATACATACATACATACATACATACATACATACATACATAACCCATTCCTCCACCCCTAGCACACAGAAAGCAGCAATAGCAAAATCCCCATAATAACAGGCCTCCTGACACTCACGGTCTCACATCTTCACCTGCTGATGTGATGACGTGAAGAAAAGTTCCCGCCCTGCCCCGACAGCCAATCAGGAGAGACCCGCCAAGACCCGCCAAGCCGATCGCGCGGCAGCGGAGATTGTTGCATTTCTGGAATCTGATGCAGGCCTACACGTCTCCACTGGAAAAATGGTGCAGCGAGGATGTTGAATCCACAATGAAAAGTTGTGGTTCATTTTGAAACTTGGATTAATCTACTTTTAATTTTCAGTAGGAAATCGCCCATAGGGGAGACCCCTGGACCACATGCTTGATGATGTGGACTATGTGAGGGTGGGTAGTTAGTTAGGCTGTACTGGGTTCCCTCCTGCTTTGATATTTATCAGTTTTAGGCAATGTGTTACTGTACTGTTGTAAATTTTATTGCGCTGGTGTTAGGTGTAGTTAGATTGTTTAGGTGTAGTTTAGTGATAGGATAATGTATTCTTAGATTACTCACTAGGCCCGTGGTGGCGAACCTTTGGCACTCCAGATGTTATGGACTACAATTCCCATCAGCCCCTTCCAGCATGGCCAATTGGCCATGCTGGAAGGGGCTGATGGGAATTGTAGTCCATAACATCTGGAGTGCCAAGGGTTCGCCACCACGGCACTAGGCTAAGCTTCTTACACTAATGCAGCTATAGACTGTTGGGGGTTAGCTCTTAGGTCATTATGTTTTCTGTGGTTTAAACTAAAGAAGGAGAAAGTCGACATGCATGTTTATTATTATCTATGCTGGTTATGTGTGTTGTTATGAATTTTGCTGCTTTATAGTTCATGATGTTATAATTACGACGTTTGTTGTTTCAATGCTGTTTATTGTTGCTCATAATGTTATGTTTTATAATAGCATGTTTATTATTGTTTATAATGTTATGTTTATGATGTTACATTTATGATGACATGTTTATGATGTTTATTGATCCTATGTTTATTGATGCCATGTTTACTGATGTTTGTTGTACGATGTTATGATTACTGATGTTGTTATTATATTGTTGTGCACCACCCTGAGCCTTTCAGGGGAGGACGGTATATAAATTAAATATAGAACACTATACAATAACACTTATTGTGCCATAACTGAATTAGTTGCCAAATTTCTATGTTTATGTTATCAAACTGTGTTTGTAAATGATCTGGAAAGTTGTATTGGAAAACTATTTATAGATGGCAAACATAATTTTATGTGAATTCTGTACACTCCGTTTGTATCCATCTATACCAGGGGTCAGATCATGCGGCTTTCCAGATAAACAGGATTCACTTATTCTGACATCAGCCCCTGCCAGCATGGCCATGCTGGCAGGGGCTGATGGGAATTGTAGTCCATGAACGTCTGGAGAGCCGCAGGTTGCAGATCCCTGATCTATATACCCTACTATGTTGTGGCAATAAAGGTCCTTTGATTGAAGTAAATTTGTACTTTTGGGTCACCCAACCAAGAAGGCTGGGGTTCCTTGCTCTTCAGCCCTGTAGAGAGGCAACCAACTGTTTGGCACTTGATATCTCCCTTTACTATTGATTCTTTTTGAGGTGTTACATTTGGAATATAGTGCTGGTGACTGTAAGCTGCCTTGACCAGAACCTGCGCTCCACGCATCTTCCCTGGGCCTCCCCTATCCTGGAGCGGGATCTGTCCAGAGCCCTGCAGGAACACCCATAGGCTTGTCTTGGACCAGGCAGGCACAGCTCCCAAAGAGGATGCCGGTCACCTGCAGCTGTGCAGCTGATAGCTGCGTCCCAAGCACTTGCCCAGTCCTGGCCTTGAGCTGTGAGCAACCGTGGATGGTGGGAAAGGTAGGACAGGAGGCAGTCACTCTGCTGATTTCATGGGGCTGAGGATGGCCGGTGTGACAGAGGTGGGAGATCCAGGATAAAGAATCTGGAAAGCAGCAGCAGCTCAAGCTGAACCTAGCAGGGATTCATCCAGGAGCCCCGTTTGCGGAAGGGAAGTCACATACTCAGGTGCCCAGGAGCAGATCCAGCTGGCCTGCTGATGGACTTTGCGCACAGACTGCTCTGATGCACATTTAAGCATGCACATGCCTCCTCAGGAAAGGGGAGAGCCTGCTCATCCCCTGTTGACTACATTGCTACTCTTATGTATAAAACAAAAAAATAATCACAGCCAACACTAAACAAACACTTTGTGCCTTGTTGATGTTGCAATTTTATCTTGAAGATGACCAGCTTCAGTTATCTGAATCTTGCGAAGAATTCCACTCCTCCTTATCGAAATCTGCATCTCAGTCCTGCCGGTGAGGACTGGCATCACAATCCCTGACTCAGTGTCCTGGACTGATAAGGCCTTCTCTTTTCATCACCTCCCCCTACCCCAATACACGCAAACTCAGGTGTGTCAGGACTGAGCCTGTCAGTGCCAAATGGTCTTCCCCTTGGTGCCCCAGGGTATCCCGGACAAAGTTCTTGTCAAAGGAAGGAGTGAACTGTTCCCAGGTTCACAATGCTTTGTAGTGAATGCTTTGTAGTTTGTAGAGGGGAGTAGGAGCCATTTGGCTCGGTGGGAGGGGGCGACGGGATATAGGTGGTGAGTTTGTGCGGGAATTGCCAGATTCCTCTTTTACGATGTTACCAACACTCTGAATTAAAGGCTTTAGAACAAATCTACAGTTTCCGTGATTTCCAGATCCAAGGTCTGACAGGTAACTAGAAGATCACATGAATGCAGATGAAGCCCCAGATGCTGAAACGGAGTCAATATTGTCTCCTTGGCGCTCCAGAGGTTTTCACATCATCCATTGCCTGATCCTTTTAGCTGGAGACACCTGGGATTGAACCCGGGACCTTCTGCATGCTGAGCAGGTGCTGGGCCACTGAGCCCCCCCCCCCGAGTTCCTAAGCTCGTGTTCTTCATGCCCTCTTGTAGAAATAGAATTGTGGCAGGCAGTAGTGAAGCTACAAGGGAGAGGGGGGTGGGCCGTGCACCGGACACACGCCTGGGGGCATAGAAAATCACTCCCAGGCCCCTCTGCCTTTCCCCCTCCCCCCGCGGTGCCCCCCCTCCCTTCCCACACTTACCTTAGTTCCTTTCCATTTTCTTGAAAATGGAGTAAAAATGGCCTGAGGAACTACAGTTCCCAGGAGACCTTGGGACTCACAAGGTCTCCTGGGAAGTATAATTCCCATCAGGCTGTTTTTACTGTGAACAGGCCTTTTGCAGCCTGAAAAAGTTCAAGAAAAAGGAAAGGAACTAAGGTAAGTGTGGGAAGGGGAGAGTGGGGAAGTGGGGGCGCCGGGGGGGGCATGGGGGGTGGAAAATATAGAATGCGCACCAGGCGCAGTTTGGCTCAGCTACGCCTCTGGCGGCAGGTCATGCAAAGGGTGCTGGGAAAAGTTGCGACTGCTGGAATTTGGGGTGCTCAAGAGACCACCAGTTCAGCTCAGGTTCTGCCTGCCACTCACAAACAGGAAGCCATTTTCTTTTAATTCATCAAAACAATTTTTTGCTGGGTGTTTTTGTTGTTTATGAACAGGCTGAGCCAGTTTGGTGAGTTATTTCCTTCATGTTCAGACAGTGTAGTGCGGGACAATCAGCAGTGTTTCTATCATGCACATTTCCACACAGCCCAACAGGAGTCACAGGTCCCACTCCTCCACCCACAGGCCTGCGAGGGCTTCACTCTGCTCCCCACCCAGTAAACCAGTCATTTTTTTTTAAAAAAAAAATGTTACTTTTTTAGTGTTGATCTGACTCCATGTCTCCTGTGGGAAGGGGTTTTGGGGTATGAATTAATTAGTTAATTAAAACATTATCAACAATATTTTGCAGAGATGCATTTTCATACAGTTTTATGGGAGATGTAGCACTCCACTCCAACCAATGTCAATTAATTACCTGGCTCAACGATCCATGACTTTGGGGACAAATGGGTTTCACTTATTGCGCATGAAAGTGGCCGCAAGGAGACCGGGACTGAAACTCTGGCTCTGCAGCTGTTATGGATCCTGCAAGCTGCTCAAACGGGATGGTGGTGAGACAAGGAGATGCACGGCACGGCTCAAGTTGCAGAAGTACATTGCCTGCTGAATGTCTTTGCGTCCTTTGTCCCCATGGGAAGGTCTTCTTCCGCACCGGAATGTAAAAGTGCAGGGCTCTGTGGCACCCGGCCACCTTATACCACAGCACAACTTGACCTGGCTCATTCTCTGACTTTCCATACATCGTGCTCCGGCACACCCCTCTTTAAGGTGAACTTTAAATTATACACAAAGCAGAGGACAAGGCAAATCAGAAGAGAGGACAACAAACAGCAGTAGAGGACCATTGTTTCAAGGTCACCATTCAGAAGCTCCCGGGACTCAGTCATGAGCACCTTCGCACCAAGGGGCCTCCTCGTGCTGCCTCCTGCTTCTGAGTGAAGCTCTCTCATGTTCACACCAACAAGAATGCAGCTAGGAGCTCAAGACTGGTGGTGAGGCAGGAACTACACGGGGCTCATATTTTGAAAAGGGCACCCATGTTGAAGGTGTGGAGAAACCCCCTCTATTTGGGGCAACAGGTAGGGCTGCCGGTCCCCTGCCTCTTGTTTCCTGCGGCTGCTTGGAATGGCAGCAGGAGAAAAATAATTTTAAAAAGGCCAACAGTATAAAATCACTTCTGGGGAAAACCCCAGAACTGGCCCTGCATTTATCTAGGAAATGCCAGAAACACGAGGCTTCACCTTGGAAGTGATGCTGTTCCTCTCTAGGAATCACCAAAGGCGCTACGGTTGTGCCACAACAAATCAGCACTGTTTTACTAAAGAGTTTCTGATAACAGGAATTACATCAGTTCTGTTTTCTTTGCCCACCCCATGCCTTCACCCTCCTGGTCTCCTGCTGGTTGCCAGGTCATACCTGACAACAC
The DNA here is from genome assembly GCF_021028975.2 of Sphaerodactylus townsendi. Taxonomy (NCBI): domain Eukaryota; kingdom Metazoa; phylum Chordata; class Lepidosauria; order Squamata; family Sphaerodactylidae; genus Sphaerodactylus; species Sphaerodactylus townsendi. The sequence goes on from NC_059432.1 coordinate 8,474,018, forward strand.
GAGCTCTATAATGGGAGTTTTGAGGTTACAAAACTACTATATTCATTCCAAGACGATTCTCTGCCAGTAAAAGGACAGGACTGCCAGCATGGTGTACTGGCTAAGATGTCAGGCTTGGCCTGGGAAACTCAGGTTCAAATCCTCACTCGCTCTATGGAGGCTTCCTGGGTGACCTTGGACTAATCACACACTCTCGGCCTCACATGCTAGATAGTATCTGTCAAGACCCATTCCCACATGGCATTGCCATGCCTGCAGGAGAGGCTGGGAGACGAAGACACCTCAAATCCCTCTGCTTGGCGTGCAAAGTGCTGCTAACAGTTGCTTGTTGCTGTTTCTTACATCTGCTGGGATTGGTTATCTCATTTCCTGACCCTGATGAGCTCTGTGCCCAGCAAACAATTTCAGTTTTGGGAAGCTTTCGCGAGGAGGGAACCTGCAAGGGAACACAGGTACTGATTTGCCTTGGAATTCTGGCAATGCCAGATGGGTATACTGTTCATAACTCTCAGTAAAAACAGATTACGCTGACATTGGAGTCTGGATTTATTGGAAGGCTGATAGAATAAGAAGAAGATGAGAAGGATTAACTCACATAGAGTTGTGCAAACAGAGGATATAAATTCCCCCTGCACAACAGAAATACGATTCATTCTGGCTTAATCCATTTGGAGATAACTTGTAGGAAGAAACTCTGACATCTGGGTTCCACCTTGATGGCTGTCATTAGAACCTTAAGCCAATAAACGGACTCTGAAGTATTGATCAGTAGCGTTTTTTTGAATAGGCATTGAAGCACCACACTGGTAAAGCCAGTTCTGGCGAAGCTGGCATATACAGTCCACTTCATCCCCCATGGAGAACCCCCCTCCCATTTTCCCAAGAGTTTGTGAAAAACAGTCTTTGGAGCTAAGGCACCTCAAGGTTGGCAGCAGATAGCAAGAGAGAGCCACCTGGCTTCCTGCCCTATGAGATAATGGATGTAACACAGTTCCCATGGGACAGGAGTGCCAGGGGAAGCCTAGTTGTCTGCAAGCGTGTGAAGCCATAAAGTAAAGATCAAGGAAAGAATGCGCAGTTGGCAGTGGATACATATGGCAGGCTGGTCACATATATCTTTCTAGCAGCAGCAATTTGTTACTTCAAGCAGTTATCCGATTCTGGGAATGCATCTCAATCACCTAGTTAGCATCCCCCTGACATATTACTACATGGAGTAATACAAAGGGCAGACAGCCTCCATGTAATGGATGATGGACAGAATGGTTTATCTTTAGGAATAAATGGCCTGTCCTAGAACAGCAACAGGCAGGGGATGTCTAAAGGAAATGCAGAATGAAGGCACCTTTACTTTGGACCCTTGCTTGATTCATTGCAGTGCAGTGCATGTGTATGAACATTTTCTTTTAGTTTATTACGTTGAATGTTGGAACATTAATCTCTAATCAGATCAAGCCCTATTTGAGCACTTGACTTAAAAGATGGCAGAGAAAAGAGATTGTTAAGCAACAGAGCGCTAGATCCCTGGATTGTGCACCTTCAGTAAGCCATCTCTGGGATTCCTCGCTGGAGTGAGACAGGAGGGCAGCAAGCACAGCCAGTTAATGGCAAATGCAGGCAGAGTGCCAGTGTCATGGCCTCTTGGTGGGAAATGCTCCAGAAGCAAAAACAACAACAACAACAACAACTCCTGGGGGGAGGGCACCACTGCTGAATGTCTCAGCCTCTCAGTGGACCCCAAGTGGAATGATGCTTGCAGACCAGCAGGACCACAGGGTCATTCTGCAACAGGTGGTCTTTACTACCCAAGATGGAGGGAACCATTTAGGAAATGAGTTGATAGATTAAATTATGATTCTAAGTGGTCCATTTGGAATTTGAAAAGGCTCAGACACAGGCTTATGCTCCACACATGCAGGGAAGAATCCAGGCCTATTCTTTATCTGTCCATTTAAATCAAAAGGTCCTTTCAAAATAATGGAGGGAAAATTGGGTGAAGAGACCATCAGTCAGAGTAAGAGAGCGGGATATGGGGAGGGGCTGAACTCTCTGAGGGGTCCCTGTCAGCTGCATTTTCTTCAGAGAAGGAGAACAAGTCTATCTCCCTCCATGTTTCACCGAGCAAAAAAAGATGAGACAGAACAGGAGAAAGATCAATGGGAAGAAGGGGACAGCGTGGCAGATTTAATTAATTATGGTATATTAAAATGTTTGTTTACAGAAATGAACAGCTACAAAAGGTCTGATGTTAATTAATTTACAGCATTTTTCTCCTGGTCCCTGTGCTGCACCAGCAATCACAGGGGTAACACAGTGGCAGGTAAGGAATGTCTCTTTAGATGTCAAGCCGTTTCTTTGAGGGAAGCTGGGGATTCGGCTGAGTTCTGACTCAGTGCCTTCCCACAGAGGAAGAAAGACACACTGGCGCCAAAGAACTGGCAGGAGAAAGGGGAGTCAGGCATCTCTGTGACGTGTTGCACTTCATGACTAGCAAGGGGTGGAGGGGAGGAGACCCCTGCTCCCCCCCCCCAGCTGGCCTGTTCTCACCTCCTCCACTTCCAGCACACTGTCCCATCATCCTTTGCTTCTGGGCATCCCAGTAGTCTGCTGCTTCAATGCAGGTCACTTCCTCTCTCTGCGAAATGGAGAGGGGGGGTGAGGGACCTTTCCTCCCTGCTGGCAATCATGCCCACTGTCCTACATACACTCAAGGGGGGAGAGCGCCTTCTTCCCTGAGCTATCCTTGGAAGCACTCAGGTGGCTCCCAGGTTACTGATTCAGGACCTGCCGTTGTACCATTTGTTGACCAGCATTTATTTTAATGGGCAAGCATTTTATGGACAAGAATTACACCTGTCTTGTACTGAAATCCATCATTAGGTATTATTCCTAAAATCTGAGAAGCACTTCGAACAACTTGTGGGAATCTTGATAACTTCTCTGAAGATGAAAAAATGCACATGGAGAGTTCGAATGGGTAAGGATTGCCTCCCTTCTTTCAACATGGCTGAGCTTCTTCATGCAAATCATGAGCTGAGACAATGGAAGGATCCCCCCACCCCATGCCACTCTCATGAATACTTTCTCCAGTGTAAATTAGTTCTTGGCAGGGGACAAACATGCTGCTCCTTCTCGCATAGTTCCTAGGATTGCCAACTTATGGGTTGATTCTGCACTTGTGTTATAGACCAAAGTTCGACCTAGGTACTCCGCACAACCACTGGGTTCGAAGTGGGTTCGTTCCAGCATCGCCCCGTTTCACTGTCAAATTTCCGACTCCACCAAGGAGGTACACTTTTTTTGGGAACCATGGTCGAAATCAGGTCGAATCCATTAAGTGGGGAATCTCGGCGCCTGGAGTCTCCCGTCCAGCCAATTGCAGCTAAGTGCTTCGGGCATGCGCAGAGCTGGAGACTTGCCACGGCAAAAAGCGCACCTTTTCTTCTTCTTCTGGCATTGGAAGCGACTGCTTGGCGCACAAATCTCTCATCTGTACGGCACTTTGTGGCGTTGTCTCCATGTAGCTCCTACGTATCTTTTTTTTGAAAAGGGGGGACGCAGGGTTACATTTCCCGCCGTGAAACAGTAGCCAATTGGGACAGAACAGTGAAGAGGCACTGAGATGATCCCGCCCTCCAAGCTGGGATCCAGCTAGATGACGGTTGCAGTGGGGAACAACAATGGCTTCGACCTACCCTTCTCAGGGAACCGGGTTGAACCTATTACACTCATGTGCAGAATCGACTCTGTCTGGCAACTCTAGGTATTTAATGATCATTATAATCATTGACTGCATTTCTACCATGGAGCTGATGTGGGTTCCCAGGAGATCTGCCATCCAAGGGCTGATTCAGTGTTGGGTGTTCTGCCCCCCAAGTGAATCTGTTTTTGGAACCCTGAACTTGGCTACGACAGAGTGGGGAAGACACAAGCCAGGTTCAACAGTTCATACAATAGGTTTATTACTTAGGAGAATGAAGACTCTAACTCCTCCCTTGGGTCTGTCCAAATCAAAGTACTTGCTTGTCTTGAGCAGATTTGAAGCTGTAGACTGTGTCTTCTCTTGGTTGCTTTCAAGAAAGTCCACTGTGTCTTGCTTCCTTTCAGTTCTTTCAGTCTTTGTCTGAGCAGCAGTGGCGTAGGAGGTTAAAAGCTCGTGTATCTAATCTGGAGGAACCGGGTTTGATTATCCGCTCTGCCACCTGAGCTGTGGAGGCTTATCTGGGGAATTCAGATTAGCCTGTACACTCCCACACATGCCAGCTGGGTGACCTTGGGCTAGTCACAGCTTTTCAGAGCTCTCTCAGCCCCACCCACCTCACAGGGTATTTGTTGTAAGGGGGGAAGGTCAAGGAGATTGTCAGCCCCTTTGAGTCTCCTACAGGAGAGAAAGGGGGGATATAAATCCAAACTCCTCCTCCTCCTCCTCCTCCTCCTCCTCCTCCTCCTCCTTCTTCTATTGCTGTTAATCTTCACTTGTGCTCTGTATATCACCACAGACTACTATGGACCACCATATACGTCACGGATATTACAGTCTCCAGCTACCCTTGGCACCTTGCTCTGACTGACTGGTTAGAGCTAAAACAGGGGATTGCTGGGTAAAAAAGGAAGACTGCCTCTTGGGAAATGTCTTAAAGGGACATGGGCTAATTAAAATTCCCTCCCTTAGAAGACTTTACATTGAACTAAAAAGGTAAAGTTTCCCCTTCAGTCGTGTTCGATGCTGGGGTACCACTGCAAGCAGTGATTTTATAGGCAAGCCTCTTTGTGGAGTAGTTTGCCATTGCTTTCCCCGAATGAACTAAATGAAACAATGAACTAAACCCATGTTAACTATGGGGAATCTGAAGCTTAATAGGGAAATAACAAAATCCTCTGTGGGGATTAAAAAAAAACAGACAGTGGGATTCAGCAGGTTTGCACCACTTCGGCAGAACCGATTGTTAAAATGGTGCTTGTAACAACCAGTTGTTAAATTATTTGAATCCCATCACTGGGCTGATCCTACCCAATCTGACATGTCTTCAACAAGGTTTCTTGTTGGAGGTGCCCTCCAGCCCTACTCTGGGACCTGGCAATGCAAGCAGGAGAGCCAGCTGGTGGGAAGTGTGGTACTGGTGCCTGAGAAAAGTCTTGTTGGAATGGTGGTGGTTGACAGTCACCACTGCCACTTTCTCACCCAGTTCTCTTGTGAACCTGACAGTGAGCACAGAAAAGAACACAGCCAATTCGGGGGGGGGGGGGGGAACCATCATTTTATTTATTCAATTCATTGATAACCCTCATTTCTCCTCAAAGGGGACCCATGGGTTCCCAGCAAGCCTCACCATGTTGTTTCTCCCTGGCATCTGTTGGGACATAGTTCATCATCCCAGCCTCCCACAGTCAAAACCTGAGTGGAAGATAAAAGAAACCCAGAAAATATAAATTCAACCATAACTACCACCACCACTCCCCAGCTCCATCTTCATCAGGTGGTAGGCTGTACAACTTTTGGGTTCAGGGTGTCATGATCAGCACCTGTTTGATCCTGCCATGTCTCCTGCCTCCTGCCTGGGATGTGGGAAACTATCTCTTCTCAATGTATTGTCGAAGGCTTTCACGGCCGGAATCACTGGGGTGCTGTGTGGTTTCCGGGCTGTATGGCTGTGTTCTAGCAGCATTCTCTCCTGATGTTTTGCCAACATCTGTGACTGGCATCTTCAGAGGATCTGATAGTAGTAAAGGAAAGCAAGTGGACTATATATACCTTTGAGTAAAAGTCAATAGATGAGGGCATTTGAATAGGAGTGGCCTGGCAAGTGAGTAACAATGAAGTGTGGCATGTGAGTAACAATGGAGATAGCAAGGTCAATAGGTGAGGGCATCTGAATAGAAGTAGTCTGGCCTTTGTTCCCTTTGATTGTTTATTGTCTATAGTCATCCTGTGTTTGTGTGGAGCTGATTACTGATTAGCTGATTACTTCCAGTGGGATAATTAATTCTATGAACAGAAAGATGGGGTGGCCATGGGTAGCCCTCTTAGCCCTGTAATAGCAAATTTTTATATGGAATGCTTTGAGGAACAAGCCCTGGAAACAGCACCAAAAAAGCCCACCATATGGTTCCGTTATGTGGATGACACATTCACCATTTGGAGCCACGGAGAAGAACTAAACAAGTTCCTGGACCATATCAACAAGATCCACCCAAACATCCAATTTACTATGGAAAAAGAAAATGAAGGAAAACTGCCATTTCTAGATGTCTTAGTCAGCTGCAAACCAAACCAACAACTGGGCCACACAGTATACAGAAAACCTACGCACAGTGATAAATATGTACACAAAAACTCCAATCATCATCCAGGACAAAAAAGGAGCACCATAAAAACTTTGGTAGATCGCGCAAATAGAATCTATGAACCCCACCTCCTTCAAGATGAATTGAATCACCTAAACTGGGCTCTACAGGCTAATGGTTACTCCACTACAGACATCAGAAGAGCTGCAAGACCAAGAACAAGCCACATGAACAAAGATAAAGAGCCATCTAGAGGGAAAGTGTTCTTACCATACTTCAAGGGAACCACTGACCGCATAGGAAAACTGATGAAGAAGCATAACCTACAAACAATCTACAGACCCACTAAGAAAATCCAACAAATGCTAGGTTCAGCAAAGGATAAGAGGGATCCTCTAGCTACTGCAGGAGTCTACTGCATACCATGTAGCTATGGACAAGTCTACATAGGAACTACCAAATGCAGCACTCAAACACAAATCAAAGAACTTGAAAGGCACTGCAGACTATTTCAGCCAGAAAAATCAGCAATAGCAGAACACATGACAAACCAACTTGGACACAGAATATTATTTGAAAACACAGAAATTCTGGACCACCCTTGACAACCACTATGTCAGACTACACAGAGAAACCATTGAAATCCACAAGCACATGGAAAATTTCAACAGAAAGGAAAAAATCATGAAAATGAACAGAACTTGGCTGCCAGTTTTGAAAAACACTACAGTCAAGACAGTGACTAATCAGCTCCACACAAACACAGGATAAGAACATAAGAACATAAGAACAAGCCAGCAGGATCAGACCAAAGTCCATCTAGTCCAGCTCTCTGCTTCTCGCAGTGGCCCACCAGGTGCCTTTGGGAGCTCACATGTAGGATGTGAATGCAGTGGCCTTCTGCGGCTGTTGCTCCCGATCACCTGGTCTGTTAAGGCATTTGCAATCTCAGATCAAAGAGGATCAAGATTGGTAGCCATAAATCAACTTCTCCTCCATCAATCTGTCCAAGCCCCTTTTAAAGCTATCCAGGTTAGTGGCCATCACCACCTCCTGTGGCAGCATATTCCAAACACCAATCACACGTTATGTGGAAGAAGTGTTTCCTTTTATTAGTCCTAATTCTTCCCCCAGCATTTTCAATGAATGCCCACACCTGGTTCTAGTATTGTGAGAAAGAGAGAAAAATTTCTCTCTGTCAACATTTTCTACCCCATGCATAATTTTGTAGACTTCAATCATATCCCCCCTCAGCCGCCTCCTCTCCAAACTAAAGAGTCCCAAGCGCTGCAGCCTTTCCTCATAGGGAAGGTGCTCCAGTCCCTCAATCATCCTCTGTTGCCCTTGTCCTCTGCACTTTTTTTCTATCTCCTCAATATCCTTTTTTGAGATGCGAAGCGACCAGAACTGGACACAGGAACTCCAAGTGCGGTCGCGACCACTGTTTCTTTATATAAGGGCATGACAATCTTTGCAGTTTTATTATCAATTCCTTTTCTAATGATCCCCAGCATAGAGTTTGCCTTTTTTTTTTCACAGCTGCCATGCATTGAGTTGACATTCCCATGGAACTATTATCAACTAAGACGCTAAATCCCCTTTCCTGGTCTGTGACTGATAGCACTGGACTTCTGTAGCGTATGTGAAGTTTGGCTTTTTGCCCCTATGTGCATCACTTTACATTTTGCTACATTGAACAGCATTTTGCCATTTCTGAGCCCACTCACGTGAATTTATCAAGGTCCGCTTGGAACTTCTTGAAAATCCTTTGTGGTTTCTCACCACCCTCTACATAATTTGGTATCATCTGCAAATCCTACACCACGCTACCCACCCCCCTACTTCCAGGTTATCATTTTATGAATAGGTTAAAGAGCACTGGTCCCAAAAGCGGATCCTTGCAGGGGACACCTACTCCCTACATCTCTCCATTGTGAGAACTTCCCATTTACACTCCACTCTTTTGTTTCCTGTTTCTCAACCAGTTTTTTAATCCATAGGAGGACTTCCCCTCTTATTCCTTCATTGCTTAGTTTTCTCAACAGCCTCTGGTGAGGAACTTTGTCAAAAGCAACTTTTGGAAATCTAAGTAGACAATGTCCACCGGTTCCACCCCTGTCCACATGCCTGTTTACACCCTCAAAGGGCACTCTAGTAAGTTTGTAAGACAGGACCTGCCTCTGCAAAAGCCATGCTGACTCTTTCTCAGCAGGTCTTGCTTTTCTACATGTTTTATAATTTTATCTTTAATGATAGATTCTACTAATTTAACAGGAACAGATGTCAAACTGACTGTAGCCTGTAATTTCCCGGGTCCCCCCTAGATCCTTTCTTAAAGATTGGTGTGACATTGGCCATCTTCCAGTCTTCAGGGATGGAGCCTGATTTCAGGGATAAGTTGCATATTAAAGTGAGAAGATCAGCAATTTCATGCTTGAGCTCTTTAAGAACTCTTGGGTGAATGCAATCTGGGCCAGGGGATTTGGTAACATTTAGTTTATCAATGGCTGCCAGAACTTCTTCCTTGTCTACCATTATCTTCGCTAGTTCCTCGGATTCGCCTCCTAAGAAGCTTGGTTCAGGTGCAGGAATGTTCCTCACCTCCTCTTGGGTGAAGACAGATGCAAAGAATTCATTCAGCTTCTCTGCAATCTCCCTATAGATAGTAAACAATCAAAGGGAACAAAGGCCAGACTACTTCTATTCAGATGCCCTCACCTATTGACCTTGCTATCTCCATTGTTACTCACATGCTACACTTCATTGTTACTCACTTGCCAGGCCACTCCTATTCAGATACCTTTCCACTTGACCTTTCCACTTGCTTTCCTTTCCTACTATCAGATTCTCTGAAGATGCCAGCCACAGATGCAGGTGAAACGTCAGGAGAGAATGCTGCTAGAACACGGCCATACAGCCCGGAAACCACACAGCACCCCACTATCTCTTCTCATTCCCCCTCCCAGCGTATGTTTTTCTGCTTTGCTTCTCAGGTCTTATCCACTCATTAAACACCTGCTGTTGTAGCTCTGTCTGTAGTGTGAAATGTAGGTCGTTTCGACCTGGGCGGGTCCTGGACCATGGGACTGGAAGGTGCCATCCCCCCTTGGGAACTTGTAGGCAGGGGTGGGGTGATGTGGGATATAATGGCAGGAGCAATACTGGGTATACTTAGTTCTGGTAAACGATGTTTAAATGCTTATTCCTGATGCTGTTTCATAATGAAGAAATCAACTGAATACAGAGTCTTGTTATTGAACTGTCCAGGGGCACAACACAGGGAGTGCTGGGGGGGGGGGACTCACCCCAAACAGGTGGCCTTGGGAGACACTGACACCTGTTTGCCTCTTTGCAAGCTCTGAGCTACCTCCTGGCAACAAGGAGGGGTGAGGAGGCAGGTCATGTGAGAACAGTGGCGATTCCCATTGCAGGAGGCCTTGCCGCTGTTTACCCCCTTAATTCATGTCTCCTCAGGTGCCCACCCCCTCCTCTTGGAAAATCCACCTAGCGCTCAGGGCTTAAAGGTTCTCAGAGGATGACCTGAACATACGGAGCTGCCTTATACTGTGTCGGGCCCTGAGTCCATCAAGGGCAGCTTGTCTTAGATTGGCAGCAGCTGTCCAAGCGAAAGGATCATATCACCTGTGGCCTGGTCCTTTCAGCTGGAGATACCAGGGGCTGAAGCTGGCACCTTTTGTCAGCCAAGCATCTCCCCACATCAAGGACTCTTAACAGTGTTCTTCACTTTCCCCTTTTAGCCTGATGTAACTATTCCTAATGGCGGCCTTAGATGCCAACGGCGTAGAACAGCTGCTGTTCTCACTGAAGCTGACCTCTTTAATCAGTCCTGGTGACCACAGATCTTAACAGTAATTGAATCATAATCTGGAGAGGAGAGCGAAACTCCTTCAGATCTATGGCACCACAGAGCAGACAAGACAGCAAAGGACTCGGAGAAGGGCCCTCCCTTCTTTAATCTACAAATGACATTTAATAGGTAGGGAATTTGCTGAGATTTTTCTGTTTCTTGAGACAGGCCTTTAGTGGATCTGCTCTGGGATGCAGTTTTTAGGTTGCTACTAGGAATCTGCGTTGTCTGTGTGTCGGTGGAGTGTGCATTGTGTGTAGCAATATTTGTAAAACTGTGAAATAAACTTGGCAGGTCAGGAAGTGCTGCAAGATGGTGATGTTCCCGTGGCTTGAGAGGCGCACGTGATGGAACTGCTTGGTTCTGCCTCATGCAGTCGTCACGGGTTCCAGTCCCTGGGTCCTACTGCAAGAGACATAGGAAGGGATGTTTTGGCTTGCTGGCAGAATATCTCGTCCAACAGTCAGCATACAGCAAAGACCCCTTTCAACTAATTGTAAGCGGGTCTTGCAAATGTAAATATTTACAAAGTGTTATGGCCTTAACAACATATAATAAAGTCATATTAATAAAAGTGATACAATGTAATAAAATATACAATAAGGTGAAACACGATGATCCATTTCTCCTAACTTTGTGTCTTGGGATTTTTATAGCTGTATTGTTGTTTATGATACGAACATACTGTATGCAGAACTAATTATGCCTAATAAAGGTTTTCTGTTACTGATGATCCATTCCACAGACAAAACAGGACTGTCAGGTCTATTTTGAGGGTTGGCATTCACAAACCCTTTCCTTAATTTAATTGATCAATACATAAAAGAGGCAACCCTATTCATAATTGCTGGGTTTATGTCCATCAAAAGGAAACAGATGTGATCTGACCCCAGAGACTGGGCAACAACTTGACTCACTCTAGATCAGATACTGTCACATGAGGGGGCGATAGAGAAAATAATGGGCCTGGTCTTCTGCATGACTACTGGCACAGGGGCAGAAACAGAGATCAGGGGAAATGTTACTATATCTGTTCTGAATGTAAGTCAAGGGCACTGTCTGAAATCAGGTGCTCATAAATGCTCTTTTTAGTGATTTACCCATAAGCTCAGATCAATACTGTGAGATTTTTTAACTGGCTTAAAGTGAAAATATCATCTTGAAAACTTTGAATTTTGAGCAAACCCAAAGTCCTGACCTGTTTCTTATCATTTAACCATTCACAAATGTTATTATATTCCAAGGTTTTAATAGTCCCGAGGGGAGGTGAATCATAGAACTGGTAGAACAGGAGTCAAGTTTTTCTTCAGGCAAAAGGGATAGCTATGTGAGGCCACAGTGTATTAGAGGCACCAGCTGATTGAGGTAAAATCACAAGAGCTTTAAATGAGCCTTTGTGGAAACTGAAGGCAGGCCTGCCTCAATTCTCAGGTGAGCTGCCAGAGTGTCTTGAGGGAGGCTGGAAATTCTGGGTCTATTTTAAGTGGGTCTTGTGAAACATCTTTGCCGATTGTTCTGAGCCAAGGAATCATAAGTGGAGGATCCAGAAGTAGATGGAGCTGCTTGACAGCCTGCTGGGCCACTGGTCCATCTCGCTCAGGACGGTCAGAAGTGGTGGAAGGGAGACGGCCGTCAGGCAGCAAAGAGCCCTTTCCAGCTTCTTCTACTGACTACTAAGTTTGGGCCCATCCACATGCAAAGCATCAGCTGAACTGCACCTGCATCACTCCCTGTTAACTCTGTGTGTGTGTGTGTGTGTGTGTGAGAGAGAGAGAGAGAGAGAGAGAGAGAAGTGCTGTCAGATCACAGCTGACTTACAGCAACCCCTCCTATGGCAATTGCCCTTGCCTGCCTCTGTGTAGCATCCCTGGACTTCCTTGGTGGCCTCCCATCCAAGTACTAAGCAGGGCTGACCCTAATTAGCTTCTGCGATCTGTTGAGCTTGGACTAGCTTGGGCAACTCTAGGTCAGGGAGCTAGCAACTTCAGAGGTTTGTATTTGGGTCATCATGATGATAAGCGTTAAAGTAGAGGATAAAGCCCCTTGAAGGGGAAAGAAGTAGAAAAGGGAAAGAAGGTCAGCTATGAAGAGCCAGGGCAAAGGCTGGTCAGGGATGGAACATAGAAGTCAAGCTCAGGACCAGGCTGAACTACACTTTACACTTTCCTTTCATCCTGTAGCCAGAGATTGGCTGCAAAATCCATACTGGGAACTCAGTCCCCAGGTACATGGGAGCTGATTTGGATTAGAACTGTCATGCATTGCTTTCCTGATCCCACCCCTTCCAGTCTCAGTCCATCTGGCTAATCTGTGCCCAAGGTGGGGTGTGGGGTGTGCTAATCTGTGCTTAAGGTGGGATTAGTACCATGCATTTTAAGTAGGGGCTGCCTTTGAAGACTACCTAGAAGTGCCAATCTGTTCAAAGCACAGGCAATGGTCTGCTGGCCATGAGTCTTTACAAGCACCTAATATCAGGGATGAAACAACTGCACTGGTTTCCAGTTTCACTAGTTACCATGGGGTGCCCAAACCAGCCCTGTGGTCCCCAGCTGACCTGCAGCATTGGGATCTGCTATGGCAAGCAGCAGCTGCGAGATTTACCCCTGACCACAGTGGGTGGTTTGTGGTGAGTTGCCTCCTTCCCTTCTTCTGTTTGGGGTGGGGCCTCTTGCTTCCTCTGACCCTCTGTCAAGGGGTGGAGGGATGGGAGGGACCCTTTTTCAGGGCCATTTTTGCTTCCCAATCCACTACAGGTGGGACACATGGCATTGCAATGAGCAGCAGCCCCCACCCCAGTGAAGGCAGCATGAGGGGCACAGCTTTTCCACAGGGGCAGGGATGGGGGAGAGAGGCAAGGGAGTTCCCCGTGTTGTGGGCTGGGGGGTGGTGGTGGCAACGTCGTTGGGACACTGACACCCTGGGGCTGGCCCTGTTTGGAAGGCCTCATTCTTTGTTTCCTTACTGCTGAGCAAATCTGCAAACTTCTGAATATTGTCCAAAGGAGCTCAACCCCTGGAGAAGGCGGCTCTGAACCCTCTGCTCTGAAGAGCGGCCAAACAATGTAGATTCGGGCTACAATTTAGATTAATGTTCTAATAATGGAACTTGAAAATGTGAATAATAAAACTTGAAATTATTCCAGGTACATAATCTATGGGCTATGACACCTAAGGAGAATTAGATGCTTTGGTGGTTAATTCTGATATAACAAAGTCCATAAAAATCTACTTCAGTTGAATAAGCACTTACTAAAATGCTGATTAACTCATGGTTGTCAATTCATTAATGAGAGCTTGAAGATTAAACGTGGAAGCCCTAATTTATAAAGGTCACAAGGTATGTATTGCTCATGTATTGCCTGAGCCCCTCGGGGGAGGGCGGTTTATAAATACAACAATAAAATAAATGTCCTGCATGAAGACTGGACAGTGGGTGGGGCATAGTGGCTATAGGACAACCAGGTTTAAATTCCCATTCTGCCATTGAATATCTCCAAATGACATTGGGCTTGTTGCAATTTCTTAGGCCCCTTCCACTCATGCAGAATAATTCACTCTCAGTCCACTTTCAATGCACTTTGCAGCTGGATTTTACTGTGCGGAATAGCAAAATCCACTTGCAAACAATTGTGAAAGTGGATTGAAAGTGCATTATTCTGCATGTGCGGAAGGGGCCTTAGTCAAACCTACCTCACAATGTCATTGCTGTGAAAATAAGAAGAGAACAATGTGATAGCCTGCTTTGAGTACCAAGCAGAGAGAAAATTGGGATCCAAAATAAATAAAATAAGTCTTTGCCATAAAGAACTTGTTATGGTTAGTGAGACTCATCAACCTTTTTTGCATTAAGTAAATATGAAAACAAGATAAAGGGAAGAACCTCTTCAGGATGCCACCAAATATACCTGGAAATTGTCTTTGCATTACCAGGTTGAATATTTCCTCTTCCTCTCTCCACAACAGACACCTTGTGAGGCAGGTGGAGTTGAGAGAGTTCTGAAAGAAGTGTGTGACGGACTAGCCCACATTGAAGGGTTGGTGTGTGTGATAAGGTGCAGATTAGCTGGCCTTAGCAACAACAAGAAAATGTGTACAGCATGCTCCTTATATGGAGATACCACCTGATTGGCTGGGAGAGGCGCAGTTTGCCTATAGCCTCAGGTAGGGGGAGCTAGAAGTGCTGGTTATATATAAACAGGAGAAAGCCTGTCAGAGGTCGAATCCCCACTACTGTCTTAGCCAGAACACAAACTAACCAGGTTTGAGGGACGACCTCCCCATTGCTTGTGTGGCAGATTCCGTTTTTGGCACTTGTTCTCCCCGTTAATCCGTGTTTCGGCAGGACCTGGTTGCAAGTGGCATAGACCCCATTAACGCGGTTCAGAGCTGATCCGAGGGAAGGGATGAGGGTTGAAACCCTGACTTGTTTCCTTCCTGGAGGTGCATGACTGGAATTTGGGCAACCAATCAGTGCTGCGATGCATGCGCAGCCTTTCCTTGGTTTCGTTTCTGCTTTTGCAATCAGCCAGCAGAAGGGGACGCAAACGTTAAACAGTCAAACATGTAACTTTGAATCATTAATGGTTTACATAGGTAACGATTAACTGTTTGCACAGTTAAACAGTTAAACATTAAACTTTTACATGCTGTTTTTTTATCATGCCCCTACAATGTACGTTTCTGCAGTGGGAAAAGGTCCCGCCCCATCAAGTCATGCCAGCCAATCAGCGGAGACTGGCGAAGCGAGCTCGCCTGGTAGTGGGGATTGCTAAGAGTTCTGCAACGGGTGTGTCTGCTGTGTGCTCGCTGCGGTGGGGAGGGAGAGACTCCGATGAAGAGGACACGGTTTCACAATGAACAGGTTTGGATCTGTGTGCAAATTTCAAGTGGGGATTCGACCAGAGAGACACACTTGAAATCTGAATCGTTTGGATCTTGATCTGAAGAGAAGTCTGGCTTTGTCAGCAAGAGCTCTTTGAGCAGTGAAAAGCTTTGTTAAGCTGAGGTGGATCTAAGTCTGTGGAAGGTGACCCACAGCTTAGCATCCATGCAAAGTGTATCTGTCAGTACATAGTTCCATCCAGTCTGGGAGTGAAGTCCAGAGGGGTAGTGAGACCCAAATAGAGACCAGTGAGAGAGGAAAACTAGGGAGCCAAGAATCCTCTAAGCTCCAGCTATGGGACAGTAGGTGTACTAGTAGCTAAGAAGCTGAAGACTTTAAGAGAGAGGGAAGAGTACTCTCAGTGGCCCACCTGTGTGTGACCAAGTCTGTGTCAGTGAAACGGCTTGAGAGACCTGTGAAGGAAAAGCTCTAACTATCTAAAACCGCATGCTTATGAAACCTCTCTGTGCCATCTGAGAAGCCAGTTCATTTCTGTAAATAATAAAGTTAAATCTGTTTTCACGCTACCACAAGTGCCATCGTGTCTTTGGATAGTCTGAACGGGGTAGTGCCTGTCTGTGCTACCTCCAAGCCCCAACAGAGTTCCCCTCCATTTTTAAAGAGGCTCTGTTGTTTACTCCTTCAGCAGCTTGTGTGAGAGTGGCTGAGAATTGGGGGTTGGTCCGTTATAAAGTGCGACTAGTCCAAGGTCACCTGCAGGCTTTATGTGTAGGAGTGGGGAAACAAATCTAGCTCACCAGATAAGTCTCTGTTGCTCACTTGGAGGAGTGGGGAATCAAACCCAGTTCTCCAGATTAGAGTCCATCTTCTCTTAACCACTACTCCATGCTTGCTCATGCTGGATGAAACAGCCAACTGAAGCTAAATCCAACAAAGATGGAGGTACTGTTGCTGAGTTAGGGAAAGTCTGAGACTGGGTGCCGGCCCCCAACTCTTGGTGGTGTGCAATAAACACCTAAGCTATTAGTCAACTGTCTGGATGTGATTCTGGATGCCCCCCTTTCCATGAAGGCTCGTCTCGAATGTGGCCTGACTGGCATTTTTCCCATCTTCGCCAGGTCAGGCAACTGGTGCCTTATCTGTCCTGCCCTGCCTTGGCTACAGTAACTCATGCAATAGTCACCTCCAGAGTTGAGTACTTTATCTCCCTTTATGCAGGGCTGTCCTTGATCCTCCCAGAAATTCAAGCTGGTCCAAAATGTGACTGCACAGGCCCTTATCAGGTCATCATGGGGCCCCCGTATGTGACTGGTGCTCTATGAGCTGTATTGGCACCAGGTGAAATACCAGATCTGTTTCAAGGTTTTAACAATGAAAGCCCTTAACAGACTGGGACCAGCATATCTGTGTGGGACCAACTTTCCCGATATGTCCCCCAGAGAGCTATTCACTCTGCCAATAACAACCTGCTGGAGGTCCCTGGCCCAAGAAGTATCCGGCTGTCCTCGACTAGGGCTAGCGCTTTCTTGGTCCTGGCCTGGTGGAATGCTCTGTCTAATGTGGGAGCTACTCCAGTTCTGCAGGGCCAGTGTCATGAGCCAGCCCCTGGGTACTTACCAGGACACAGAGGACTCTGATGCAGAACCTGACAACATGGTGCAGCAGAGCCCTTCCCTGTCTGATGTCCTTCAGATGGAAGAGCCTGCAGATCTCCCTGGGGAATCCTCTGGACACAGAAGACAGAGGCAGAGGCAACTGCTGCAGGAGCAAAGGAGAAGTGCTTGTATTGCAGCAAGATATGGGAAGACAGAAGTGTCTACATCTGATGACGATTGCAGAATCCCAGCTCCAGGAGCAATGCTCTGTATATAAACCTTGCCTTGAACTTGGTTTTGCCTGGGTGCAACAAGTGTGTTATCTGTCGCCTCTGCATGCCTGGTTGACCACCAACTCCCAGCCTATCTATCAGATCTCCTGTGCTGTGACCTGTGGACTGACTCTGGACTATGCCTTTGCCTGCCTTGACCCTTTGGACTGTCCTCTAACTATGCTTTTGCCTGCCACCTGTTTGGTCCTGTGGGGCTGGACCTGACCACGCCCTCACAGCATTCCATGCCCTACCTGCCAGCAGCAGGTAATACAGGTAAGCTCTGTAAGACCGAGGTAAGCTCTGTAAGACAGAGCTATTCCACTAGGCCTGTTGAGGACAGTTGAGATGTCCATCTGGCTGGCCTCCCTCCCTCCCTCTTACCAACCCCCTTTTCTATCTTTTAATCAATGGGTGTGTGCTGCAGGCAAGCAGGCGTGGCATGGTTAGGTCCAGTCTCACAGGACAGAACAGACGGCAGACAAAAGCGTAGTCAGAAGGTAGTCCAATGGGTCAAGGCAGGCGGCAGGCAAAGGTGTAGTCTCGGGTCAGTCCAACAGGTCATGGTACAGGAGATCAGGCAAACAGGCTGGAGATCAGCAGTAGACCAGGCACACAGAAGCAACAGGAAATGCACTTCTTGTATCCAGCAGAAGCAAGCTCACAGCAAGGCTTATATGGAGATCCTTGCTCAGGGGGCTGGGATTCTTTGAGGAGTTAGTCCTCATGAGATGCACAGACTTCTAATCTCCCATACCTTGCTGCCAAACGAGCACTCCTTCTGTGCTTCTGCAGCAGCTGCCTCTGCTTCTGCCTCCTATGCACACCTGACTCATCACTGGATTCCCTAGGAGGATCTATAGGCTCCTCCATCTGTATGTCATCAGGCAGGGAAGGGCTGGGCATTGGCTCTGCTGCCTGATCTTCCTCAGAGCAGCCAGCTCTGACTGCACTGTGTCCTCAGGTTCTGCCTCAGAGTCCTCAGAGGTGCTGGCTCATGATTGCGGGGGGGGGGGGCAGTAGTGTATTAGATTACCCCAATTTTTTTTGTAGCACTATATATGAGTTTTATAATGTGTATTTTATGATTTTATATAAATTGTATTTTATCTATATCGTTAGTCGCTTGGAGCCTGCTTCAGTGGGAAGAGTAGGATATTAAAACAAACAACAACTCTACCTTTTCAATTTCAATGACCTTTAATGACATTAAAATTCACAACCAATGAATCAGTTATAAGAAAATTGTAATGTAAAGACCATCGAAAATAACTATACCAGGATTAAAATTAATATACTAAAAGAGCAAGTAATTATAACATATCCACTTGTTGATTTATACATCCTAGAGACCTAGACAGCATTTTCTTGTTCTTAGGCTATATTTCCCTAGAGGGGGTTAGCACTGACATTTTCTTCGCCAAATAGCTCAATTTTGGGCATTTTTAGGGGGTAAGGTTGACAACACGCACGTCGTCAGCAATGCTGTCCATCTGTCAGGACCAAGCCTGTCAGTGCCCAGATGTCTTGCTGTGTAAGAATTGCAAATGTTTTCCTGTAACTGCTTTTCTGTTTCCCTCATCCCTTCCTGGCAACTCCATGGCGCCAGCTCTCCTGCAAGAAGGTGTGAATGGTTCCCAGGTTCTTTGAAGCTCTGTAGTGCAAATGTTGTAGAAATTGTAAGGCACATTTGGTGTGGGACAAATGGGGTGGGGGTTGAAGGATATAATCTCTGGATCTAAGCTGGAGAGTTTAGATTCAGCTTTCTATTGTTACTCTATGCGTTGTTAGAAATAAACTGCTTTAGGAATTTCCTATGGTTTCTGTTGTTTCCACATTCGAGAGCCTGACACCATCCACTGTTTCTTTGGTCTTCCACGTGGGCGGTGGCCTCCAGGGTCTAGGGCTGTTTTTGCAACAGAAGTCTCCTCCAGGTGCATAATGTGCCCGAACCATTGGAGCCGTGTTTCCTTCATTTTCTTTGTAATTGGTGTAATTCCAAGTCTTTGTCATATGACTTGGTTTGTGACACGATCGGAAAGAGTCAGGCCAAGTATCCACTGGAGCATCTTCATTTCCATCACATGAAGAGTCTGTTCATGTTTCCGAGTTGTTGGCAACATTCTGTTCCATATAGTGCCACAGGGCAGATAAGTGTGATGTACACTTTCACCCTCAGATGTTCAGGTATCATTTTGTCATATTAGACAGCATGTTCTTTATAAGTTCTCTTGTTCTTTGCAGCAGCTATAAGGTGGTAACTGAGGCAATGATTTCCAACTCAGAAACTAGGTAAATTCTCTTTTGGTTCTGGAAATGGTGGTATCTGTTATAGGTCTAATCAGCTGAAGGCAAGGTCCACTGTGTAGAGAGCAGTCCAGGAGAATATGGTCTATTGTGCCTGGTATGTCATCACAGGTGCACCGTCAATCTTGAAGTCGGATATGCTGGAATCTACTGGTGGAGGGAGAATTAACCTAGCTAACATAAAGGTTCTTTGCTCCCTGGGGAGTGTTAGAGTTCTAAAATAGTTAGCACATAGTGTGTTTGGAGAGCAGGTTTTCAGAGTGTGTGGTGACAAGGAGTTGCCTTATGTGATCATATATTCTTTGTTTAATTGAATGCAAGATGTAAGATTCATTACACTCCCTTGGGTCCTCCAAAGCTATTTTTAGGCTGCAGATTTTCTCTTGAATTGCTTTGGACCAACCTGATGGATTAATATCCTCTAGCAAGAATGAAATGTTTGAGTCTGGTTTGGCTCTAAAGTGAATTTTTCACCAAAACTTAAATGTTGCTAGCCGAGTTTATGGTTTGACCAGTTTCAGCACATAAAGTTAGACATTTACATGAAGCAAGTTGTACATGGTGTTCATGTTCTGACTGGTATGAACCAAAAAGTGAGGGGCGGGGATCTTGTATGGACAGTGGGATTTGGCCACTTTTCAAGTTATGTTTCATTGTGATGCTTTGAACACACATAAAGTTGCCCTGTAGTGACTTGGTCTAAAGGCCTGAACTGACTGGCAGCAACTCTCCATGGTGTCAGCTGTAGAGAGGGGCCTTTCATGTTTCCTGCTACCTGATCCTTTTGTTTGGAGATGGCAGGCGCTGAACTTGGGACCTTCCACATACAAGGCACGTGCTCTGTCACTGAGCCATGGATCATTTGATTTGAAGCAGATTATCCAGGGCTGCTGCTTGTTGGCTTTTTGTTTCATCACTGCCTGGTTCTGAGTTTTCAGTCTCAGTAGAGCTAAATTCAAGTTCAGGAACACCTTAAACAAGATTTTCAAGGCACAATCTTTTGAGAATCAAAACTCCCTTTGTCAGATACAAGCCTTGACTCTTGAAAGCTTCTATCTTGCAACTCTCATTGGTATCAAAGGCTGATTTTTCACTGTCCAAATGCCCCATGGTGGATCCGGGAGCGTACCTGCCACAGCACTTCTTGCCCTGCTTTTGACTCTTCACTGCTCCCTGGTTCTTCCTGAGATTTGAGGCAGGGCCAGAGCGTTATGCCCCAACTGTTTCTTCTCAAGCCCAGTGCTTCTCCATTTGCACTGCGAGCTCTTCCGCAATGTCTTCCATGCATGCGTGGAAACCTCCATTTCCCGCGTTCTGATTGGCTGAATCTCCCCCCATTTCCCCCCACTCACTTTCACTATTTTAGTTTTAAATGACTCTGAACACAAAACAGGTGCTGAGAATCTGGGGGGCCTTTCTAAAATCCTTGTGTGTGCGAGGGAATTGCTGTCCTCCACCCACTGTGTCTAAAAACTTTGTGTGTGCAAGGGAATCGCCGCCCTCCCATTCTGCGGCTGTTCATTGGTGGGGCAGGCCAGAGCAGTGAGGCGGGAAAAATGGCCCCGGTTCTGCTGCCGTGGAGTTTTTCACAGCAGTGGAAGCCACCGGAGCAACAAAGAGGCATGTCAAAAGAAACTCAAAGTTGGCAATTTCTGAAATTCGTGGAGGAAAGCCAATGCTGCAGGGAGCCACCAGGGCAACCACATGGCAACAACAACGCTGCAGCATCAGGAGCTGTGAAGAACTCCTGGCTACCCCAGACTATTCTCTGTGCCAACAACGTGAAAAAGCAGCCAAAGGTGCTCCTGGACAGGGGCATATCTGCAGGAAATGTCTCCCCGGGCAAGTCCTGTAATTGTGCCCCCCTCCAAACATCTGACACTTTTGACATTCCTCCCAGTTCTCTTACCTTGTTGATTTTTATTTGATGTTTCTCTTTTTGATGTCTAATAATGCTACTGCACATCTGACACGAGATTATGGCCTGCTGAACAGTGCACAGAGATTGTACCTATTTCATGGCAGAGTGTCATACATGTTTCTTACTATCAAAGAGGTAGAAAAAGGACAGAGAAGGGCAACGAGGATGATTGAGGGACTGGAGCACCTTCCCTATGAGGAGAGGCTGCAGCGCTTGGGACTCTTTAGTTTGGAGAGGAGACGTCTGAGGGGGGATATGACTGAAGTCTATAAAGTTATGTGTGGGGTAGAAAATGTTGACAGAGAGAAGTTTTTCTCTCTTCCTCACAATACTAGAACCAGGGGGCATCCATTGAAAATGCTATGGGGGGAAGAATTAGGACTAATAAAAGGAAACACTTCTTCACGCAACGTGTGATTGGTGTTTGGAATATGCTGCCACAGGAGGTGGTGATGGCCACTAACCTGGATAGCTTTAAAAGGGGCTTGGACAGATTGATGGAGGAGAAGTCAGTCTGTGGCTACCAATCTTGATCCTCCTTGATCTGAGATTGCAAATGCATTAGCAGACCAGGTGCTCAGGAGCAGCAGCAGAAGCAGAAGGCCCTTGCTTTCACATCCTGCATGTGAGCTCCCAAAGGCATCTGGTGGGCCACTGCGAGTAGCAGAGTGCTGGACTAGGTGGACTCTGGTCTGATCCAGCAGGCTCTCTCTTGTGTTCTTACAGTAATCCCCATGATTATGTATGGATGCAAAAGATGGATAGTGAAAAAAGCTGATAGGAAGATAAATGATTCATTTGAAGTGTGGCATTTATGGATACTATGGACCACCAAAAAGACGAATAAGTGGGTTCTACATCAAATCAAGTCTGAATTCCCCCTAGAAGTGAAAATGACTAAACTGAAGCTGTTGTACTTTGGTCACATCATGAGAAGACAAGAATCGCTGGAGAAGACAATAATGCTAGGACAGCTTGAAGGGTTCAGTAGGATCAGAGGAAGGCCCAGCAAGAGGTGGATTGACTCTTGCAAGATTTGACCAACACTGATAGTGATCTGATGGTCTGGAGGTCACTATAGGTCAGAAGTGACTTGATGACACATTCCATACATACATGAGTCTCCCCTCCTCCATTTTATCCTCACAACAACCTTTTGAGGTAGGCAGAGAGAGTGTGTTTCTAGCCCAAGGGCACCCAATGAGCTTCCATGGCAGAGCAGTGACTTGAACTCAAGTCTCTAAGATCACTCTAACCATTATACCCGTGGTGGCGAACCTATGGCACTCCAGATGTTCATGGACTGCAATTCCCATCAGCCCGTCAGCATGGCAGCAGAATTGCAGACCATGAACATCTGGAGTGCCATAGGTTCGCCACCACTCCACTGCACTATACCATCCCATTCTTTTAAAAATGCACAATTTATCAAGGGGCCTTTACAAATTATCACAGCACCATCACATTCATCTCCAAACCCCTCTTCAAGATCAGTGTATACCAGTGGTGGTGATACCTTGCTGGTTCTGGACAATAAAGTTGTTATTATCTCATGGAATTTTCTATTTGCTTAGAACAAGGCATGTGAAACTGTTCTTCATCAAACATGACTTGGGGCTGGAAGCAAGCACTGAATGTAGGAACAAATTATTACATCTCAAAACTTTCCTATCACCTGCTAGCTGTATCCATGTATCTCCCTGGCATGTTTCTTTTATCCAGTGAAACTACTGACAGTTATGACTAGATTTCAAAGGGAGGAAGAGAAGGGGGCCTACCAAGATAATCTCTAAAAATCACAGCAGTATCTTGAAACTCCACTCGCAGCCAGAGTGGGCAGAATTCAGTCTTCTTTGTTTTGAGAGTTATGATCACCCACTGGCCCGGTGGCGTAGAGCAATCACCTTAGCTAGGTGTAATGCCCTGCCTTCTTCCTTTAGCCTTGGACGCCACCTTGGAATCCCACATAAAGAAAGGAAATGCCCGTGTAGCATGGGTTCTGTGGAAACAGTATCTCATATGCTGTTGAATTGTCCTTTTTATGAGATAGGTAGGAAGAAGCACATAATCCCCTTCCTGCATGGAAGTGAAGGCATTACAGATAAACAGAAGGTTATATATCTTTTAAACAGCCACAACTACGAGAGCTGTTGGAAGCGGTGGCTAAATTTTTAAATGGTGTTATTTTAACTCGTCAGAAGTTGTAAAGGCTGTTATTATCTTGCAAAGTTAATCTTAAACTATTTATATGCCATTAAAGGTATTCGAAATCGAAACTGGGCAGCCAATGGGATCTCTTGCCCACCAGTGAACTGTGGCCTGGTTTTCTTCTTCTTACTACAGCACTTTGGAAAAGCTTGTCCCCTGTTGATTGGTCATACTTTTCCCAAGCTTAAAAAATGCCACCTTTCCTTTTCTGATGCCCAATTTCTTCTGCAAGTACTAAGCAACAGGAAAAAAGCAATCTTGTCATCTGATACTTTAGGAGTCTGTGGCTTTCATAGATCCCCAACTGAAAATGCTCCCCCACCAGAACCCCCCCCCCCTACAGAAACAGAGAGGAGAGTGGGAAAGGGCAGAGGAGAGGGCAATCAGCAGGCAGGCTGGGATGGGTGCAGGAACTGGTGGACCAGG
Organism: Sphaerodactylus townsendi; assembly: GCF_021028975.2. Classification (NCBI taxonomy): domain Eukaryota; kingdom Metazoa; phylum Chordata; class Lepidosauria; order Squamata; family Sphaerodactylidae; genus Sphaerodactylus; species Sphaerodactylus townsendi. The sequence goes on from NC_059432.1 coordinate 8,497,742, forward strand.
AAAGAAGACAGTGCTAGTCTCGGGCACCAGCAACACATCCTCAGGCAAGGAGAAGCCAGCCCCCTCCTTCCCAGCTCCCACAGTCCCACTAATGCCAGTCAGGCACCTGTAGCTGCCCAAGAGACGCTGGCCCATTAATGCCCGGTGCCTCCCTCCTTCCCAGTTCCTCCCCCAGCTCCAGCTCTACTTGCAGGCAACCTTGCCACACACTTGCAATGGGCAGCTGAAAGCTGGTGCCCAGCAGCAGGCCACAGCGCACTGGGTGCTTGCTTCTGGGGTGTGTGCCAACCTCCCCCCCCCACACACCCCGTTGCTCCTGGGGCAGTCAACCTGGCCTGGCTCACCCTCCTTGCATGCCTGCTCCTGGATCTGGCTGTTCTACTGCAGACCAACATCATGGCTCCCCTCTTAAACGATCAACCAAAGCAGTGAGCTCTGAGTGCCTGCCTGGTTTAGTGTAGATCCTTGTTGTAGTGTGATATTTGATTCCCCATCCAGACTTTCGATTTTGCTTTTTGACCCAGCTTCCAGCACTCTCTTGCAAAGGGTTCTGGTTCCTTCTCATTTATTTTATTTCTTTTCTCACCTATTTTGCAAATGTTGTTGTGCTTGAGCGAAGCACCTGACTATGGGGAGACTAGTCCAAAAGTAGTTTAGAAAGAATCTGTTTAAAAATTTATGTTCAGTTAGTGTGCCCCCTCAGGTTCCTTCAGGCGCACAATTAAAAAGGGGGGATTTTGTGAGCAACGCTGAAGCGTTGCTCACACTTAGACTGGACACAGGCCCAACAGTCTTACAGAGTTTTGAAAATGCTGCCAAATTATACAGGAGCTGAGAATGTAAGTGAGCAATTAGATTTCCCCCAAGGATTAGAATAGACTGTAAATCAACTGGGTCCAGGAACTGAAAAGAGCTCCCAACCAAATCACTGACCCGCCCCCCCGCCATTAATATTAGGGAATAATACACTTGTTATAATTTGAAAGGACCGCGCCTGCGCAGTTTTAATTTTAGGGCAGCTGACGAACTACTAGGACAACGCTGTTATTCCCAGTCCATTCACTGGACGCTCCGCCGCCCCTCCCCGCCCCTCCGCGCACGGCCTCAGTACAAACTCCGCTCTACCCAGGATGCCCAGAGCGGCCCGGACGAGGAGCCGCCGCTCCTGCACCTCCCCTCCAGCGGGGCGCTCTGCGGCTAGAAGAGCCTCTCGTCTGCGGTTGCGCCATAGAGGCTGGCCTGGGCACAGCGCCATCTAGTGGACCCTGTGGGAAGCGCCACGTGGCCAGAGGCTCCTGGTTCAAAGGATGCGCGGCAGGAATCCATCCCCGGTGGCCAGTCAAGCGTGGACGGTTGTGGCCCAGGAGAGCCTGAGCCTGATGGCGTAATGTGAATTGGTCTTATAAGGCTTCAGCTCAAAGAAACGTCACCCTAGAAGAAGCAGACCAAGTCTCTTCCCCCGCTGGAGCTGAAATGAATGTCAGTGGGGGAGGGGAGTGAGGAAATGCCCTGGCCTGGATGGCTCAGGCTGGTGGTCCAGTCTTGGAAGCTAAGCAGGGCTGGGTGGGAAGTCCAGGGTCACTACACACACTGGCAGGCAGGCCGGCCACGGCAAACCACCACCTCCGGACGCCTCTTGCATTGAAACCCCCTTGCTGTCACTTGGCAGCGTTTTTCACTTCTAGGGAAAGAACTGTCAAAAAGATCCTGAAGTTTTGCCCAGATCTTGGTGATCAGACTTGGATTTCAGATTTTGAGAAATGTTGTCAGTCAGAACCTATGAGCTTTGCCCCATACGCTTACCAGCCCTGGTGTCGAGGGTTTGTTTCGATCCCTCATGCTCAAAGCAGCGTGAAAGGCTGAGGTCTTCATACAAACCTCCGTGCCCTGGTCCAGTTTGCTTCTCAGACTGCTCTCGCAACTTCAACTTCAAGACAAAGGAACCGGGTTGTGTGTGTGTGTTTGTGTGAGGCCCCCAGTCAGGGTGGTTGCTTCCAATCAGAGGTCAGTCCAACAGTCTGGTCAACCTGCCTGAGGCAGTGTGTGATCAAATGGCCCCCTTTCGCCACTGGGAATGAGGGATTTTTACTGCTGGCATGGGTCTTAAGCTGCCCTCCCTCAAGCCTGTCCACTTCGTGCCTTTCTCCTTGCTATCAACTGCCACTCTGCAGGGTCTGCCTGGACCCCCGCCATCAGCAATGAGCATCTCCTTCTGGGCTCGCAAGTTCATTGGCCTGATCCAAGTCAACCTGCCCCCCCCCCCCCCGTGGTGTTCAGAAGGCAGGGTTGCCAACTCTGAACTGGAGAATTACTGGAGATGCGGGGGTGAAACTTGGAGAGAACGAGGTTCAGGGTGTGGAGCAATTCTTCATGGGGACTCCTAAGTCAAAGCACAAAAGACACAGAACCAGCCCTGTGCAAAGGCCACTCAGGATTTCCACGCACCTGGCTTCCACGAAATTGTGTGTGTGAGAGAGAGACAGAATTCTTGCTCACTGCCTCAGCTCCAAAGATTTGTCCTTGTGGAGGAGACAATCATTTGTACCATGGATGAGTCGGGGCCACCCTTTTTCTTTTCTTTTTTCTCAAGAAGGCTGAATCCAACAGGAAGTTCCGCTTATTCTGTAACTGCCACTCATGCAATATATTTATGAAAATGTTCATGAGCAAGATCTGATAAACACAGTCATGACCTTAAACAACCTTCCCTTCCCTTGGCTGGAGGTCACCGCTGGGACCTGAACATATAAGGAAATCCTTATGTTTAAGATGTACTGGTTCTTTTAGTACAGATTTGAACAATTAATGTCTGATAGAATCACGACTGACTTCAGTGAATGGTCAGGCTTGCATATCAGATACGAGATAATTTCTTTGTTCATCATGAAGAAGCTCAGTTCATTTAAGAGTTAAACAGGAAACTAAAGCAATAAATGAACTGATTGTTTGCTTAGTCATGAAAGCAACGTTTTTCAACTGTAACATTTAAAAAGAGCTTTCCTGGGTAATATTCCGACAGTGACCAGATACTGCCTAATTCTTTTCTCTGTCCTGGTCCTTTTAATTTGAACCGGTAAGATTAGACAATTGAAGAATTAGTATAGAAGTCTTGTTGGAATGGTAGGTATGAACTGTAAGTTTGAATGCTAGTTCAGACCTGGGCTTTTTCCACACAACACAAATAAAGTGTGTTCAAAGCAGAAATAGAAGCGTTTTGGGGAGCAATTCCACACAGCTTTCCCCCCAAAATGTTTTCAGAACAGACAATTGCAAGGCAAAATGGTTTCATTTGAAAACGCTCAACTAGTGATCTTTTTTGCCAGAATGTTTGAAAATGTTTCCTGCTTGCTGTGCAGAGAGCAGTAAACATTTTACTTCTCCCGCCCAGTTTTGAATCTCTCACTTTTGTTTTCTCTGCAACCCACCACCCACCATTTTCTGCTGCTTCAGTCATTTTCTGTGCTGTCCACCATTTGCTGAAGGTTCCAGGGACATCACAGTTACCCACCATTCCCATCATTAATGTACATTAATAAACTCAGTATTGCCTGCCAATTATGCAAACGTGTAGTTTTCCTAATGTTTGTTTGTTTTCTGTGAGGTATCTTCAAAGCTACAGAGAGGCAATATGAAAATCAGTAATATGTGCAGATTTCAAGTCTCTGTATCTCCATAGATACCTCCCAGAAAATGTAAAAAACAAAACAAAACGGAACAAACTGTTGTCACCAGAAATGCTTTATTTTCCTGCTCTATGCAGGCAAAAAACCCATAGTGATTCTTTCCTAAAACGTTTGCAAAATGTTTTGAATGTTATGTGCAGAAAAAGCCATAGAATCAACAGGCAGTTTTCGACGGCCTCGGGGGTTGCTAGGGCTGCCAGCCCCCTGCTAGGGCCTGGAGGTATCCCAGAATAACAGACCTCCAGACTGCAGAGAAAATGGCTCCTTTGGAGGATGGATTGTTTGGCCTTTTACCCTGCTGAGCCCCCTCCCCTCTCCCCAGGCCCCACCTTTCAAATCTCCTGAAACTTCCTAACCTGGAGTTGGAAAACTTATCTGCAAAATAAGACATTGCAGATTCATGGCAAAGCTCCATCCTGGAGAGGTTCGAGACAAGAGCTAAAAATGCTAATCTGTACACTTGCTAGTTGATTCTTTAAAAATCCCAAATTATAGAATTCCCTCCCTCAGGAAATCCATTTGTCCCCCTCTAGAACTGTGTCCCCCCTCCAGTCAAAAGCTCTTGGCACTGGGGATCCTAAGCTGGATGGAAAGGAGCCACAGAAACGTTTTTAAAAATAGTCACCCTGTGTGATTTCAGTTGAAGCCATTTGCCCCAGAATGGTCCCAATCTGTTCAGCCACTGCAAAGCTCTTCTGCTCCGGAGGGTTTCCTTATCCATTTTAGCGAAGAGAACGAGTCTGTTGTCAATGGAGATCATCCTAGAATTAGTTGCCTGGATTAATACCAGGCTTCTGTGGGGTGGGGCTATTCCACCGTAGCAGAACCCTTGTTTAGTATCCAGAACAAGGAGAAGAAGAGTTTGGATTTATGCCCCACCTTCAAGGATGTAGATAAGGGTTTTTTTTCCTGGGTTCAAACCCCCCGATTACATGTCCAAAGCTCTGTGTAACGAACGAGTAAAGTCCAGTCAAAAGCAACTGTGTTAAGTTCTTTATTCTTAGTCAGATACAGGCAATGCGAGAACTAGCCCCCAAATCTCAAACAGCCACTTATACGGGCTTCAGACAAGCTCCCGCCAAAAGAAGATAAACAATTCAGGTTCTCACACAGAATCTCACACAGACAGTTTCACACAGGCAAGCGAGCGAAAGCAAGAGAACCACAGCAGTGAATCTCCCCTTCCCGGGCGTTCCGCCAGAAACTCCAGTGGGAACTTTTCCAAGGCTGAACTACAATCTTACACTCTGCCCCCTGTTTGTGATTTTTTTTGTATTTTTTGTGTTTTTTCAGTTTTGGGCCTACAGGGGGTGCAGTTTTTAGACTAGCACGGGGTCTGCAACCTGTGGCTCCGGAGCCGCAGGCAGCTCTTTTGTCATTGTACTGCAGCTGCGCATGGCTTGGGTCCTCTCAGCCTCCTTCGGAGAGTCACCCTAAGAAGGGTTAATGGAAAAAGAGTCCCAAGCCACTTCTGGCTTACCTGTCCCAGCTGCCTGGTTGGCTGATGCTGGTGATGACGGCGCGGGGCAGGGGTGGAAGCACTGCTGGTGGATCCTCTTGAACAGGTGAGTGGCGAAGGGTGGGAAACAGGAGAGAGTTGCAGGAGCGCAGATTTTCAACGTAATCCTAACCTCAGTCCGCCCCCTTAAATGGGGTGTCAGGGGTCGACCCTGCTTTGGGAGGCCTCATTTCCCCCTCCTCCAGGTCCTTGTGGGGGTGGGACCACGTGGGGGACCCCAGCAGCGCCACCTTGGGTTGCAGACCCCCCAGCAGCCCCGCTGAGCTCCAGGGGCTTTCCTGGCGGATAGCAACCTGGCTGAGTCCAGGTGAGAAAGACGCTGTCAGGTTTTAAAGGAGTTATTACCTGCAGCCCTGCAAGGTTGGACACGTCAGGGCTGTTTGATGGGGAGTTGGGTGTGGGTAGGGAATTGTTTGCTTCTGCATTGCCAAGGAGGGCAGGAGCGCATGGGGAAAGCCTTGCATGTGGATCTTGGAAGGTTTACTTCAGAGTAAGCCAGTGGAGGGTAAGCTTGTTGATCGTGGAAGGGAGGAAGGCCGGGATCATCCTCAGCCATGGTTTTCACGGGTTGCCAACTCACAGAGGGCAAATCCCATGACATTTGGGGGTAGATTCTCAGAAGCGGTGGCTTTTGGGACCAGGGCAGGGGCCATGCTCAGTGAGGAATATGGTTGGTGAGTCCACCCTCCATGGCAGACATGGAGGTCTGTTATTATTTTTAAGAGTTCAAAATGTTCAAAATGTGTTCTTTACATAAATAAAATATAATTTTCTCTGTAGCACTTCATGGATTTCATAAGCAACACACTATAATTGTTTATACAAAGCGTAAAGGTAAAATATATACACAGTCTTATCTTCATTTTAAATGTCAAAAAGTATTTGTGGCTCCAAGTGTTTTCTTTTTTTGTGGAAAACGGGCCCAAATGGCTCTTTGAGTGTTAAAGATTGCCGACCCCTGGGCTAGCAGCAGCAAAATTTCAGGGATTTGTTGGAACACTCTCCTGATGATGCCACCCAGGTTTTGTGAGGTTTGGTCCAGGGGGTCCAAAGCTATGGACTCCCAAAGGGGGTGCCCCATCCCCCATTGTTTCCAATGGGAGCTAATAGATGTTGGGGGCTACACCTCTGAGGGTCCATAACTTTGGATCCTCTGAACCAAACTTCACCAAACCTGGGTGGTATCATCAGGAGAGTATCCTAAAGATACTCTGAAAGTTTCCACTGCTAGCTTAACAATTGCACCCCTGATAGCAGGCACTCTCCACATTTCCCCAGATTCTCCTTTTAAATCCATTCCTTTCAGCATGAATTTAAAGGGAGAATCTGAGGTCCTCAGTTTAAACATTGAAAGTGATGCTGTTTCAGGGTGGGAGAGAATCCACCCCAAAACAGCATCACTTTCAATGTTGTTTTAACTGGGGACCCCAGATTCTCCCTTTAAGGTGGATTTAAAAGGAAAATCTGCGCTCCCTAGTTTGTTTGTTTGTTTATTTATTGGTTATATTTTTATACCGCCCTCCCCCGAAGGGCTCAGGGCGGTGAACAAACAGAATAGAGCACATAAATCAAAGCTAAAATCCAATAAATATTAAGTAGTTTTTGGCTCTATATAAATAACCCCATCCTATTAAAACGCAGCATTATTAAAATCAGCACAAAAGATGGCGCCTACCATCAAGTCCCCTAAAACAAAAGGGGGGAGGTGGACGGCAGGACCCACTGATGTTCTGGGGGGGGCATCAGCAGCCAGCCTCCCCAAAGGCCCGGCGGAAAAGCTCGGTCTTACAGGCCCTGCGGAACTCATTAAGATCCCTCAGGGCCCTGACACCATTGAAAGTGATGCTGTTTTATATTCTATTGTATTATGTTAGAATTATAGTTAACAGAAAGTAATACAAACTATACACTACAGCAGTGGTTCTCAACCTGGGGGTCGGGACCTCTTTGGGGGTCGAACGACCCTTTCACAGGGGTCGCCTAAGACTCTCTGCATCAGTGTTCTCTATCTGTAAAATGGATAAAAATTAGGGTTGGGGGTCACCACAACATGGGGAACTATATTAAAGGGTCACGGCATTAGGAAGGTTGAGAACCACTGCACTACAGACTAGAATAGAAACGGAATTAATAGTTTTAGTCAATTATAATCAGTTAGAGAAACAATTATAATTTAAACGTAAGCTTGTTATAAACTTGAGTTTGAAGAAGTTTCCTTCACTAGAAATTCAATATAAGCATAGAATAATGATAATTAAAAGTAAACTGAAATCATACCTTTTCCGTTTTTCTCTCTTTTTCTCTTTCTATATCTTTAGTTACTTTTTTCTCCCTTCTTTCTCTATCAACTTTTGTTCTTTTTAATTATGTAGAAACAATGTCTCACAAAATGTATTTACATATCATCGATATAAGAGTGATTGATTGTTTTCATGTTGTTTCTGTTGTTACTTATTTGTTTGAAATGTTCTTCTTAAAACTTTTAATAAATATTGTTTAAAAAGACAGAAAAAGAAAGTGATGCTGTTTGGAGGTGGATTCCAGCATCACAGTGGCCGCCCATGGGGTGGGGGTGCACAAAACTCAGATTTTGCACCCGGCTCCATTTTCCCTAGCTATGCCTCTGCCAGGAGGGGAGGGACTGCCGGCTGCCAGCTGGGAGCCCAGCCAGTGGTGGGGGGGGGGGCAGGCTGTCAGATTCCCAATGATGGAAACAAAGTCTTGTTAAAACAGTCCTTTATTCAGCATCTTGCGAACAGTGTGAAAAAGCCACAACTGACTTTTCCCCCGCGCAAACTGTCAGTAATATCATTGAGGGTGCACCCCCCCCCATGTGAACCAAAAGCACAAATATGCAGACAGTGAGAGATAAAATGCAAGTCTGTTAGAGTTGGCCTTGACCAACACCTGCTGGAGGAAAAGAGCAGAAACGCATATCCAACGAAAATCCCTTTGCCTCTGCCACTCAGGTGGAGGGGTGGGGAATCAAACCTGGTTCTCCAGATTAGAATCCACCTGCTCTTAATCCCGACACCACGCTGGCTCCATCCCTGGCATCTCCAGTTAAAAGGATGAAGTTGTTAAAAACTTCTATCTGATCCAGAAGAGCCGCTGCCAGTCAGAAGAGATAATACCAGACTGGATAAATCAAGGACCTCCTCAGGAGAAGGCGGCTGCTGGAGTCCCCTATTACATCAATCTGACATCTGTCCATGTGACTTCCATGTAGGGAGTTCTTCTTTGCCAGTCCAGTTGGAGAATCACACTTTCTGACACGGAGATAAATCGCTGTAGGAAGAAAAATGCACCCGGTGTGGCTTTTGAAGTGCAGGGGCAACCTTCTTTTCATCACAAGAACATGAGTGCGCTCTGCTTATATCAGCTGCCAGATCAGCATACTTGTGGTGAAAAGAACACTCACAGCAGGCTACAATACAGAGACATGCCCACCCCCTCCCCACAGGCAAACTGATCCCTCTGTCAGGGCACGGAGATCCAGAGACGTTCTCGGCAGCCCATTGCTTTCCCGTCCAGCCCTGCCTTGGGCCTTCTGCAAGCCCAGTTGCCACTTGTGCTGCCAGATCTGCCGGGAGCCCGTCTGGGTTGGCACAGCAGGCCCTTCTAGCTTCCAAGTGAGCACCTGACCAGGTGGGCCCCCTTTGCAGCCACACCAAGTCACAGACCTCCTTGCTTTCAGGCGTGAGCACTCAGCCTAGACTTGGCCTGGCTGGATGCAGCTCAATCGCTGTGGCCGGAGCTCAGATGGGATCCACAGGCAGCAGAAGAGGGGCCCGTTGAGCCAGCCCTCATCTGTGGACCCAGCCAGCCCAGGCATAGCGGGAGACTGTGTGGCTGATGTGGGTCCAGAAGGCTTCAGCCTGTCCCAGTTAGGCTGTCAGGTGGCAAAAAAAGGTAGGCAGTGGTCTCATCAGCCACTGCCAGCTGGATGGCTGCAATGCCGACACACCCTCTCTGGTGTGGCTTGGGGGAAGCACAGCAGGGATAGCAGCCCCAATGATGGCCCAGGCCAAGCCAGCCTCGCCAGCTGGGAAGAGGAGGAACAAGGTAAAGGCTGTTCCCATTCTGATGCCTGAGGGACCCCCTGTGCACTGAGGCAGGAGGGAGGGGGATGCCTGGGAGGGAGGGGCCTCATTCCTGCCTTCCAGAGCTCTGGGCATCAGGTAAAGGAAGAGGGATTTTCCTGAGCACCTTGTTGAGTGCCGTCCACTTTTATTTTTGGCTTCTTTATCCTTAGAACATGTTGTAGGTTTTCAAATTATTTTATAAGATCTCTTAATGTTATTATCTTACAGTCTTCTACACTTAGTCTTGCTTTCTTTTTAGACATGCTGTTGATTGTCGATGATTCTCCTGAATTCTTTCCGAACCGTGCTTTGCAATGCACCGGACAGGCTTTGTGTCACTTTGACGTGATTTTTCTCCTGGCTTTCATCATCCACCTCCAGGTCTCAGTGAGCTTAACAGAACTAGGGGAGCTTGAATACCCACCGGCTCAGCTCCTGCCCTGTTTGCTGGTCATAGACAGGGAGCTGGGTTTTGGATGACTGGTTGGTCAGTTCCAGGGACGCAGGTATAGATTTTTAGGGGGGGGGTTCGGGGGGCCACACCCTCACCCGCTCTTAGGGCATGGCCCTGCCTCCCCAAGCCCGGCCCCTCACCTAGCGCTTATAAAAGCAGCTCTCTGAGGTCGGGGTTGGCAGACTCCCCTGCCCTGCCCTCCCCTGCCCCTCCCCTCTGGGCAGAGGCATAGAGGGAAAATGGAGCCTGGTGCAAAATCTGAGTTTTGCGCCCCCTCCCGGGCAGCCACTGTGATGCTGGAATCCACCCCCAAACAGCATCACTTTCAATGGTGTTTGAACTAGAAAGCCCAAATTCTTCTTTTAAATTCACCTTAAAGGGAGAATCTGGGGTCCCTAGTTAAACAACATTGAAAGTGATGCTGTTTTGGGGTGGATTATCCCCCACCCTGAAACAGCATCACTTTCAATGTGGCGTAGTGGTTAAGAGCAGGTGCATTCTAATGTGGAGGAACCGGGTTTGATTCCCTGCTCTGCCACTTAAGCAGTGGAGGCTTTTCTGGGGAATTCAGATTAGCCTGCGCACTCCCACACACACCAGTTGGGTGACCTTGGGTTAGTCACAGCTTTTCGGAGCTCTCTCAGCCCCACCCACCTCACAGGGTGTTTGTTGTGAGGGAGCAAGGGCAAGGAGATTGTAAGCCCCTTAGAGTCTCCTACAGGAGGTAAAGGGGGGATATAAATCCAAACTCTTCTTCTTCTTCTAAACTGAGGACCTCCGATTCTCCATTCAATCCATGCCAAAGGGGGTGGATTTAAAAGGAGAATCGGGAAATTTGCGGGGTGCCTGCTGTCAGAGGTGCAATTGTTATGCTAGAAGCACCAAACTTTCAGGGTATCTTTAGGAGTCTCTCCTAATGATACCACCCAGGTTTGGTGAAGTTTAGTTTAGGGGGTCCAAAGTTATGAACCCTCAAAGGTGTAGCCCCCATCTCCTATTAGCTCCCATTGGAAACAATGGGGGATGGGGGCATCCCATTTGGGAGTCCATAGCTTTTGACTCCCTGGACCAAACTTCACAAAACCTGGGTGGTATCAATAGGAGACTCTCCCTATAATACATCCCAGGTTTGGTGAAGTTTGGTTCAGGGGGTCCAAAGTTATGGACCTTCAAAGGTGTAGCCCCCATCTATTAGCTCCCATTGGAAACAATGGAGGATGGGGCACTCCCTTTGGGAGTCCATAGCTTTGGACCCCCTGAACCAAACCTCACCAAACCCGGGTAGTATCATCAGGAGAGTCCCCCAAACAATCCCTGAAAGTTTGGTGCTGCTAGCCCAAACAATGCGTCCCCTGCATCCCACAGGAGAACAGGACTTGTTCCTGCGCAGCGGGCCTACCCGAAACAACTGAACACGTGCTCCTTCATTGTAAAGATTTGGCAGTCTATCGGTTGCTTTTTCTTGAGGCCATCTTGAAGAAATTTTCAATGAGATCAGACAAGGAAATAGTTTCATACTTGCTTAGTGACCATCATCCCCACACTACTGAATCAGTTGCCAGGTTTTTAACAAAGGCACTTGGATCAAGGGTGAAACCTTTGTGTAAATTTTAGTCAATTGGTTTTAACATAATCTGTATTTTACCACTTTTTATATGCCATTAAAGGTATTGTATTTGTATTTGTATTTTGCGTCCCCTGCAGGCCAAAAACCGAAAAAGCACTAAAATGTTTTAAAAACCCAGAAACGGAGGGGCGGAGCTTCGGACCTGAATGGGGCGGGGTTCAAACCCGAGGAACCCTCTCCCCTTACCTACGTCCATGGTCAGTTCAACTGTTCACCAGCCCATGCATGGCTTTTGCAAGAAAGAAGAAAAAACTGTACTGAGAAGAAAGCTAATAATCAACTTTTCTCTGGAGTCTTTTTATTATAAAACTAGTGGGGCCCGGCCACATGTTGCTGTGGCAATTGTCTTTCTCAGCACAGTCCGCAACCCACACAGATGTCCATGCAGGTCCAATGATCCCCAGCATAGCCTTTTGGGAGTAGCAGTGGCATAGTGGCTAAGAGCAGGTGCACTCTGATCTGGAGGAACCGGGTTTGATTTCCAGCTCTGCAGCTTGAGTTGTGGAGGCTTATCTGGGGAATTCAGATTAGCCTGTGCACTCCCACACACACCAGCTGTGTGACCTTGGGATAGTCACAGATTTTCCGAGCTCTCTCAGCCCCACCCACCTCACAGGGTGTTGTGAGGGGTGAAGGGCAAGGAGGTTGTAAGCCCCTTTGAGTCTCCTACAGGAGAGAAAGGGGGGATATAAATCCAAATTCCTCCTCCTCCTCCTCCTCCTCCTCTTCTTCTTCCTCTTCTTCTTTTGGGGTGGTAAAATGGAATCCCTCTTTCCCTTTTCAATTCACATTATTATATAGTGCTGTCTTGGTTTTTAGTATAAGGTAACCCATTCTATTCCACAACGGAACTGTCCAGAGTGCGAATCCCGCTGTCCATGAGGCTGGTTGACACGCACAGTCCTAGCTTGGGTAAGGCAGAACTGGGGCAAGGAGGCTATCCCAGTCAGGCAGCAGAGGCAGGGTGGGGAGGCGCTCAGATCGAGGCCAACTCCCTGGGTTTTTAAAGGGCCACGTGCAAAAGAAGGAGAGGCAGTAGTGTTGGTTCACCCCCACCCCGCGGATTTTCTTAGAAGAAAAAGGCAAACTCCAGCTTGCTTTTAGTAAAAGAGGGCTGTGGTGAATATGGGTGAGGAAGTGGGTAAGTGGTGGTTGGATGTGAGGGAGGGTGGAGTGAGGTGTGTGAGGATGAGCTGGGTGTGGATGAGGGTATGTGTGTTCTGTGGTAGTAGTGGGTGAGGCACAGAGAGTGAAAGTTACCTGCATGTGTGTGTGTGTGTGGGGGGGGAACCCCACCTGACGTCTCACACAGCAACGTGTGTATGTGTTTCACTTCCACTTGTATTACCTAACAGTATTACCTATTTACTGTTTTCACTGCTCATCTCTGACCATCTGCACAAACATTTTAAGCCCTCATACCAAGCCCTCAGGCCACAGACAGGCTGCACGAACATTCTAAGGGTGACAGTTAAACACAGCCAGCTTCATGGCCTGGTGTGCCAGGAAAAAGACGTTTTACCTGGCTCAGGTATGGACTTTTGGCGATTTGAAGGTCCGATTATCTGCCTGCAACAGGGAGGGACATCATGTGAAAATTTGGGGGCGATAAGTCCAGCTGTTTCGGCATTAGGGAGTCACCAACAAACGGATGGTTAGCTTTTTATATATCTAGATCAGGGGTAGGGAACCTGCGGCTCTCCAGATGTTCAAGAACTACAATTCCCATCAGCCTCTGTCAGCATGGCCAATTGGCCATGCTGGCAGGGGCTGATGGGAATTGTAGTTCCTGAACATCTGGAGAGCCGCAGGTTCCCTACCCCTGATCTAGATGAATGAACTTATATATACGATATCATTAATCATCATCATTCATGTTTTATAATAAAGGTTTATAGCTCAACTCAGATGTATTTTTTTCATACAACAGATACAAAAGAAAATCCATTTGGAGTTAAAATGATAGAAACAGCCCCTGCAGCTTTAAGAAATAACTGCCCTCAGTATTGCCAGCCTTCAAGCTTTGATTTTGCTCAGTGGAAGGAAGGGGAGAGGGCAGACCCCCTTCCAGGGCTGTTCCGGCCTTTGAGGGAGGACTCATTGCAGAGAGGCCTGCCAGCCCCTCCCTCCCCCTCCCTCCCCTCCCTTGCATGCCACCCCTCCCTCCCTCCCCTTCCCTTGCATGCTTCCCCTCCCTCCTCCCTTCCCTTGCATGCCTCCCCTCCCTCTCCCTCCGCTAGGGTGGGTGGGCCATGTCCAGATGCTGGCCCCCTCCCTCCCTTCCCTTGTATGACAGCCCTCACCACCTGGCCCCTTGCTACAACTGGACTTGCATGACTCTGCCAGGCCTGGCTGTTTGCTGCTCTTCAACACCAGCCAGACCACGAAGGCTAATGTGGTTCAGTGGTTAGAGTTTTGGATTAGGGACTAGGAGGCCCAGGTCTGAATATCCAGCCTGCTGTGGAACTTCACCTTGTGACCTTGGGACAGATATACACTTTCAGCCTGACTTATTTACTTCACAGGTTTGTCAGGACAACAAAATGGAGGCGAGTTGATGCTTTGGGTCCCATTCTGGAGAAGCTGGGATAAATGAAAGATTTGGATGTGGGAAGGGAGATATAAACTATATAAGAGCCCTTTGGGGATGGGGTAGTATATAAAATAAAATAAAATAATAATAATGATGATGATGATGATGATGATGATGATGATGATGATGATGATGATGATGATGATGATGATGATGATGATGATGATGATGATGATGATGATGATGATTTGGGTTCATGATCCTCTGAAGATGCCAGCCACAGATGCAGGCGAAACGTCAGGAGAGAATGCTCCTAGAACACGGCCATACAGCCCGGAAACCACACAAGCACCCAAGTGATTCTGGCCGTGAAAGCCTTCGACAATAATAATAATAATAATAATAATAATAATAATAATAATAATAATAATAATAATAATAATAATAATAATAATAATAATAATAATAATAATATTGGTGAGTGGGTGGTTGGGAAGGGAAGACAACAGGAACATGTCTGTCTGTCTATTCATCTCTCTCTCTCTGTATGTATTTATGTATATACTAGCGGGGCCCGGCCACACATTGCTGTGGCTTATTGTGGTGAAATGGAAAAGGAACAGTAGCAGCAAATCAATTGCAGAGGCCAGCGATGCGTGCTCATGCAAACATGCAGCGATGCACTGTCTTGATGTCATTGATGATGTGTGCCTATACCATTCCTGGGGGGGGGGGAATGGAAAGGCACCTCTCCCACACATCTAGGCTGGCTGGTCCTTTACCTGGGAGTAAGATTTGGTTGAGTGGCAATGGGTGTAAGCTTCTGAGGGAACCCTCTGAGAGTGTGATGCAGACATTCAAAAGTATGTCACGGTTGCTGTACCAAGCTTACTCCTCAGTAATGCGTGCCTGGTTTTCTTAACTGTAACCACAGTATTCAGGAAATCTAGGGTGCCTGGCCCCTCCCTCCCATCCCTTGCATGTCGCCCCTCACTCTCTTCCCTCCCTCACTTCTCTTCCCTTGCACTGCCACCCCTCCCCTCCTTCCCTTCCTTTCCCTCCGGCTAGGGTGGGTGGAGTCATATCCCAAGATCGCTGGACCCCCTGCCTCCCCTCCCTTGCATGCCACCCCTCACTGTCTCCCCTCTCTCACTTCTCTTTCCTTGCATGCCTCCCCCTCCGTCCCTTCCCTCTCCCTCCCCCTCTTCTCTTGCATCCCACCCCTCCTCTCCCTCCCTTCCCTCTCCCTCGTGTGTATATGTTTCACTTCCACTCGAGTTACTGCCTATGTACTGTTTTCACTGCTCCTATCTGGCCATCTGAGTGAGCACGTTCACTAAAGCTGCAGCTTGTTGACATTCTAAGGGGTGACAGTTACACACGAAGGCAGCTGCATGATCCTTCACTGTGGAGCACCAGGAAAAAGGCATTTTACCTGGAGGCCAGGTGTTAAATTTGAGGTGTGTGAACAGCTAAAACCAAACTAGACTGGCTGACTATAGTGGCTGGGAATTTTCAGAGGAATTGGCCCAGCAGTTACTGAGTTATACTATCATCACCAAAAACACTGTTAGCTTTTTATATATATAGATGTGTGGGGGGGGGGAGGGGAGGGAGTTAGGGGTGGCATGCAAGGGAAGGGGAGTGAGGGGGCCCAGCATCTGGACATGGCCCGCCCACCCTAGCAGAGAGAGGGGGAGGGGTGGCATGCAAGGGAGTGTGTGTATATATATATATATATTCAGATTTTTAAATAAATAATTAAATTAAATTTTATTTTTGACTTGTATATTTTAGCCAGTTTTTTACAGGGTTTTTTTTTAGAGCGGAGGAGGTGGACAGGTATTTGTGGGTATTGTCCTCTCAAGTTATTTATACATGGATGCCATGTCCCTGATCTTGCCCAATAAAGGGTCTTTGTTGAAAAGAATTTGTTATTGAATGACTGATGTCAGTATGGAAGCACTTGGGAATCTATTGAAAGAACTTGGTTTTAGGCACCAAGACACTCCCTCTTATCCCTCTTACCCCTCCTGCTTCTATGCAACAACCACCACCATCCCTTATGCGCCCCAAGCAATTCTCAAGGTGTGCATCTGTTCCCAGGCAGACTATTACCCGAGCCTGGAACAGGTTCTTTTGAAGCTGTGGGCAAGGCATGTTGATCTTCCAAACAGCCAAAGCAATTGCACAAACCAGATGGAGAGAAGAGCAAAGAAACCCATTACATAAACATTCCAGTACAGCAGAAGATAAACAAGGAACAGGATTACCGTATATATTCGCATATAAGTCGAATTTTTCAGCACATTTTTTGTGTGAAAGGCCCAATTAAAGAAGGAGCAATAGCCCCCCTCGACTTATATACAAGTGAGGTGTGTTTTAAAAAATATTTTAGGGTTTTTATTTTGTCGACCACAAGGGGGCACAGTTTTTAGGCTAGCAGCACAAAAAATTCAGGGTGTCATCAGGTGACACTCCTGATGATACCAGCCAGGTTTGGTGAAGTTTGGTTCAGGGGTACAAAGTTATGACCCCCCCAAGGGGGTGCCCCCATCCCCCATTGTTTCCAATGGGAGCTAATGCTAGATGGGTGTAAGGAACTTGCAAAGTCCAGGCCAAAAGTAACATTTGAGTTCTTTATTGATCTGGCATTCTAAGTCAATCACAAGCAATGCGGGAACTGGCCTCCCAGCACTCGAGCAGCTGCTTTTATGGGCTCCCCTCCCAGTTCCCGCCAAAGTTAGATAAACACACCTGTAGTTCCCAGCCGAAAACTACATTGAAACAGTTTCACACAGACACGCAAGAGAAACAGAAGATACAGAAGCTGGAACCTACAGATACCGAAAACACTCCCCAAATCTGGGCTGCGCACCAGCCTTGGCAGAGGGAATCTTCCAAGGTTAAGCAGCAACCTTACACTCTGCCTCCCTTATGAAACCTCCCTCCCTGGTTTGAAAGGAAAAGCTTTATGAAATGCAGCAATTAAAGAAGGAGCAATAACATCAGTGGCCATTGATTATGGCCTGATTGGTATCCCACCCAAGACACAAGGTATGAAACCTCCCCCCCTGGTTTGAAAGGAAAAGCTTTATGAAATGCAGCAATTAAAGAAGGAGCAATAACATCAGTTTGATTATGGCCTGATTGGTATCCCACCCAAGACACAAGGTATTGCAGACGATTTCGAGATAAGCGGGAATCCAGAATAGCATCAATCTCGTAATGTTTGTGTCCATCAATCAAAACCGGAGGGGGGCGTTCCGAAGGGCCATGCCAGGCATCGGAATCTGGAGCCCGTTTGAGCAAGCTGGAATGAAAAACGGGATAAATATTGCTTAATGAATTAGGCAACTCAAGTCTAGCAGTAACATCATTGATAACCTGTACAATCCTGAAAGGCCCAATGAATTTCTTGCCTAGCTTGGAATATTTGTGCACATCTCTAAGATTCTTGGTGGACAAATAAACCCATTCCCCAACTTTTAAGGGAAAGTCTACACGATGTTTGTCAGCTTGCGCTTTTTGGGACTCCTGCGCTTGACGAAGGCTGGAACTGATGGAGTCCCAACCCTCTATCAGTGTTTGAATCCATTCATTGAATTCCGGAGGTTGAAGTGGCTGGGGCTCCAACAGGGGAAATGGGGAAAAGGAACGTCCTGTGACCACTTCAAAGGGCGTTTTTTTTTTGTGCTGCTATGAACAGCATTATTATAGGCATATTCCGCAAAAGGCAACAAGTCAGTCCAGTTGTTCTGGTGGTAGTTTGTGTAGCAACGCAAATATTGTTCTAATGTTCTGTTCGTGCTCATCCAGGACATCTCCCTCTTCTGCAGTATAGAGAGATTCAGCAACCCTTCGTCCTCCTCGATGGCAGGTAAGGCAGCTAGGTTTCCTTGCAGGGAAACATCAGAGTCCACAGAGCCTCTATGGGATTTTGGTCGGGCTCCCGTACTCTGCCAGTATTCCGCAGAGCCAGGCTCCTCAAAATATCGATCCAAGAACTTTTCCATCGATGCACGGGTGGTGCCATGAATGTCTACTGCTGCCCTGGAGGAACCCGGACCTCCCAAAGACGCGGTGAGTGAAGGGGGTGCCCCTATTACCCTTATGACTTCGTTAACCAACCCGTCAAAGAATACCCACATCATTGCCAGAACCCTAGTAGATTCTGGGTGCTCACATTGCCTCATGCGGCCCCAAATAGCAGAGGAAATCTTCCAAGGTTAAGCAGCAACCTTACAATGGGGCTACATTTTGAGGGTCCATAACTTTGGACCCCTTGAACCAAACTTCACTAAACCTGGTGGTATCATCAGGAGGGTCTCCTAAAGATACTCTGAAATGTTGGTACTGCTAACATACACATTCCTCCCCTGACAGGCACCCTCAAATTTCCCCCAGATTCTCCCTTTAAATCACCCCCCTCCCTTTCTGAGTGGATTTAAAGGGAGAATCAGGGCTTACAGAGCTAGTTTACTGTTTTTCTTTGAAATAAATATTCAAAAACATCTAACCTACTGATGCCTCAATTAATGTAATTTTATTGGTATCTATTTTTATTTTTGAAATTTACCTGCTGCTGCATTTCCCACCCTCGACTTATATGCGAATCAATTAGTTTTCCCAGTTTTTTGTGGTAAAATTAGGTACCTCGACTTATATACGGGCTGACTTATACACGAGTATATACAGTAGATGCCACATCCCAACTGGGAGTCATGGCACGGACTAAGTAGGATGTGACAATGGATGACAGAACTTTAAATAATTGAATATGAACATTCAAGTATGGCTTTGCTTTCACTTTTCTAGTTCACCAGCTTTCCTTTCCAGATGACCTGCATCATAAACAAGAGCCAAGCCTGGTTGCTGCCTGACCCTGGTCCTTTCCGTACAAACCCTTTAAAATGTTTTAGGGCAGGAAATAAGAAATTTTTTACCCCAAACATTTTATTTGCAGCCTCCAAATGTTTTAAATGAATCCTCTTTTAAAACGATTCTCTGGTTGAAATGTTTTGAAAATGTCTCCAGTTCCTGTGTGATCTATTGACTACTAATGGCCCTTTATGACTAAGACTGAGTTGTTTTCCGCAGGACACGCTTCGACATAGATCCAAATCCAGCTTATGTGAGGCCAGTACTGTGCCCTTTGAGGGGACAGCAGCATGGCTTCCTGGCTGGGTCACATGCCCCTTTGTGGCTTGCCATTTCAATTAAAATTCCTGGCTTGCAGGGATGAAAGAGGGCAGCAACCTGTTCCTCTATCCACTTTCTTGTTTCCCTCAGGGGGAATTCATGGTGAGAGGAACCATTTCTGACTGAGGTGCCAAGTGAGCGATGAACCAGCACCACCATTTCAGCAGGCACGGGTGGGCCCAAGGCCCAAGCAGCAACGTGTAAATTTTGTTTAGGACCTTGAGAAGAAAGCAAGAGCCGTCAACTGCAGTGGGAGGGTAGGAGGGGAACTCTTCCAGATGCTGGGACAATTGCAAGGTCACCAAGATTTTGAGTCTGAGGAGCTGCACTTAGTTTGGAAGACCCCACTCAAGGGCTTATCAAGCAGAAAACTCTGCGGGAGAGCATAGCTGCCATTTCCTGGCAGGCAAAGTCACCCCAAATATCAACATAGATCCATATTTTGCATACATATGTGCAAGTACAAAGACAACTGTGGAAGCATGCGTGGCGTTTCCTCTCTGTCTCTGTCTCTCTCTCCTTGCCCCCCCCCCCCCAGTGGACATGCGCCTCTGTCTCGCCCTCTGATGCACCACGTTGAGATTGCGGTGAAATGAGCAGTAGCAAAGCTGCTGCGTTGAAATGTGTTTTGAAGAATCAGCGATTGCATCTGAACAGCCCCCTCCCCATCCTGCTCTAACAAATGAAGCGCCGGGTACCGCCAAAGTAAGATTGATGGCTCCTCTGGCATTTCATATTCAGGATTCTGAATATGAAGGGAGGGAGGGGTGTGTTCCCCAGGGATGCCAACCTTGCTTCTTTGCCGCGGGTCTCTAGAGAGCCCCTAAAGGCCTGGCAAGGGAGGCTCCGTGGAGAACACTCCTTCTTCTGACTTCATCAGCATTTAGTCTCTCATGTCAGATCTTGGCAGATGGAATTCTGTCTGCCAGCCAGGATGGATGACCTGGCCATGCCTCCTCCTTGGCTCCTCATCACAGGCACTGAAATGGTTTTCAAAATTAAAATAAAAATGGTCCCATTTTTATGGACTCTGGAACCTGTGATATATTTTACTTAAGACCTGCAGAGGAAAGGGGGGGGGGGCAGAAATAAACAAATATCCCAAAGCTGATTTCTTTTTCAGGTTGCCCTGAAGAGAAGCTGCCTTCCTGAGAACTGAGATCTGCTTAAGCCAGGATAAGAGGGAAGGCCGATTCCCCCCTGCACATTGCGCTTCGCTCGTTCTTTTGTCCTAACCTCAGAGATATGAGGAACAGCTGCTGAATGAGAAACACTTTGCTAGGAAGAGACCAGGACAAACTTCTCTGAGAGGTCTGGCACGGTTCAAGGGAAATGGGTGTTTCTTGGAAGTACCTGCTTTTTCTCAGGAGCAAAGTAAACTGAGCTGGGCTGGTCAGAAGGTGATGAACTGATATTTCCCATCTTTCTTTTGAGCCCCCAAAGTATGTAATACTAGGAAGAAATAAAATTGACTTCCACACCTGCTGTTTACTTTGTGAAAGACCCCAAAAGCGGTAAGAAGCATGCTTCCTAAGATGCCTGAATGTTGAAATGTGGAACATAGTCTGCATTCTATGAAGTCTCATCATATATATCTGGAACAAGATACCATTAAGAGCTTCTTCTCATGACAGTTTTCGTCACATCATCAACTACTTGATGCATCCAACATATACTATGGATTTTACTCCCAGAAATGTTTTATGGCCAGGGACATAGGTATAGATTTTTAAGGGGTGGGTTTGGGGGTGGGGCCATGCCCCTACCCGCCCCTGGGGGCATAGCCGTGCCTCCCCAAACCCTGCCACCGGCCTCAGTGCTTATAAAAGCAGCTCTCCCAGGCTAGGGATGGCAGACTTCCCTGCCCCACCCCCACCCCCCACCAGCTGGGCTCCCAGCTGGCAGTTGACAATCCCTTCTGCCCTCCCCTCTGGGCAAAGGCGTAGCTAGGGAAAATGGAGCCCGGTGCAAAATCTGAATTTTGTGCCCCTCCATGGGTGGCTGCTGTGATGCTGGAATCCACTCCCAAATGCCGTCACTTTCAGTGGTGTTTAAACTAGGGAGCCCAGATTCTCCTTTTAAATCCACTTTAAAGGGAGAATCTGGGGTCCCCAGTTAAAACAGCACTGAAAGTGATGCTGTTTTGGGGTGGATTCTCCCCCACCCTGAAACAGCATCACTTTCAATGTTTAAATTGGGGACCCCAGATTCTCCCTTTCAATCCATGCCGAAGGGGGTGGATTTAAAAGGAGAATCTGGGGAAATTTGGAGTGTGCCTGCTATCAGGAATGCAATTGTGAAGCTAGCAGCACCAAACTTTCAGGGTATCTTTAGGAGACTCTCCTGATGATACCACCCAGATTTGGTGAAATTTGGTTCAGGGGGTCCAAAGTTATGGACCCTCAAAGGTGTAGCCCCCATCATCTATTAGCTCCCATTGGAAACAATGGGGGATGGGGATGCCCCCTTTGGGAGCCCATAACTTTGGCCCCCCTGAACCAAACCTCACCAAACTTGGCTGGTATCATCAGGAGAGTGTTCCAACAAATCCCTGAAATTTAGGCTAGTGCTGCTAGCCTAAAAACTGCTCCCCCTGCAGACCAAAAACTGAAAAATACTTTAAAAATACAAAAAACCCACAAACGGGGGTGGAGCTTCGGACATGTAAAAGGGGAAAAAAACCCTTCCCTATGTCCTTGTTCATGGCCATCTGGAGGCAAACTATGTGCTGAAAGCACATTGACCTATGGGGAGTCACAACTACCCAGTGAGCTGAGTGTCAGACTCTCGAACGTGAAAATAACAGAGACCGTAGGAAAGTCCAAAAGCAGTTTATTCCAGGTGATATGAAGAGTAACAATGTAAAGCAGGATCTGAGCTAGAGAGCTCAGATCCTTTAACCCCCCCCTCCCCATTTCACCCCACACCAAACGTCCGCTACAGTGTCTACTACAAAGCTACAAAGATCCTGGGAACCTTTCACACCTCTTTGAAGATGGGCTGGCGCCAGGAGATTGCTAGGAAAGGAAGAGGGAAATAGGGAAACAATTGTAAATCACACACAGCAAGACATCAAGATACTGACAGGCATGGTCCTGACACTTGATCACAAGGAATCAACCAACAGCATCCTCTATCCAGAGGTTGTCATTCGGGGAAGGGTTCCAGGAAGTGCCTCAGCCCTGGAAGGAAGCAGCCAGGGTTGTGTGTTTGAATATGATAGACATGAGAGGCAGGGGCAGGAATCTTGGGGTTGCCAGTGGCTTCTTGCTGCTCTCCACTACAACTCCAAACAGCTTGGAAGCCCTTCTTCCTCAGGCACACTGGCAGGCGCTGGTTTCTTTTCGGGTGTTCCAGGAGAATGTGCTGTCTGGTCAGGACACCCTGCCTGCATGTTTGTGCCATAACAAAGCTGGTCCTTGCAGCTGTCAAATGTGCAGAGACTTGTAGAACTGAGAGCACAAGTGGAGGAGCAACCTAAGACCCAGTAAGAGCGCTTGATGCATCCACAGAGTATCTTGAGTGTGTGTGTGTGTGTGGGGGGGGGGGGGGGGGGCAGGATGAATCATAGTCAGTTCATGCTTCCCAATACAAAAAAAGATGTATGTGGGACTTCTTAAAAAGCAGCAACTGTCTCTCTTTTCACACTGCACACCCAAAATAAGACATCCAGGGGACATCTTAAAAAGAGGTGTGCTTTCTAGGGTGCTTTCTAGACAGCAAAGGTGTCAGGGGGAAAGAGAGGCTGTTTCCCACCTGCCTGTTTTGCTCTCTGGCCAGTTTAACCTTCTGCTTGTGCCCAACATTTTGTGTGCAGCTGAAGGGATTCTCCCTGCTGCCATTTGCTGAAGGTTGCCCCGGGACGTTTGCTCTGCAGGCACCTTTTCAGCCCCAAAAGTACACAGTTGTGCTCAGCTGATCCGGCCGATTCCAGCAATGTACAGGTTTTTTTTTTTAAAAAAAGGGAGCAGCTCTCTTCATCGCTATGCAGGCTCACAGAAGAGAATCTTAGCCTCTCAGAAGGTGGGTCCACCACCACTGAAAATCATTGGGTTGACCTGCCCTGTCGGTCCACGGAGGGCAGATCAACCCAATGCTTTTGAAAGGGTGGCAGACGGTGTGTAGCTACACATATGAAGACAACTCCTTGAAAATTGGGAGGGGGGGGGGATAGGTAAACCCTATATTGCCAGAATTGGCAGGACCAGCAGAGCACAACACAAAATGCCAGGCAGGAGCTGAGGGTGAAACTGACCAGAGTGCAACATAAGACGCCTCCTGAGCTCTGCATTCTGCATAGCCAGCAGCAGACGTCTTGCAGGCAGCCTCGGGGGGGGGGGGATGCACCTCGAAGCGTTGTTTTTTTAAAAGATGCCTTGAACAGAAATAAGGTGTCCTAAAAACATCTTGGGAAAAAGGGTGTGCAGAGTGCCTTCCCAGGGCACCTTTCCTTGCCTCCGCAGGACGTCTTTTTTCAGCTGAGCAGGAGGGGCTTCCTTCATAGGCCGCATCCTCAAGAAATGGAAAGTTCTGTATGAGCTGTCTACACTCTCCTTGCCTGATGTTCTGCAATCTGCCACTTACTGGGGAAAGGGGGGGGGAGCAACTTTCCAGGAGCCTTGGAGACCACAAGGGGGCACCCTTGACAGGACACGTTACAGGCCACAAGGCAGACACCATTTCCTTTTTCATTGATAATGCAGAATCTTCCCCTCTCCTCCTTTATTTTTACACGACAGCCTACTTAAAATTGTTGGTGCAATATTGGGGTTAAGATCTCATGACTGCCCAATGTGCTTCTCTCTTGCCAGTGACCAGAGGGGTTCAGGTTTTGTAATCCACTGCATGCTAAAAACAAAATGGCTTCTTTTAAACCCTCATGATAAACATGGCAGAAAATCCTCATCCCTTTGACTGAGGCATTGTATTTGTTTTGGGGGTAACTGGTATGGTTGCATTTATTCAGATCTTTCTTTGAAGGATCTGAGAGTGACCTATGGGGACAACAGAGGTGGCTGCCCAGCTTTGCCGAGCCCTGCATAGCTTCACCAATATAAATGCTTCATGATAACCAGGCTATTCTCTTGGGTCCTGTGCGCACAGATTTTTGAATCACCATCCAAAATGGCACCCTGTCCTGGATGGGCCATCATCAGATCTTGGGTGCTAACCAGTGTCAGTCCTGCTTAGCACTTGGATGGGAGACCACCAAGGAAGTCCAGGGTTGCCAAACAGAGATAGTCCATTGCAAAAAACCTCTGCTCATCTCTTGTATGGAAAGCCCTACAGGGTTGCCATTAGTTGGCTGTGACTTGACAACACTTTCTACCACTACCACCATTGTGGATGGGAACATCTTCAGGTGCCACCACTCATGAAAGAGCTTCCTCATTAAATGAAAGGAGGTCTCAAGCACTCATTGGACTCCCCCAGCACAAACACTGGGCGCAGTCTTGATAGGCTTGTTAATCCGCTGACCTGCAGGTGGGGCCTGGAATTATAAGCAGCCTTCAGACAACAGATGTCAGTTCCTCAGAAGAAAATGGCTTCTTCGGAGGAGCCACTCTATGGCCTCAGACCCCGCTGGGCTCCCTGCCCTCCCCAGGGTCCATCCCCAAATAGCTAGGAATTTCCCACCCAGGAACTGGCTACCTTAGCTAGGGTGGTGGGCAGAACTCTGGACCTGTGAAGAATTCACAGAGGGCGGGAACCAAAGGCAGAGTCGAAGGCTTTCACAGCCGGATTCAACTTGGATCCAGATCACGGCCACACAGCCCAGAAAACCCATCAGAACCAAAGGAAGAGTCAATGGCGAGGAAGGGCAGGCAGGAGGGATTTTGTTCTGCGCAGGCCCAGCACTGTGACCCCCCCCCCCACTGCCAGCTCTTGAGAAAGGGCTCTGCAGGCAGATGGAAGATGGGTGCCAACTCTGGGTTAGGAACCTCATTTCCTTTGAAAGAACCCTAAAATATTGGGGAAATAATTTCTCAGGATGGTCACTGCAGATTTAAATAAGTATAAATATGGCTAACTGGACCATTATCTTCACTGTCTTTTATGAATATTTTCAGAAGTTCCAAAAAAAAAAAGACTTCTAGGAGGAAGGCGATTTAGGGCATTTTTTGCCCCAATGTTTGCTTTTTGGTCTAAATTGCCCTCATCTGCAACTGTGAAGTGACCAGGAGAAACAGAGGCTTTCGCAGAGGCTTAACTGTGTGGAAGCCGGCAGGCAGATGACCTAGAGGCAAATCACATCGCCTAATAATTGCTGCAGATCAAAGCAGTAATTAAAGAGGTAATTTTAAAAAGTTTGCAAAATCTCCCCCCCCCCCCCCCCAATTGGTTCCCATGGGTGTTACCAGTGGTGGGATTCAGCAGGTTCACACTACTTTGGCAGAACCAGTTGTTAAAATGGTGCTTGTAAACAACCAGTTGTTAAATTATTTTAATCCCACCACTGGATGTTACCAGCATTTGGCCATATAGGCCTGTAGTCACCCTTGCCTGGATTTAATGGGATCATTCCTGTGAAAGAGAAGCAGAAGCTCTGGGGTACAGACAAACAAGCACCAATCAGGAGGAATGGCTGAGTAAACAGGACTGAAAAAACTAATGCATTGGTTCATTTTTCACGACAAGAAATCTGCATGCCACCCAAACAGATCATTCTGACCTAAAATTAGAAAAAGTGCCCTAATTAATTGGACAAGTTACACGGTAAAGTCATCTGGCATCTATTTTTAGAACAATTGTTACATGTGAGCATGATCCAGCAACCTATAAACGTTATTCATGCTGAATCAGAATTTTGAAAGAGGATGTGAATCTATGGCTGATTACGTACAAGGCATCTGCTGCACGATGGGGGCGAATGTCTGTCGCAGCAGGATTTCTTGAACGGACGTTATTTCCTCAAGACCCACTTTCACTTTCTAGTGTCCACGAGGCAAGCAAGACCACTTCTAGCATGAATTTAATTTGCTTCGCCGCCAGAGTGGGGAGGTTTCCAGTGAGCACAGCTTTGCCCCGGACCTCTTCCCTCGGCCCACAGCCAGCCTGCCTAGTCCCACCCTTCCCCCTCCTCCTGCTGCCATGCATGCCTTCCCCCTCGCCCCCCCTTCCATGTTGCCAGCTCCTTCCTGCTTCTCTAAACACTCGTATCGATATATCAATGGATCGATGTAACAGAGTTGGCTTTTACAAGAAACAACACAAGTAGGGTCTGCTTCTGGCTCCAGCCCACCTCCCCCAAGCTGCTTCTGCCCTCCCTGATGATCCAGAGGGCTTCTTAAAACTTTTTTTCAGGTAAGTCTCTTTTTTAAAACAAGCCTCTCTGCCATGGCAACAATGAGAGAGAGAGAGAGTATACGTGTCTGTGGAGGGGAAAGGGGTATGGGGAGAATATCAGCCCTATAGCACTGGGATGACTGAATATTATGAGATCCTTACCTTTAAGAGGGGCAGAGTTAAGAGAACCAGCAAACAGGCCTATTGAGATTAGCGGTGGGGAGTACTGGGCTGCCTCCACAGGTGTAAGACCACACTTTGGCCCTATCCTGCAGCTAAAAGGCCCGAGGTAAGTCTTCCATGAGTAATGGGTGTTTGTTGCAGCCTGTGGAGAGTTTGCATCTGGAGTCAAACCAGTCTCAGGGGCCAACTGAGGGCTGTTAGCTTACAAGTGGGGCCTGAGACTGATCTCCAGGCAACAATCCTTAAGACGAATGGCTGCTTTAGAGGGGGGCCTGGGTGGCACAATGAGGACCTGCCCCTCCCCAAACCCCATCTTCCCCAGGCTACACCCCCCCAAATATTCTCCATGACATATCCAGAAGTTTACCAACCCGACTTGATATATCATAGGCAGTGGGGGTTTGTCCATTCAGGAAAAGGAGGCCACGCCCCACCAGTTCAGGTTGCCCCCAGCCCCTTCCCCATTGCCATGCCCCTCTCACTGCCCTTAGAGAGACAGACTGCTGACTCCGTGTTCAGCTTGTCAATATACTCCTTAAATTGTGGTGCCCAGAACTGGACATAGTATTCCAGGTGAGGACTGACCAATGCACAATAGAGGGGTACTATTACGTCCCTTGATCCAGACACTATATTCCTATTGATGCAGCCCAGAATTGCATTGGCTTTCTTGGCTGCCACATCACACTGCTGACTCATGTTCAGTTTGTGGTCTACTAAGACTCCCAGACCCCTTTCAGATATAGTGTTGTCAAGCCAGGTGGCACCCATCTTATATCTGTGTATTTCATTTTTTCTGCCTAAATGTAGAATCTTACATTTATCTTTGTTGACATTCATTTGGTTAGTTTGGGGGCAACTCTCTAATCTGTCCTGGTCATTTTGAATTCTGACCATGTCCTCTGCAGTATTAGAACCTTACTTATTACTGGTAGGTTCCATTACAGATCCTATTCTTCTGAAGACGGGAGTTAAACAAGGCTTATGATTAGCCCTCCTTAATTTTTATATGAATGACTGTGACCAATCTATGGATTCCCATAAGCATTTTCCATGGGCCTGTAGGAAAATATTAGTGTTATTGCATGCCGATGATATGGCTGTTCTGTCATTTACTAAAGTGGAGCTCAGAAAGAGGTTGGGAGGTTGGTGGTCTTCTGCAAGATGAATAAGCTAAGAATCAATCATAGTAAAATAAAAGTAGTTATTTCTGGAAATAATAAAATCAAGAACAAATGGGCCAGTCAAGGTCTGGAAACAGAACAATGTTTTTCCTTCAGATATCTGGATATAAATTTTCAGTCCCCTCTGTCATGGCAGGCCCACTTTAAGGCAAATCTCATTACTGCACGATGTACAGTGGGTGATCTGTTAAAATTTTACTATTCAAAGGGTAGCCAGTTGGTTGTGCCAGCCCTTAAGGTGTTTCAGAACAAGGTACTTGCTCAACTTTTTTTATGGTGCAGAAATCTGGGGATGGAAATTGAGTTTAGTTGAACAACTAGAAACCTCCGAGAACAAATATCTAAGGAAGATCCTGGATCTCCCACAAGCGACACCTGCAGCAGTGTGATGGTTGGAGGTGGGCCTCCTAGCCATTTCTACAAGAATCCGCACCAGACTGGTACTGTAAAAAAATAGTAAGGATATCTGAGGACCATCTAGTTATATTTTGTTATCAGCACTTGGAGAAAGACAACAAATGGTCAAATTTATTAGCCCCCATTTTACGATTATATTTGCTTCCATCAATCGAGACCGTTAAGTCATGGGATACTAATACAATTCATGAATGGCTGTTCAAAAGAGATACCTTTTGAAATATTGAGAGAGCATCTACAACAACATTTTCATCTTTTAACTGATGTTTTCCCTAAGGTCACTGCTAAGGTGGCTACTTTTACTTTTCTGGCAACTCTTTTAAGGAGGAAATTAGTTGTAGATCAAAATTTTAAAGTTAAACTGTGATGCTGGTATTGTTTTGAACTGCTATGTTGTTACTAATATTGTCATTGTGCATCCATGGGACTCAATTATTTATTTATTTATTTATTTGTTTGTTTGTTATACCACCCCATGCCAGAAGGGCTCTGGGCGGTTTACAACAAATGCTCTTATGCTGTTTTTGTCATTGTGATGGCCTAGGGCTGACAATAAACCACTATCACTAACCCTCCTAATTTGGTGTCATCTACAAATTTGGTTACACATGCCCGCTATTCAGTCATCCAAGTCGTTGATAAAAAATATTGAATAGCACTGGGCCCAGGACAAAACCTTGTGGCACCCACTCGTCACTTCTCTTCAGGACGAAGATGAGCCATTAATGAGCACCCTTTGAGTTCGGTCAGTCAACCAATTACAAATCCATCTAATATTAGCGTTGTCTAGTCCACATTTCACTAGCTCACTTGCAAGAATATTATGGGATACCTCATCAAAAGCTTTACTTAAATCAAGGTATGTGTTGTCCACAGCATTCCCTTCACCTACCAAGTTTGTCACTCTATCCAAAAAAGAGATAAGATTGGTCTGGCTTGACTTGTTTTCCAGAAACCCATGCTGACGTTTTGTGGTCACAGTATTCCCTTCTAAGGGCTTACAGACTGTATTTTAATGATCTGCTCAAGACTTTTTCCTGGAATTGATGTCAGGCTGACTGGGTGGCAAATGTTTGTGTCCTCTTTTTTCCCCCTTTTTGAAGTTGGGGACAACATTAGCCCTCCTTCAGTCTGCTGGGACTCCTTCTGTTCTCTAGGAGTTCTCAAAGATTGTAGCAAGTGGTTCTGAGGTTACTTCTGCCAGTTCTTTTAATACCCTGGGATGTAGTATTACCTCCCTTCCCTTCTCCTCCCCGCAACAGACACCTTGTGGGGTAGGTGAGGCAGAGAGAAGTGTGACTTGCCCAAGGTCACCCAGCAAGCTGCATCTGAAGGAACAGGGAAATAAACTTGGTTCTCCAGATTAGAGTCTGCAACTCACATGGAGGAGTGGGGAATCAAAACCAGTTGCCCAGATTAGAGTCCACTGCTCTTAACCACGACATCACGCTGGTGTGGTGCTGGTCAGTTAAAGGTATGGTTGCCAACCCCCAAGTGGGGCCTGGAGATCTCCCAGAGTTGTAAGTGATGTCCAGACTACAAAATCCATTCCCTTGGAGAAAATGGCTGTTTTGGCAGGCAGAATTGGTGACCCTTCCCCCCTTCCACATCTTCTGCCTTCCCCAAACTCTGCCCTAGGGTTGCCAACTCTGGGTTGGGTGCTTCCTGAAGCTTTTTTGGAGGGGTGGAGCTGGGGAGGGGGGGTTGGGGAGGGGCCTCAGCAAGATATAAAATCTTCGCCAGCAGTCCCCATCTTTCCTCTGAATGTCACCCCTTCCCAGTTGCTCTAAAGGAGCCTTTGTAGTACTCCAACATTTCACCTACCAAGATTAAAAGGAGCCTCAGAGGGTCAGTGGGGAAAATGGGAGGGGAAAGGGTTAAAAAGCCTCCTCCTGCCAGGGACGTAGGCATAGATTTTTTATGGGGCGGTTCGGGGTGGGGCCACACCCCCACCTGCCCCTAGGGCGTGGCCACGCCTCCCCAAGCCCCGCCCCGGCCCAGCACTTATAAAAGCAGCTCTCCGAGGCCAGGGATGGAAGACTCCCCCGCCCTGCCCTCTCCTGCCCCCCACCAGTTGGGCTCCCACCCGGCAGCTGGCAGTTCCTTCTGCCCTCCCCTCTGGGAAGAGGCATAGAGGGAAAATGGAGTCCCCCCCCTGCCCCCCGGGCAGCTACTGTGATGCTGGAATCCACCCCCAAACAGCATCACTTTCATTGGTGTTTAAACTGGAGAGCCCAAATTCTCCTTTTAAATCCACCTTAAAGGGAGAATCTGGGGTCCCCAGTTAAATAACATTGAAAGTTATGCTGTTTGGGGGTGGATTATCCCCACCCTGAAACAGCATCACTTTCAATGTGGCGTAGTGGTTAAGAGCAGGTGCTTTCTAATCTGGAGGAACCGGGTTTGATTCCCTGCTCTTCTGCTTGAGCTGTGGAGGCTTATCTGGGAAATTCAGATTAGCCTGTACACTCCCACACACGCCAGTTGGGTGACCTTGAGCTAGTCACAGCTTTTCAGAGCTCTCTCAGCCCCACCCACCTCACTGGGTGTTTGCTGTGAGGGGGGAAGGGCAAGGAGATTGTAAGCTCCTTTCAGTCTCAGGAGAGAAAGGGGGATATAAATCCAAACTCTTCTTCTTCTTCTAAACTGAGGACCTCAGATTCTCCCTTTAAATCCATGCCGAAGGGGGTGGATTTAAAAGGAAATTTGGGGGTTGCCTGCTGTCAGGGGTGCAATTGTTAAGCTACCAGCACCAAACCTTTAGGGTATCTTTAGGAGACTCTCCTAGCCAGTACCATAGCTAGTCAAGTTTGAATTCAGGGGGTCCAAAGTTATGGACCCTCAAAGGTGTAGCCCCCATCTCCTATTAGCTCCCATTGGAAACAATGGGGGATGGGCACCCCCTTTGGAAGTCTATAGCTTTGGACCCCCTGAACCAAACTTCACAAAACCTGGATGGTATCAGTAAGAGACTCTCCTGATGCTACCTCCCAGGTTTGGTGAAATTTAGTTCAGGGGGTCCAAAGTTATGGACCCTCAAAGGTGTAGCCCTCATCTTCTGTTAGCTCCCATTGGAAACAAAGGAGGATGGGTCACCCCCTTTGGGAGTCCATAGCTTTGGACCCCCTGGACTAAACTTCACAAAACCTAGGTGGTATCAGTAAGAGACTCTCCTGATGATACCACCCAGGTTTGGTGAAATTTAGTTCAGGGTGTCCAAAGTTATGGACCCTCCAAGGAGTAGCCCCCATCTTTTATTAGCTCCCATTGGAAACAATGGAGGATGGGGCACCCCCTTTGGGAGTCCATAACTTTGGACCCCCTGAACCAAACCTCACCAAACCTGGGTGGTATCATCAGGAGAGTTCCCCAAACAATTCCTGAAAGTTTGGTGCTGCTAGCCCAAATAATGTGCCCCCTGCAGGCCAAAAACAAAAAAACACTAAAAATGTTTTAAAAACCCACAAACGGGTGGGCGGAGCTTCGGACATGAATGGGGGGTTCAAACCTGAGAACCCCCCCTTACCTACGTGCTTGCCTCCTGCTCCTGCCTGCCCCCCTTTAACTTGCAGTTTCGGTGGCTCCGTTTTGAAAATAAAACAGGAAATGTGGTTTTTTAAAAGAAAATCATAAAACCTCACACAACATGTATTTTTTGCAGAATCTGTACAGTTACTGCTAATTTCTATCTGTCAGGAAGATGTTGGTGTGTGTTCTGTCCTTGAATCTTTCCCGCCTGTCAGCCCTGGCTCTCTGCCTGGACTGGAGATTTCTGCTTTCACGTTATCTCAGCTTGACTGTGTGAAACTATGTATAGAGGTTTGCAACTGTATTAAACTGCTACAAGAGTTCTGAAGCTTTCAGAACTTGCATTGCCTGTATTCGACTATGACTACCAGTACAATAAAGAACTGAGAACGGTTACTTTTGCCTGGACTGTACTGGTTCGTTACACTACCTCTTCACTTGCAGTTTGGTCCCCCCCCCCCCTATTTATTCCCTGCTTGTCTCCCCATTGGTGACGCAAAAGAGCCTTACATCATTCTCCTCTGTGTCATGGTCACAGTGACCCTGTGAGGTAGGCTAGGCTTACGGTCTATGACTGGCCCATGGTCACCCAACAAGCTTCCATGGCAGAGTGGGGATTTCAACTTGATTCTCCCAGCTTCTAACCCTCACACTCTAACCACTACACCAGCTTGTAGGTCACAGTCTAAAACTTCCCAAAATACTGGAGTCCCAGGATCTATCAGTATAAAAGATAAGCACTCCATGTCTATGGGGATAAATAGTTTGCTAAGACAAACCCTTTCCTACTGTGTTTAAAAAGAGAGCGAGAGATATAATCCCTCCAATGCAAAAGAAAATGCCCGGCTAGAACAATGCAGGAAGGCTGGGAAACCCTTTTTAAAAGGCAAAGGTGTGCACATGTGTGCTGTTCCATAAAAGCAAGTGGAAATTGTAACAGACAGATCAAGTGTCTTCCTGTTTCTGTGTCAGGGAGTTTTGCCGATTCCCTGAACCATGGAAGAGCGGGGTCAGGCAGAGGGAGGAGGCACAGGGGGAAGGGCCAATTCTGTGGTGCTCTGACATGATCACTGATCTGGTTAGGTTCACTGGGTTTTAACTCCAGCCAGGAGCAGCACAGGGTGGGAGCCTCAGATTGTGCTGTCCACCTGCAACAGGGAAGGGACGAAGCAGGTGGATCCTTTGGGATCTGTGCAGGCAAGGAATGGGCCCCAATCCTCTTTAGATCACACAGGGGAGGTGAAAGTCAGTTTCCTGGGCCGGGAATGCTGATCATGAGCGTTTGTTGTCTGTTTCTTCTGGGAAAAGACCTTTTGATTGTGCTATGATCAAAGCTTGCTTGGCTTTCTGACGGCCTTGACATTGTGGGAGCATGGCCACCCATGGACTGCATGCTTGTTTCTATGCATATGAAACATTGCCTACTCCTAGGGATGCCAGCCTCCAGGTGGGGCCTGGACATCTGCAGGAATTACAACAGATCTGCAGGCTAGAGTTCCAGGCTTTGTAGGGTGGGCTCCGTGGCCTCTCCTCCACCCTCAAATCTCCAGGAATTCCCAACTCCAGGTTGGCAACTGCTCAATCCATCTGTCATGTTTGCCAAAGGCTGCTGGGTGCTGGCACTGGCTGGCCCCAGGGAAGAAGTGAGGGGTTTCCCCCCTGACCTGCCTCCCTGCTTGGCGTTTCCAGCTCTCCTGAGGCTCACAAAATGGCTTGACGTGAGAGAGTGGAACAAAAAGCATCTAAAAGGGTTTGGCCAGTTTTTTGAGGGAGGATTTCCCTCCAGTGCCATTGGGAGCGGGCAGGAAGGCTTTTTAGCTTGAGCCTGAAGCTCAAAGGAGAGCAGTGTGGTATAATGTAATGCTGGACAAGGATTTAGCTGTCCTCAGCCCCTTTAGCAGACCACCCATGGGCCTGGGAAGCAGTGGCGTACCTAGGCAAACTGGAGCCCTGGGCGAAACCTGAGTTTTATGCCCCCCCACCATGACCAAACAATGATTTTTTCCACCAGGGCGTTTCAAAGTCACCATCACATTATAGAACATGCCCCAACTCACGAATCTGAACACAGCAATAGGCCATGCCACACAGCACAAATATTTTTAAAACAATTTCAAAATGTTTTATTACTGCTATGAAAACATTTTATAGTGTTGTATCCAGTCCCCCCAATTGGGGAAAACAGCATCACTTCGGGGGTAGGGCGGTATATAAAACTCAGTAATAAATAAAAATAAAATAAATAAATAAACTGGGGACCCCAGATTCTTCCTTTAAGGTGGATTTAAAAGGAGAATCTGGTCTCCCTAGTTTAAACAAGTGATGCTGGAATCCACCCCCAAACAGCATCACTTTCAATGGTGTTTAAACGAGGGAGCACAGATTCTCCTTTTAAATCCACCTTAAAGGGAGAATTTGGGGTCCCCAGTTAAAACAACATTGAAAGTGATGCTGTTTTGGGGTGGATTATCCCCACCCTGAAACAGCATCACTTTTAATGTTTAAACTGGGGACCTCAGATTCTCCTTTTAAATCCATGCTGAAGGGGGTGGATTTAAAAGGAGAATCTGGGGAAATGTGAGGGGTGCCTGCTGTCAGGGGTGCAATTGTTAAGCTACCAGCACCAAACCTTCAGATTATCTTTAGGAGATTCTCCTGATGATACCACCCAGGTTTGGTGAAATTTGGTTCAGGGGGTCCAAAGTTATGGACCCTCAAATGTGTAGCCCCCGTGTCATATTAGCTCCCATTGGAATCAATGGGGGATGGGGCACCCCCTTTGGGATTTCATAACTTTGGACCCCCTAAACCAAACCTCACTAAATCTGGATGATATCATCAGGAGAGTGTCCCAACAAACGCCTGAAAATTTGGTGCTTCTAGCCTAAAACCAACGCCTCCTGCAGGCCAAAAATTTAAAAAAACAGTAAAAATTTAAAAAACCACAAATGGGGGGCGGAGCCTGAGGGAAACCCCCCCCCCCCATTCTTTTTTCCTGCCCAACAGTTTTGTGTGTTCAGCTGAAGGGATTCTGTCTGCTGCCATTTGCTGAAGTTGCCCCGGGATGTTTGCTCTGCAGGCTCCAATCCTGGGTGCCTTTTCAGCCCCTAAAGTCTATAGTAGAGATGGCGGTTCTGGAGCTCCGACCCAGCAGTTCGGCCCGAGCTGGGCGTGGCTCAGGCAAGCTCGGGTGCCGCTGGGCTGAGCCAAGGCCCTCCGAACATCAGCCAATCCGAATCCATGAGGTTCGGAGCGGCGGATCCCCTGAACGGCAGCTCACCCCGAGCCTGGGGAAAAAATCCTCCTGCACGCACGACGAGCCCTCCAAGGGCAGCGTGGAATCCCCGCTCCCAATAAAGAAAAAACCCTTCCGGGCGCACACAGCTGAGCCCTGCAAAAAAGAAAAAACAACCTCCCAGCCGGCAGTTTAAAAATGAAAACAAACACTCCCAGCTGGCCAGGTTTGGCTGGGGACACACACACAGACACACAGACACACACCTGTGGCACAAAACTTCAGCACCCCAACCCAAAATAATCCCCCGCAACCCCCCAAATTCCCCCAGCAAACTCCATTCATTCAAAAAAAACCCCAAGCCTGGGGAAAAGTGAGATGCCAGCGTATCCCACTAGCTGGCAGGGATCCCGCAGTGAACACACACACTCCCGCGGCAACACAACTCCAACACCCCAACCCAAAATAACCCCCCTGCAAACCCCCAAAACGACCCCACTCACACACTCGTTGCTGCTGCTGCTTCCCAGTCTGATGACTGAATTATGAATGGATGGAGCAGGCTAGCACAAGGCTAGGCTGCCGTATTGTGCTACTGCTGCAAAAACTGGGGATATGGGCACCCACTTTGAGGGCCCATAACTTTGACCCCCCTGAACCAAACTGCACCAAAATTGGGGGGTATCATCAGGACAGTCTCCTGATGATACCCTGCGATTTTGGTGTTGATAGACCCAAAAATGCGCCCCCTGCAGGACAAAATGTGAAAACAAAACAAAAAAATAAAACCACATCCGAATTTCTTGGATGTTCCTGCAGGATCGGATGGATCCAAGCCTGGAAGGCTCGGAGCTCGGCCAATCCGAGCTCCTCTATCCAAGGCTGGCCCAAATCCGAACTGGGGCCGAATTTTTTGCCCATCTACCAACCTTAGTCTATAGTACATAGTTCTACTCAGCTGGTCCTGCCACTGCTGGCAATATATAGTTTCCTTTTTTTTATTTTTAAGGAGCTGTTTTTGTAGCTACACAGACACATGGAAGAGAATCTTAGCCGCTTGGAAGTCAACCCAATGCTTTTCAATGGGCAGGAAACAGCCTCTTTCCCCCTCCGATGCCTTTGCTGTCTGGAAAGCACATCAGAAGCTGCCTCTTTTTAAGATGTACCCTGGATGGGTTTTTTGGGGGTGTGTGTGTGTGGAGTGAAAAGAGGCAGTTGCCTCTTTTAAAGAAATCTCACAGACATCTTTTTTTACCTGTGTGGAATGGACCAGTAAGGGGGGGGGGGGTTGCATTAGGTTAGCATCTGCACAGAAATCATCTAAGGGTCAAAAAATTGCACTGCAGCTTTTAATTGATATGTCCCCTTTCATTCCAAGGGAAGACTTTTTTGGGATGACCGACTGTTGGTTCTGTCTCCATTTTGCACCTCACCCTGCCCAGTGAGTAGCAGTCACCAGTATTTATTCAGTCCCTAGTTTCCAGAAAGAGTTACCTTTAGTGAACTGAAGTAGACTTAAGGAAGCAGCCAACTGGGATTCCTGTGAAATACTTGCCGAGTCTAGAAGAACCCCATAAGCCAGGAGAGGAAATCCCGCCCCCTCTATAATGGGCAGCTTCTCCCGTAGCAGAAGCCTCTTCTGGACTCAGTTGCAGTAAGGAGAAAGCTGTTGGGCTGTTGCTGGAGTTTATGCTCCTCTGTAGAGATCCCCCAAACCTTGATCGTTGCTCCAGGCTGAGCGAAGACTAGACCAACGCCTCCTGCACACTTGCCTTGTGGCTGCCGCGCGACAAGGGTGTGTTTTGTGCTGGGCGGGGGAGGGGCCTGTGCCCTGACCTCTCCTCCTAGACCTGCGTGTCCCCATCTGAAGGTCTGGCAGATCCACTCTTGCTACTTAATGATAGTGACATTACCCATCCGCCCAGCATCATGGGGCCTTTGTCTTCGTTCAAGCAGAAATGAAGTTCTCCTGGGCGCACTTATCAATCACTGCAGAGCTGCAGCTGTTCAGGAGGGTTTGGATCGACTTCAGCAGCCGCGCTTACAAATTGTCTCTGAATAGCACCGAGCTGCGACCCCCCCCCCCCTTCGTCATTGTCTTCCAACAAATGTTTTTTGTGGCAGCCTTTTGCAGACGTTGCCGGCTGCCTTCTGCTGCGGTGATTGAAAGCAGGCCCGCTTGGCATGCTGCTGCCGGAGCCCCGGGTTCAGGGCGTTCTCCCCAGTGCCCCTCCGCCTGGATATTGTGCCAAAGACAATTACATGCATAGTTTTGCTGATTGCATTAAAATCATTAGAATGAAAGTTTCTGAAAACCATACATTAGGGGGAGAAATTAGAAAAAGCTTTGGAGACAGACAGTGCAGTCCCCAAAGTGAGTGCTGTGCAATTAGCTTCAATTGTGTTATATACACAGAGCTTCAGAGAAGTCGCTGTAATAAATGACCTTATTGTTCTACCTTCTCTGTCCTCTGCTTTCTTCTCGGTTGTCTTTCCCCCCTCATGACCTTTAATGGCCTCTTCCCCTTCTTTCTAAGTATGCCCCCCCCCCCCAATACAGAACCATAAAGAAAATGACTTTCTGTCTTGGCACAAGTTGAAATGTAAAATTCTGGATAGCTTTATCTGTTTTTATCCTGTCTTCTTTCAAGAAGGCACGAGCAATGTTTTGTCTTTAGAGTACCCAGGTGAGATAAGATGTGCTGAGCTGCAAAAGGGCCAGTCAATGACTTTCAAAACCCACTGTGGATTTGAGCAGCCAGGGTCTGGGTATGTTGTGATATCCCCTCCTGGGCTGGCTGGTGCTAGTGCAGACCCACGAGAGGCTGCCAGGGACTCTTCCCGCCACACTAAAATTGCTGATGCCTGGGATCTGTCAAGCCCCTAGGACTACAATAGCCTTCTCACTGAGTTACTTCACTGAGTCCCTTTGCTGGAGAACTGGGCCCGGATTTGAAGCTGGTTGCTCCATGTCCAAGCCCCACACATTCCTTGGTATTTAAAGAAAGAAATATTCGGCAATGTGCATTAATACACTGCATACCAAAAAGCACCAACAAGAAGTAGCATTCATATGAAGGTAGAGATACTTAAGGTGTAGCAAGGCTAAGTTTTGAACCTAGCAATTCAAACCTTTCTTTAGTTACTTGCATGCTTTGAGCAGACAGGTTTAGGTTGCATTATATTGTATAATCTTTCAGAAAAGTTTTGGTGACTATACACATGGACGTAGGTAAGGGGGGGTTTCCTCGGGTTTGAACCCCCCCATTCATGTCCGAAGCTCCGCCCCTCCGTTTGTGGGTTTTAAAAACATTTTAGTGCTTTTTTGGTTTTTGGCCTACAGGGGGCGCAGTGTTTGGGCTAGCAGCATCAAACTTTCAGGGATTGTTTGGGGGACTCTCTTGATGATACTACCCGGGATTGGTGAAGTTTGGTTCAGGGGGTCCAAAGTTATGGACTCCCAAAGGTGGTGCCCCCATCCTCCATTGTTTCCAATGGGAGCTGATAGAAGATGGGGGCTAGACCTTTGAGGGTCCATAACTTTGGCCCCCCTGAACCAAACTTCACCAAACCTGGGATGTACTATCAGGAAAGTCTCTTATTGATACCATCCAGGTTTTGTGAAGTTTGCTCCAGGGAGTCCAAAGCTATGGACTCCCAAAGGGGGTACCCCCATCCCCCATTGTTTCCAATGGGAGCTAATAGGAGGGTCCATAACTTTGGCCCCCCTGAACCAAACTTCACCAAACCTGGGTGGTATCATTAGGAGAGACTGCTAAAGATACCCTAAAAGTTTGGTGCTTCTAGCATAACAATTGCACCCCTGACAGCAGGCACCCCCCAAATTTCCCCAGATTCTCCTTTTAAATCCACCCCCTTTGGCATGGATTTAAAGGGAGAATCTGAGGTCCTCAGTTTAGAAGAAGAAGAAGAGTTTGGATTTATATTCCCCCTTTCTCTCCTGTAGGAGACTCAAAGGGGCTTACAATCTCCTTGCCCTTGCTCCCTCACAACAAACCCCCTGTGAGGTGGGTGGGGTTGAGAGAGCTCCGAAAAGCTGTGACTAGCCCAAGGTCACCCAGTTGGCGTGTGTGGGAGTGCACAGGCTAATCTGAATTCCCCAGATAAGCCTCCACTGCTCAAGTGGCAGAGCAGGGAATCAAACCCGGTTCCTCCAGATTAGAATGCACCTGCTCTTAACCACAACGCCATATTGAAAGCGATGCTGTTTCAGGGTGGGGATAATGCACCCCAAAACAGCATCACTTTCAATGTTGTTTAACTTGGGACCCCATATTCTCCCTTTAAGGTGGATTTAAAAGGAGAATTTGGGCTCTCTACTTTAAACACCATTTTCCCTCTATGCCTCTGCCCAGAGGGGAGGGGCAGGGCAGGGCAGGGCAGGGCAGGGCAGGGCAGGGCAGGGCAGGGCAGGGCAGGGCAGGGGAGTCTGCCATCCCTGACCTTGGAGAGCTGCTTTTATAAGCGCTAGGCGAGGGGCGGGGCTTGGGGAGGCATGGCCATGCCCTAGGGGCAGGTGTGGGTGTGCCCCCCCCCGAATCCCCCCCCATAAAAAATCTATGCCTACGTCCCTGACTTTACTTGCGTAGGAATCTACTGAAACATCCTGAAAGTTGCACAAAAAGGGCCCCATGGAAAATGAGGACAGGAGGGGGTTGAACGAGAGGAGACGTGGGTTTTTTAAACTGATTTGTCAAAGTTAAAACAGCTGAGTGGCCATATATTTGCCTGTTCTCTTCTTGGAAATTTGTGTGTTCATATTGATAAGTGGCAAAGGCTTCAGCCATGAGGTCTCACTAGTCCCTGGAGCTCCGTGAGCTGGAGCTTGGCAATATACACCAGGGAGCAGGTCCATGGCTTAAATCCTGGAAGCCAGGTTGAGAGCATTTAGGCAAAAATTAAGAGGGAGAGAGTGATCTGGTAGAGGTCTATTACACACTCCCCCACCCCCCAAGCCAGACTTAAGAGTTGGTGATTTCTCCCTTTTTCCTTTTAAATCTTAGCTCAGTTGAAAGATTTTAAACATCTATCCTGGTTTCCTTAGACCCTTCTCATTTTTCCTCCTCATCGGAACTGTTTTACATTGTGCCTTCAGGATCTCGCTTTTAAGAAACTCCCATCCATCATGCACCCCGTTCTCTTTTAGTATTTTTGACCACGGGATCATACCCAGTAGTTTTCTAAGTTTATTGGACTGAGGAGCAGCAATGGTGTAGTGGTTAAGAGCAGGTGCATTCTAATCTGGAGGAACTGGGTTTGATTCCCTGCTCTGCCGCTTGAGCTGTGGAGGCTTATCTGGGGAATTCAGATTAGCCTGTGGACTCCCACACATACCAGCTGGGTGACCTTGGGCTAGTCACAGCTTTTTGGAGCTCTCTCAGCCCCACCCACCTCACAGGGTATAGTTTGTTGGGGGGGGGAAGGGCAAGGAGATTGTAAGCCCCTTTGAGTCTCCCACAGGAGAGAAAGGGGGGATATAAATCCAAACTCTTCTTCTTCATCATCATCCATTGTAGAGGCAATTCTGTGCAGTGGGGGATCCATTGTGGTGATAGGACAGGCTCTACCCAAGTCCCATTTCTGTTTGGTTTTCAGCAATAAGCAAGATAACCTCTTTTTAAAAGTTTCCTTAAATCGGTCTTGGTTAATGGTGGTTAATTGGGCTGGGGTGTGTGTGTGTGTGTGTGTGTGTGTGTGTGAGAGAGAGAGAGAGAGAGAGAGAGAGAGAGAGAGAGAGAGATGGTACTATTTAATTTGCAAAGTAATATTGCAAGTCTATGGACACCCCACTTGACTGTGAACATTGGTGTCAGATGAAACAAGTTAGAGGCTTATTATAAATTGGGACAGAGAGATGGAGAATTTGGAAATCTGCCCAACTCTCCCACAATATTTTGTGAACCCTCAGGAGGCTGAGTCAGCCAATTGCTCCATTCTCCTCTTTTCCCCTTTCAATTAACCCAACTGCTAT
Source organism: Sphaerodactylus townsendi (assembly GCF_021028975.2). NCBI lineage: Eukaryota > Metazoa > Chordata > Lepidosauria > Squamata > Sphaerodactylidae > Sphaerodactylus > Sphaerodactylus townsendi. The sequence continues at coordinate 8,538,671 of NC_059432.1, forward strand.
CTACATTCTGTGAGGGGCACGGTCACCCCGCCCTCTGCTTTTTTGGGTGGGGGAGGGCTCTTTTTCTTTTGATTTATTTAAAAAGTTGTCATTTTCTGCCTATCTGGGTAACCCCCAGATGACCATGCAGATACCATGCATGCTTTGTTTCGCTGTGTAACCAAGATAGCCCCACTGATCTGCAGGCCCTGGTCCACTTTGGGTCCTCCAAGAAGATGTCCTAGGTCTCTGTCCAGAGATGCACGGCTCTCCCTAGTCCACTGGACTTGCTGGGTATTCCTGCTCCCACCATCTCAAGCTAAGAGGGCCTGTATTCCCAGCATTCAGTCTGTATCACCATTAACAACAGGCACTGCTCTTCCCTGCGCCTCCGGCTTGCTATCCTAGCGATAGTTTGCTGTACTTACATACTCTGGGGAGCTAGCCAGTGGTGGGATCCAAAAATTTTAGTAACAGGTTCCCTCGCCAGCCCACCCCCTCAGGAAAGGGGGCAGAGACGTACCTAGGCAAACCTGAGCCTTGGGCAAAACCTGAGTTGGATGCCCCCCATGGGCAGCCACCCCACCATGATCCCCCAAAATTTTTTTGCACCAGGTCATTTCTAAATCATCATCACATTATAGAAAATGCCCCAACTCACAAATCTGAACCAAGTAATGGTGAAACACACAGGTTCTTTGATAGAGACTGGTGAGATAAAAGGTACGAAAGGCTGAGAATCAATGAATTGCAGTACCTGAAAGGGATTAACCCAGTTCAGGGAGTTACATTATTAGTTGCAATTGCTATATGGAACCTTCACATTCAAAGGCAGGATGCCTCTTGGGGAGGGAAGGGCGTGGAGATGGAAAAGTGGACCCAATTAGTAACGCCCTCTTAGCACACACAAATAATTAGTAACCCACTCTCGGGAACTGGTGAGAACCTGCTGGATCCCACCTCTGGAGCTAGCAATACATGCTCAACCAGCTCCCTTCCCCTGGCATCTTTCAAGTAATGTGCTAAATGGGCCTGAACATGGTCATAGAGAACAACTTCCAACATTCAAAGTAATAAGAGAGGTATTAAAATAACTACACACATACTTTGCACAGCGATGGAGTGAGCAAGGGTACAGATCAGAGCTACACACCTGGTGTCCTCTGTCCCTGCTCTAGACATATCCTGCCTTCCTATTCTATGGGAGGCTATTGACTCCTCTGTCCTTCATCCATTACCTTGAGTCTTTGTCCCGTTGTTGGACAGCTTCATATGGAAATGGTTGTCATCAAGATGAAGCCAAGGAATGAGGGCTCCTCCTGGCAAGTTACCTCCAGATGTAATCAGCCAAAGTGGACCTCCAAAACAGACCTTGTTTCCCTTGTTTTAAGGGAATTCCTCTCCTCCATGTGGGTCAGTCTTTCTTTTTCTGTCCTTCCCAGGAGGGCTTTCCTCCTAGGTGTCACATTCCTGCCAGGGAATGAACTGGCCTTTTGATTGTTCTCTGCTGGCTAGAAGTATTTGCATAACCAAACCTGAAGTACTGAAGTACCTGGGAACCATCAGCAAGAGGTGAGCAGGGTGGGAGTGGGGCTTAAGATAAGAGCAGTGAATCTTTCTCCTCTTTCCTCTCCTTTCGCCAATAGAGAATTTTCTTGGAACGGATGTGGGGGTTTATAGTGTGATGTAGCCCAAAGGAAGAGGGCATTTCTCCATGTGCGGCTTTTTGTAAGACAGTTGCTGTTTATCAACTGAACAACTCAAGACAGACACATGTTTAGTGTTGGGTGCATAACTAAGCATTTCTAGTCAGTCACAAATGCACTGCGTACAATGACCAGATAAAATCAACAAGGAACTCAGCTGAGATAATTATGAAACAGAACTGCAGATTCCACAAAGACACGTTCAGATATAGAAACAAAATCCCTCCCTTGCTTAGATGGGATATTACAAACCCAAAATTAAACAAATTATATAGGATACTTTTTTCAGTAGCCACAGAAGGTGATGGCCACAAATCAGGTAGCTCATGTTATTGTTCTGATGAGTTTTAACTGAAGGGGGAGAGGAGCTTGGCCAACTAAGGAGTCCTCTTCTGGGTGCAGGACCAATGAGATCATGTTGCAGAACACCCTGGGTATGTTGTTTCAGTTACCCCTGTTGGGGGCCACTGCTGAGTCTCAGAGGTGGATCAATATGATGGTACCAGAATTAATCAGGTAATACCTGGAGAGCATAAGACAAAGGATCTGTCAGGCTGCAGATATTCGACGGATCCTATTTGTTTAGACCCTTGTGATCACATGCCAATGTTGTCTTGCTCGTTGTTCGTTTAAAATGTGTGTGAATCTGGTTTCAACAAATGATGATTGCTCTTTGCCCAGAGGAAGCTGGCCAGTTTTTGTTATTTGGATCTATATTCATCTGCTATCATCTTCTGGGCTTCAAAGGCTGCAGAAATCTTCCCAGCAATCCATTGGCTGGCTGGCTGGCTGGCGACTGGCATTCTGTATGGCTGACTGTCCTGTTCACTGACCAGCTCCTGGCCGGCCACCATCAAAACCTCCTTGCGCTGGCTTTCGCTTTTACTTTCAGAGGCCCAGGAGATTCCCATGTGGTGTTCTAGGACTTGACAGAGCAGCTTGAGTGGAAATGACATTTGGATGCCCCACATTAAACAGCCCTGCTGATGCATGGTAGGTTTTTCACTGTGGCTGGGAAAGAGCATTTGGTGAGGGAGAGTCACTGATACCTTTCCAGAGCTTCAGTATCCCTCTTCACTCCCTGTTCACCTTTGAACCTACATGCAGCAGGGAAACGGGATCCTTTTCCACAGCAGCCTCCTGGCCTGGTGGTTCCAACAAGTTTTCCCTTCTTTTGTTCAGCCATCATCTCTGTTTCTTCACCTCTTCTTCCAAGTCCCACCTTATCCATATTGGCTATTTCCATTATTGGCATTCCAGGTTCTCCTTCAGGTTTTCCTCAGTTAAAGCAGGGGCAGACTGGCCATTAAGGCCTGAGGGGGGCAAGCTCTTGCCACAACCACCCTGATCCCAAGTGAGGAAAGCCTCCCCTCCATTGGCATATTGCTACTGGGGACATGGGGTATCCCATGTCCCTGAGCACACACAATTTTGTCACGTGGGGGGACCCTGGGCACCAGCCAGGTCCCCACAACTGGCCTCTCCCACAGCGCAACCCGGCCAGCGGCCAGCGGCTCCCCCATGCCAGGCACCGCTCGGTGGCTGAGATATGTGTCGCGGCCACAGGCCAGCTCCCACCCCCCGAGGGAGACTGGGGAGGCAGGACTTGGCCTACTGCTATGGCACCCGCCTGGGCTGCCCACCACCGAGCCCCGCCCCCTGGCCTGCAGGGAGGCCTATCCAGGCAGCCCCAAGCCCCGCCCCCAACCCTGGCCTCTCTACTGGCTTCCATAAGTGGGGCGCAGGGAGCCGGGGGCATGGGGAGCCTGTCATGCCCCGAGTGCCATAGGCCCAGTAGGCCACTGCTACCCACACACAGTGTGAAGGAGGAAGCGTTCAGTGAAGCCTTGTGTGGTGTGGGGAAGGAGATGGTGCCCAGTGTGGAGTAACAGGAGAATATTCCTCCCTCTCTTTTTTTTGGGGGGGGGGGAGGCCCTTTTCTGGAACACTTTTTCCTCACAAACTTCATACAAATCTGTCTCTTAACAAATCATCAAGCACCTCCTTGAAATCACAAAGCTTTTAAAGTCCGCTTGCTGCAAAAGAGGAAACAGATTTACCTTCCATCTGGTGCCTCTTGTGAAATCCGAACATTTCAGCTATATGGGGTGAACAGCGGCACCGGAGAATGTTTATATAACCATTACATACAATATATTTATTCAAACTATACATTTCCCCCTTTTTTCCCTCCCCCCTTCTTTTTCCCGGTTTTTCAAGCAAGCAGAAGAAGGTTCATTCTCCATGTTCTCTTCTCCCAGATTTCTTTGTTAAATCCGGCTTCTCTTATCCAGGTCTCAAACATTGTCCATATCTTCATAATGTCTCTTAATTTCTCTTGCCATAACATATTTTTGCCATCATCTCAAAAATTTCTAACTGTATTTGTTCCCATACATATTCCAACCATTTTGAGATTGTCCATTTCTTATTATCTTTCCAACCCAATGCTATCACTGCATGTGCAGCTCTGATCACAATTTTATACATTGGTCCCAGAATTCTATTTACCCTTTTATCTTCTATTATTCCTACCATTAATAAATCATTATTTATGTCAATTTTCACTTTTAGTAATTGTTCTATATACTTCAGAATTTTTCCCCAAAACTTTTTTACCACTTTACTTTCTATCCACATATGGATGTAGTGTGCTCCCTGTTCACCACAATGCCAACATCTTGGGCTCAATCCCTTAATCATATAGGCTAGCTGTATTGGGGTTCTATACCATTTAAGTATTACCTATCTTTCCAATTCCACATATTTTTTAATCTTTATCTTATTCATACTATCCATGTTTCTTTCTATTTTTTCATCATCAAAGAGTTTTTCTTTCTCCCATTTTTGCTTCAACATTCTCAACATAAAATCCTTATCTTCCAACATATATTTATAAACTAATCCCAATATCTTTCCTTTTAGTATTTCATGGCTCTTCAACCATTGAATTATTGTACAATCACCTTTTATTCTAAATTTCTTTAATCTTTCCCAAATCCCTCTTAATACCAGCCAGTTCTCTTTCCCTCCCATTTCTATTAAATTTTGTAATGATATAACCTCTCCTTCATGGACTAGATCCGCCACTTTTTGTATTCTTTTTTCCTTCAGGTTTTTTATAGTTTTCCATCCTTCTTTTCCAATCACACTTGCCACTGGAGCACTGTCCAGGATGCCAGGCATCCATTTGCTTCTCCATTTTCCCCATATTTCCATAATCACTTTTCTTGGGCCTATAACTCTTTGTTTTACATTTTTAATAATCATTTGTATAAATACCATATTTGCCTATTCCTTCATTTACTTCATTTTCAAACTTTATCCATTTTTCTATATTATCTTCTTTTATGTCCATTAAACTTTTTATGTGGAATGCCTCAAAATATTCCTATGTTTTCGGTATTCCCCATCCTAGAAGTTTATTTGGCATATATACTACTTTGTTAATTACTCTTGCATTTTTCTTATCAAACACCCATGCTTTCAGTTTCCTATCCCATTCCCCAAATTGTTTTTTAGTAATTTTCATAGGTAATGTTCTAAATAAATAAAACATTTTAGGTAATATACACATCTTTACTGCTTTGATTTTCCCCGTTATAGATAGGGTCTTTGACTCCCATTCTTTAATCTTTGTATTTTTGTAATTGTATTTATACATCTATTGGAGATTATGATGCCTAGATATTTAATTTTCCTCTTCAATATCCTTTTATCAAACTGTTTCTTTTCTACATTTACACCCAATATTTCTGTTTTGTCCATAATGACAGTTAAACCTGAATATTTCTTAAAGTCTTCCAAAATTATTTTCAACTCTTTCATTGTGTCAACTGGATTAGTTGTTATCAATAACACATCATCTGCAAACATATTTATTCTTATTTCTTCTTGATTTATTTTATATCCTTTTATTCGTCCATTATTTCTAATTCTATCGGCCAGAAACTCCATTGCCAATGCAAACAGGGACAGAGACAGTGGACAACCTTGTTTAACCTCCCTTCTAATGTTAATTATTTCTGACAGACCCTCATTTACTCTTATCTTAGCCTTGCCATTCTTATATAATTCTTTTAATACTCCTATAAATCCATCACCAAATCCAAAATTATGTAAAGTTTTAAAAAGATACTCATGTCCCACTGTATTAAATGCTTTATATACATCCAATTTTATCATAGCATATTTTTGTTCTTTCCATGTTCAATAACATTTAATACATTTCTTATCAGGTGGTTTATATCTCTTCCTTTTACAAACCCATATTGATCTTGTGCTATTATTTTTGGAAGTATATCTCTTATTCCATTTGACAATATTTTTGCAAATATCTTATAATCTTAAACCTATTGGTCTATGTGAATCTACATAATTTGCGTTCTTCCCCGACTTTAAAATTATTACAATCTCCGTCTCCCTCCACGACTCTGGAACTCTCTGGCCTCTTAATATTTTATTAAATAAAATTTGAAGTTCTGGGACTAAAATTTCCGCCATTTCCTTATAATATTCGGCTGTAAACCCATCCATCCCCGGAGACTTGTGATTTTTTTAGCTCCTTAATAACCCCTATTATTTCTTCCTGTGTTATAGATTCTTCTATAGCTGCCCTTTCCTCTAAAGAAATAGTTTTGTTCATTTTCTCCTCATAATTTGTATTTCTTTCGTACCTAAACAATTGTTGATAAAACTGCTCAAATTTTTTCCTCATTAATTTGCTTTCTGTTATATTCTGATTTCTTTCTAATTTAACATTCTCATTCTTTGTTTCTCTTTCCTTTTCTTCAAATAATTAGCTAACCATTTGATTGAATGTATATTAGTCCTTTGAAACTGATTTTTTACCCAAATTTCCTTCTTCCGTAAATCCATTTTGTCTATTTCCTCTAACTTTCATTGCAATTGTCTTATTTCATTTTTTATCATTACATCATACTTAGCATGGAGTTTTTCTCTGTTTTATCTGAGAATTATTTCTTGAACCAACCTGCTTCTCTGGAGCAAACAACATGTCATGCACAGAAATGGAACTTTTTCATCCTCATGTTACTCAGCAGTTCTTCGATGTGTTTTTCTCTTCTTCAGGGTATCACTCCAGCCTTTCAGCTTAAGTGAGCCAGTCTTCCAGCACTACTTCTCCAATATCAACTGCCTTTTCACATAGCTTCAACATACTTTAAGAACTGTACCACATAAGGTGCTTGAATCCCACCTTCATAACAAAGTATAAGGAGTTTGCTATCAATCGTTTAAGAAAACCCTCAAGACACATATGAGGTTTAGGTACACCACGGTTTCTGTTCAGTAACAAACACACTATCGCTGGATCTAGATGTCATTGGCTGTTGCATTACTGTAATCATTCACTCCTGGAATGAATTATTACAGCAGCGCCATAGGCAATGATGTGTGGATCCTACCTGTGTAATACCAGTAGACCCAATAAAGCACCCGATTCAAGCATAACCAGCCACTAAGTGAAACATAAACTGCAGATTCACTTCGACACATTCCATTATATAATACTTTTAGGTTTTGGCACAAGCAACCCAGTTTAGTACTAGCTATAGTAAAAATCAGATTCAGTTGACATTTAACTGCCTAAATAAAACTAGAAGTTATACAAAACAAAACAAACCCCTGCCTGCAAGCCTGCATTCTAGGCATGGAAGTACTATGTTTTGGTACTTTATAACAGAACCAGAGCCAAATATAAAGATAAGAATACTTCTAAAATATGTTCAATTGGGAGATCTGCAGCTGTGCTTCTATAGCTCATAAGCCTGATATGGTGACACCTGCGTGGATGGGTATTTAAAAAAGATGTTCCTTCCCACCTAGGGGTGCCAGCCGTAAGTTAGGAAATACCTGGAGTTTGGGGGGTGGAGGTGGAGGAGGACAGAGGTTGGGGAGGGGAAGAACTTCAATGGGTCTAATGCCCTACAGCCCACCTTACGCAGTGTCCATTTTCTCCACGTGAACTGATCTCTTGTCACCTGGAGATAAATTGTAATCCCAGGAGATCTCCAGTTGCTAGCTGGAGATTGACAACCATATTCCCACCTCTGGACTTTGATTCTGGGAATGTCTCTGTTATCTTTCGGGGGGGCCCTGATGCAGTGGTCAGGCATCTACTTGGCATGCAGGAGGTCCTCAGGTCAATCTGGATGCAGGTTTATCAGATGCATGGATCAGGTGCACAAGACTTGGAAGAATGAAACTTATTGAATTACTGCTGACTTGTCCATCATATAAGATAAAAGTAGTCCTCTGTGCAAGCACCGGCCCATTACTGATCCATGGGGTGACATCTTATCATGACATTTCCTAGACAGACTACAGATTTGTCATTGTCTCCCCCAGTTGTCTACACTACATCTCCAGCAAGTTGGGTACTCATTTTGATGACTTTGGAAGGATGGGAGGCTGAGCCAACCTTGAGCGGGCTACCTGAAACTGACTTTTGCCGGGACTGAACTCAGGCTGTGAGCAGACCTTTGACTGAGAACTGCAGCTTACCATTCTACTGCACATTTTTTCTGCCTTTACAATTTACATTGATTTGAAGTTGAGGAATAGAGATACAATATATTCATGTGAATATGCATTGTGTGTGGGGGGGGCTAGGGGGGCTCAAGCTCCAGGTGCAACTTGAGAAGATCCCATGGGTGGCATCAGGCTGCTCCCGCCCCCCAGGGGTGAATGAGGAGCCACAGCCTCTGCCTCCCACCACCTCAGCCGCCCCGCCGGCTTCACCTCCCATGCCCATGCAGTCCCTCCCACCCTGCCTTAAAGGGCTCCTCCACTCCCTCGCCAGGCTCCTTTTAGCTCCACCTTGAGTTCATCTGCCCTTAGAATCCCCCTTTAATACTTGCTATTAGTTTTTCTAAAAGGTTTCATTTGCGAATTTTTTATTGCTACTGGGAGTTATGGCTATTTTGGGAACTTTTCATAAACTGCCTCAAGAGCCTTTTCCCCTTTGGTTTGTGTTTTTAATGGTACGTAAATACACTTGAATTCAGAAAGAAATAGTAAGGTAATTTGGTGCCCTTTGAAGTTGGTATAAAAATAATAAGGAAAAACTGACAATTTGTTGTGCTGTGGCATAACTCGTAAGTTTCTGTGAGTGGTTTGCTTTTGGCAGAAGTGCCAGACAATCTTAGCCAAGAACTGTGGATGCTTTTTTGAATCTAGTTCTGATAACAACTATTGTTTGCCCTGGCAGAAGCTCTGGCAACAGATTTTTTATGGGCTCCCTCTCTCCCCCCTCCCTTCACAACTAGGGATGCTCAGTGCTGCCCCGCCCCCCAAACTCTACTGCCCCACTGTGGAGGCTGCACTCAGTTTCTGTCCTTGCCCTGGGCACCACTTCCTGTAGCTAAGCCCCTGTTGATGCACAGCCTTTCTGATTGATTTTCATTGATTTTCATTGATTCTTCCTTTTTCCAAGATGTGTGGTGTCGGTGGTAAGAGAACCCATGTTATTTAGGGTGAGGGCTAATGCGCTCTTAGGGTGTATCAACAGAAGCCTAACATCCAAATCACAAGATGTCATAGTCTGCATTGGTCAAGCCACAGCTGGGGCACTGGGTGCAGTTCTGGAGGCCTCACTTCAAAAAGACTGTGGACAGAAAGGGGCGAGAGCAGAGGAAAGCTATGAGGATGATCTGGGGCCTGGAGACCAAACCCTACGAGGAAAGGCTGAGGGACTTGGGAATGTTGAGTTTGGAGAAGAGGAGGTTGAGGGGGGACACGATGGCTCTCTTGAAGTATTTGAAGGGCTGTCACTTAGAAGAGGTCAGGGAGCTGTTCCTGACAGCAGCAGAGGAGAGGACTTACAATAACAGGTTTAAATTACGGGGAGAAATGTTTCGACTGGATATTAGGACAAAATTTTTACAGTTAAGAGTCATTCAGCAGTGGAACGGGCTACCTGGGGAGGGGATGCATTCCCCTCCCCTGGCAGTCTTTAAGCAGTGCCAGGTCAAACACTGGTCTGGGGTGCTCTAGGCTGATCCAGCATTGAGCAGGGGGTGGACTAGATGGCCTGTATAGCCCTCCCAACTCTATGATTCTAAAACTAACATGGAGGAAATAAATGTGAAATGTAGAAACATATCATGTTGCCAAAGAAAAGGATGCAAAAATCTAGTGAGAGAGATGTGAAGAATCCTAAATTTAAAAATGTGCCATGCATAGTGTTGCCAACCTTCAGGTGAGGCCTGGAGATCTATTACAAGGGATCTCCAGGTGACAGATCAGTTCCCCTGGAGAAAATGGTACCATCTTACCCTTCTGAGGTCTCTCCCCTCCCCAAACCCCAGCATCCCCAAATGCTCCACCCCCAAACCTCCAGAAGTCTCCCACTGTTGGCAGCCCAAACTGTGGAAGTTACTGTGGTCCAACAGATACTTAATCAAAGTACTTTGCTGAGCTTTAATAGCCCCTAGTGCAGAGCTGGGATCCAGCAGGTTCTCACAGGTTCCCGAGAGTAGGTTACTAATTACTTGTGTGTGCCGAGAGGGGGGTTACTAATTGGTGATTTTGCCACATGATTTTTGCATTAGTTACACCCCTCCTCCACTCCTCAGCAGTAGTGCGCAGAACTTGAAGCGTCTAGCACAGGGGTAGGGAACCTTTAACACTCAAAGAGCCATTTGGACCCGTTTTCCATGGGAAAAGAAAACACTTGGAGCCGCAAATAATTTTTGACATTTAAAATAAAGATAACACTATATACATAGGGTTTTTTACCTTTTACTCAGCTTATTCTGAGAAGCGCATGGATGCGCCCGCCCTGCTGCCTGCAGGGCGGGCGAGGATGAAGCCGGCGGCTCGGCCTTGCTGGCCGCTGGGAAAGCACCCGCCCTGCTTCAATGGGGCGGGCGAGAGGGGAAGCCCGCAGCGCGGCCCAGCCGACCGTGGGCAGTTGGTGTGCCCGCCCTGCTGCCTGCAGGACGGGCAAGGATGGGGCCGGCGGCTCGGCTTGTGGAGCCACAGTGCATGGGCAGAAGAGCCACATGCGGCTCTCGAGCCGCAGGTTCCCTACCCCTGGTCTAGCAGGAGGTGCACCGGCATGCGTGGCAGCCTGCACCTGTGTGCATTTGTTTCCCGCCCAAGGACCGGCGCAGTGGCTGCGTCCTTGCCACAGCCCCGCCCAGCAATGCCCCACCCCAGAATGCCCAGCCATGCCCCCGTCGTGCCCCGCCCATTGTAAGGAACCTCAAAGGACTCGAAATATAGCAACTGAGTTCAGTTCTTTTATTTCATAAACTTCAACGATCACACTACACGGAATGCAGATTCTGACTTTCCCAGGCTCAAGGTGTCGCTTTTACGGACAATCCAGCCCCTCCCCGAACTCCCAAGCTCAATTCCCACGGCAGAGCGAAAACAAGCTTCAAACACATAAGATAAGCGCAGCAAGGTTAAAGGCAGTAACCATCCCGGGCACGTAGCCCAGAACGTGGAATGTGCCAAGGACAGGATGAAGGCGCAGAAACTAACCCCCATCCTTACACCCATCCCCATTGGTGCTACGCCACTGTTTGAATCCCACCACCATGGGAACCTGTTACTAAAATTTTTGGATCCCACCACTGCCCTAGTGCCTGCACCCCAACAAATCTTAGGAGCAGAAATAACAGCAAAACTAAGTTTAGCCACATCAACAGGGCAGTTCTTGCTATAGCCACTCAAAAATAATCATTTGGAAGCATCTGGGGTAGCTGAGTATTTTAGTAGCCACTTTGTTTTACTGTGGGATATTTTATTCAGTAAAAAAGATGTTTAATAATAAATCAGCCACCAGTAAGGGACAGTCACAAAGACACTGTTCTGGAGGGACCTTAAGGAAACAATCTTTCACTTGGACTGTAGGCAATGTGCTACCAAATAAAACAACCACCACAATTTAGGAACTGTCAGCATACGACAGTAGTGCGGGAGTTCAAATTTGCTGGGTATTTGATTCCTGCAAAAGTGGGGAATATTTCTTTCCAGAGTCTCTAAGCAAAAGGACCCAATCATGTCTAAGAAGTTTTTCAGCAATTAGCACTCCTTTCCTCTCTGTTGAATCCAACAGGTGACATCTAAACCGCTGTGTCTGCAGCAGAGAAGGTCAGACTACAACTGAAAACAGGTCAGGCGTCATTCACAGCCATGCAGCAAACCTGGATTAGAAACACTTAGCAAAGTTTGAATATTTTAAAAGAAATTATTTCATGAGTAATTAATACCAGCCATCTGATATGAAAAGAACTTTGTAAAAAGCAGGGTTTGTGGAAGTGGTGGGGATGGGGGTTAATAATAAGATCATTCCGGAAGGAGCTCTCCTGGAGTCTTGTGCACGTCTAGTTGGGCTAGTTGCCATCCTGACTTGCCAGGCCAGATTGGGAGCAAGGGACTGGTGATCCTGCAGTGGGTTCCCCTGGCCACATCGGGGTGGGGGGGCTGCCTCAGCTCCCGTTTTGGGGTGCATTATCCCCCACCCTGAAACAGCATCACTTTCATTGTTTAAACTGGGAACCTCAGATTCTCCCTTTATATCCATGCCAAATCCATGGCAAATCCATGGATTTAAAAGGAGAATCTGGGGAAATTTGGGGGGTGCCTGCTGTCAGGGGTGCAATTGTTAAGCTAGCAGAACCAAACCTTCAGATTATCTTTAGGAGATTCTCCTGATGATACCACCCAGGTTTGGTGAAATTTGGTTCAGGGGGTCCAAAGTTATGGACCCTCAAATGTGTAGTCCTCATTTCCTATTAGCTCCCATTGGAAACAATGGGGGATGGGGACACCCCTTTTGGAAGTCCATAACTTTGGACCCCCTGAACCAAACCTCACCAAACCTGGGTGGTATCATCAGGAAAGTCTCTCAACAAATCCTAAATCCCGCTAGCCTAAAAACTGCTCCTCCTGCAGGCCAAAAACAAAAAAACACTAAAAAATACAAAAAGGATTGTCATGCCCTTATATAAAGCCGTGGTGTGACCACACTTGGAATACTGTGTTCAGTTCTGGTCGCCACATCTCAAAAAGGATATCAAAGAGATAGAAAAAGTGCAGAGAAGGGCAACAAGGATGGTTGAAGGATTGGAGCACGTTCCTTATGAGGAGAGGCTGCAGTGTTTGGGACTCTTTAGTTTGGAGAGGAGACGTCTGAGGGGGGATATGATTGAAGTCTATAAAATTATGCACGGAGTAGAAAATGTTGACAGAGAGAAGTTTTTCTCTCTTTCTCACAATACTAGAACCAGGGGGCATTCATTGAAAATGCTGGGGGGAAGAATTAGGACTAATAAAAGGAAACACTTCTTCACACAACGTGTGATTGGTGTTTGGAATATGCTGCCACAGGAGGTGGTGATGGCCACTAACCTGGATAGCTTTTAAAAGGGCTTGGACAGATTGATGGAGGAGAAGTCGACGTATGGCTACCAATCTTGATCCTCCTTGATCTCAGATTGCAAATGCCTTAGCAGACCAGGTGCTCAGGAGGAGCAGCAGCAGCAGAAGGCCATTGCTTTCACCTCCTGCATGTGAGCTCCCAAAGGCACCTGGTGGGCCACTGTTCTTATGTTCTTAATCCCATTGACCAGACTCTGAAACACAGCGGGGGGCCCTGAGAGCCCAAAAGGCATAATTAAATATTCAAACTGTCCATAGCGAGTATTGAAAGCGTTTAGATGTTCATGGCCCTCTGCCATATGCACTCTGTAATAAGCTTCACGCAAATCCAACTTAGTAAACAGACGCCCTGTGCCCAGGTTGGCCAACAAGTCCTTGATTAAGGGCAACGGGTACTTATTCGAAGTGGAAACAGCATTGAGACCCCTGTAATCCGTACACAGTCTCAGAGTCCTGTCTTTCTTTTTCACAAACAGTACAGGTGCCTCAAAACTACTGTTGGCTGTCTGTATGAACCCGGACACTAAATTCTTTCTCAGGAAATCACATAAGGCCGCATCCTTGGCCGGACTCATGGGATACAGCCGCCCTTTTGGTAATTTGGCACCGGGAATCAGCTCAATCTTACAATCTGTGTGGATTGGGGAGGTAAAGAATCACACTCGGTCTCCTCAAAAACTTGCCACAAGGCCCGATAAGGCGGAGGAATGGACAGATCCAAAACGCCCCCCCTGGCATCACGGAACACCCCAGACCATCACGGGATCGCAACAGGTGCTCGGGGGGGGGGGGGGTTGGAACTCATATGATTTACACAAGGCAGATCTGTAAAAGTCAAAATTTGTTGCAACCATTTCACCGAGGGGTCGTGATCCATGAGCCAGGACAGTCCCAGAATGACTGGATATTGAGAAATGGGTGCAATCACGAAACTACAGCACTCCCAGTGCCCCTTGCAATTTACCAACAACCTGGGAGTCCGGGAAGTGATGGGACTTCCGCCCATGGGGCTGCCATCCATCTGATCAAATAGGATGGTTTCATGAAGAAGGATTGGTGTGAGCTTCAGGGTCTCTATAGTTGGGGATGAATTAAACAATGAGAACATCCTGTATTGACCAGGGCTGGCACGGCAATCTTAGGACCCCTGGGACCACTGGAGATGACAAGGGGAAGAACAATGGGCTCACTCACCTGCTCAGTCCTGACAGCTTCCCAAGGGGTGGGCAGCTCCTCTTCTTCGGCCTGGGGGGTCATCGAACGGGCTACTCCCTTCAACGGCTTGGATGGCTTGGCAACTGGTATCAAAGTAGCTGGAACGGCCTGATGTTTGGCTGGACAAGCGGCCGCCATATGCCCCTAACCCCCACAATACAGGCAGAGGCCGAGTCGCCGATGGCGGGCGTTCTCGTCAGCGGAAAGCTGGCATTTCGGTGGTGTGGAACGAGGGGTCTTAGAACTGGCAAGGGCCCCCCGACAAGGGTGGGGGAGTGGCGAATGCCCCAGGGCTGCCCCGAGAGTGGCAGCTTCATGCATACGGGCATCCACTGTCCCGGCAAGTATGATCCACTCCATCAAGGTGTGGGGACTGTCCTGAACTAAGGTCTAATTAAGCAGATTGAGATGGAGAGTCTTCTTAAAGGCAAAGATCTTCACCGGATCGTCCCAATCAGGGATTTTGCTGGCCATGGTGCAGAATTTTTCAACAAATTCCACGTAAGTCATCTTGCCTTGCCGCATCTCCATCAGTTCGGCCTGCTCGCCCACAAATGGCCTCTCGAACCGGCAGCGCAAGGCCATCATGAAATCTTGGAAATTGCGTAGCTCGGTCACTGCCCATTGGAAGAGCCCCACGTACCAGTTGGCAGCAGCTTCATCCAGCATGGATCCCACATCATACACACGTTCGATGTCAATCAGATACTGGCGCCCGTATTGCAGAATGTGGGTATTCACTTGAACCAGAAAGGCAGGGAACAATTCATGGGTCCCATCAAATCTCATGGTCATCTGGGCTCGAGGCAGGAATGGCGGGGCACCCCCATAGGGGCCCAGAATTATAGGAGACGCGCTGGGCAACCACCAACCAGGAGGGTGAAGTGGCAGGATAATTGGCAGGGGTGCCGGTTGCCCTGGCAGGATGGGAACCCCCGCTTGAACTCCCGCAGGAGGTGCAGGTCCCAGGGGCGCGGGTGCTGGAGCAGGCGGTGCCGGGGCAGGGGGCTCTGGAGCAGGCGGTGCTGATGCTGGTGCTGGTGGGGCCAGAGCTGGGGCAGGCAGGACTTGTGGAGCTACAGGAGCCCCTCCGGGCTGTGGAACAGGTTGACCGGGGATTCTTTGCCCTTGACGAGCCTGGGCAAGGGCCATACGCAGATGCTCCATGTCTTACTCCATGTGACATAGGGCCCGGAGGTACTCGTCTCTCTCAACCTGCCAGGTTCCCTCTGAGTTCCGAAGCAAACGCCAAACTTCGGCTTCCGATGCAGAGATGTCTCCAGAAGGGCGATCCCCAAATGAAACATTGCCAGCCAAAGGTGCAGTAGCCCATAAAGGTGCAGTAGCCCACTGCCAGAGTCCGGGAATTGGGAGCCCTGGCCCCGGCGATGGTTACCCCCTGTTCACCCTCTAACGGGGCAGTCAGAAATTGATTTATGGAGTCCAGATAGCCTCCCGAAGCCGAGTCTCCAGAGCCAGCTGGGGGACATTCCCCATCGGGAGGGTCGGAGGCAGAGTCAGACGTTCCCGTCAAGTCCACGTGAATAGGGCGTCCATTATTTCCAGAAGCGGCTCCTGCCGCAGTTGCACCCTCTGGAGGTTCCCCTGCAGAGAACATTGTTGCAAGAAAAGTCTTGGGAAAAGTTGCAAAATTAATGAGGCGAAATCCCAGCTAGGCACTGCAGCATGGAATTCAGCCTAAGGGGAGTTCTGGCTTAATGTCAGCATCCCAAAGACTGAGACAAACTCTTGTGTAAAACAGCAGTTTAATCAACAGCTTGTGGATCTTCCCTGGACAAAGCCAGAACTGATGTACGCGCGCAAAGATCCAGTAATTAAAACGGCTTGCACCCCCCATCCTGGGAAAGCGCGCCTAAAACAACGGCAAAGGAGATAACAGTGAAGATGCCCAGCCACTGACCTTGAGCAGCACCTGGGGAATGAAATCATTCTCAAGAAACAGTGCAGAGACAGACAGTATTGCAATTAACCCATTCCACCACCACCACCCCATTGTACAGAAAGCAGCAAAAGCAACCCCAATATGAGCAGGCCTCCTGACACTTCTAGGCCATTAAGAAATAAGTTCAAAAGCCAGCTCACATCCATCCCCTATGTAAGGCTGAACACACTCAGACAAAGCTAACTTTAGAAAAGGAACTTTATTCATTTATGTCGCCCTAACTACAGGGTGCTGGAACTGAGGATTCTTGTCCTCAATTCCAGTATTTAAACTATTTACAAAGACAAATGGCAACCAATCAACTAAGAACATAAGAACATAAGAACTAGCCTGCTGGATCAGACCAGAGTCCATCTAGTCCAGCATTCTGCTACTCGCAGTGGCCCAACAGGTGCCTTTGGGAGTTCACATGTAGGATGTGAAAGCAATGGCCTTCTGCTGCTGCTGCTGCTCCTGAGCACCTGGTCTGCTAAGGCATTTGCAATCTGAGATCAAGGAGGATCAAGATTGGTAGCCATAGATTGACTTCTCCTCCATAAATCTGTCCAAGCCCATTTTAAAGCTATCCAGGTTAGTGGCCATCACCACCTCCTGTGGCAGCATATTCCAAACACCAATCACACGTTGCGTGAAGAAGTGTTTCCTTCTTCCTCCTTTCCTAATTATCCCCAGCATAGAGTTTGCATTTTTCACAGCTGCCATGCATTGAGTTGACATTCCCATGGAACTATCAACTAAGACGCCCAAATCCCTTTCCTGGTCTGTGACTGATAGCACTGACCCCTGTAGCGTGTATGTGAAGTGTGGATTTTTTGCCCCTATGTGCATCACTTTACATTTTGCTACATTGAACTGCATTTGCCATTTCTTAGCCCACTCATCTAATTTATCAAGGTCCGCTTGGAGCTCTTCACAATCCTTTGTGGTTCTTACCACCCTACATAATTTGGTATCATCTGCAAACTTGGCCACCACACTACCCACCCCTACTTCCAGGTCATTTATGAATAAGTTAAAGACACTGGTCCCAAAACGGATCCTTGGGGGACACCACTCCCTACATCTCTCCATTGTGAGAACTTCCCATTTATACCCACCCTTTGTTTCCTGTCCCTCACCAGTTTTTAATCCATAGGAGGACTTCCCCTCTTATTCCTTCATTGCTGAGTTTTCTCAACAGTCTCTGGTGAGGAACTTTGTCAAAAGCCTTTTGGAAATCCAAGTAGACAATGTCCACTGGTTCCCCCTTATCCACAAGTCTGTTTACACCCTCAAAGAACTCTAGTAAGTTTGTAAGGCAGGATTTGCCTCTACAAAAGCCATGCTGATTCTTTCTCAGCAGGTCCTGCTTTTCTACATGTTTAATAATTTTATCTTTAATTATAGATTCTACT
The DNA here is from genome assembly GCF_021028975.2 of Sphaerodactylus townsendi. NCBI lineage: Eukaryota > Metazoa > Chordata > Lepidosauria > Squamata > Sphaerodactylidae > Sphaerodactylus > Sphaerodactylus townsendi. Next base: position 8,556,343 of record NC_059432.1, read on the forward strand.
AATTTACCAGGAACAGATGTCAAACTGACTGGCCTGTAATTTCCCGGGTCCCCCCTAGACCCTTTCTTAAAGATTGGTGTGACATTGGCCATCTTCCAGTCTTCAGGGATGGAGCCTGATTTCAGGGATAAGTTGCATATTAATGTGAGAAGATCAGCAATTTCATGCTTGAGCTCTTTAAGAACTCTTGGATGAATGCAATCTGGGCCAGGGGATTTGGTAGCATTTAGTTTATCAATGGCTGCCAGGACTTCTTCCTTGTCTACCACTAATTTTGCTAGTTCCTCGGATTCACCTCCTAAGAATCTTGGTTCAGGTGCAGGAATGTTCCTCACCTCCTCTTGGGTGAAGACAGATGCAAAGAATTCATTCAGCTTCTCTGCAATCTCCCTGTCATCCTTTAGCACACCTTTTGTTCCTTCATCATCTAACGGACCTACCGCTTCCCTAGCTGGCTTCCTGCTTTTGATGTACTTGAAGAACTGTTTGTTGCTAGTCTTGATGTTCGCAGCCATGCGTTCCTCATAATCCTTTTTTGCCTCCCTTACAGCTAACTTGCTTCTGCTTACCATTTGTGTTTTCTCTGGTATTCTTCATCAGTTAAGTTGGACTTCCATTTCTAAAAAAGACATCTTTTTTTCCTAATAATTTCCTCAACCTCCCTTGTTAACCATGGTGGCTTTTTTTTTTTTGGACTGGGCGCTTGCCTTTCCTAACCTCGCAGGAACACATTCCAGCTGAGCTTTTAAGACTGTGTTTTTAAATAACCTCCAAGCACCTTGGACATTTTAACTCTCTTGATTTTCCCTTTCAGCTTCCTGCGCACTATCCCCCTCATCTTTGAGAAATTTCCCTTTCTGAAGGCAAATGTAGCTACATTAGTAGTTGTCACTTGTTCGCATGCAGAGATACTGAATCTGACAGCATTGTGGTTGCTGTTCCCTATCGGCTCAACAACACCGACTCCCCGCCCCAGGTCCTGGGTCCCACATAGAATTAGATCTAGGATCACATCTCCCCTGGTTGGTTCTACAACCATCTGCTCTAAGCCACAGTCATTTAGCATATCCAGGAATGTTCTCTCCTTACTATGACCTGATAGATTCTACTAATTTTTCCAGTTTATGTGGGGATAGTTAAAATCGCCCATTTTTCCAGTTTATGTGGGGATAGTTAAAATCGCCCATTACCATGACATTTTTGCTTTTGTTGGCCTCTCTAATTTCTTTTTCCATCTCAGAATCCTCTTGTGCACTTTGGTCAGGGGGACGATAATATATTCCTAATGTTAAACTATATGCTTCAACCCTGGTATTGATATCCACAGTGCTTCTGTAGAGGAATCAGCTCCCCCTGCATTGTCTATTTTATGTGACACTATGCTCTCTTTGATGTAGAGGGCCACCCCACCCCCAATACGCCCTGTCCTATCCTTCCCATAGAGCCTGTAACCTGGGATAACAGCATCCCACTGGTTCTCCTCATTCCACCATGTCTCTGTGATGCCCACTATATCAATGTCCTCCTTCAAGAGCTCTGTACTCCAGCTCCCCATATTAGCATAGAGACACTTGTGTACTCTGTCTCTGTCCCTAACCTGGGATATATGTGTTTTGCCATCTAGCCTTTTGTAGACACTGTGACTTATCACATTGCTATGCTCCACGCTTGTATGTGGTTGATTTAGAAAAACCTCCCTCTCTGTCTGCATCCCCATGGACTCTGTATTCCGAACCGAAGTCACCTCAGCTCCTGTCAGCTTTCCCCCAAGGATCAGTTTAAAAGCTGTTCTGCCACCTTTTTAACGTTGAGCACCAGCAGCCTGGTTCCTCTTTGGTTAAGATGAAGCCCATCCCTTTTGGGAAAAGGCAGGAACCAGTGCATGTTGAGAGTTGCAGTCCTGACATCCCACTCCCTCTAAGGCCCCCCTCCACCTGGCCTGTCCAGATGGGCATGGCGTGGAGCTGACACATGACAACTGGCCACCCACTTGTTGAACCCAGAGGGGAGGTCCTTCCACTGGACCAAATACAGTAACCGACCCTTGTGCAACCAGGAATCAATGATGCTGCTAATTTCCCGGTGCAATTCACCATTCACCTCATACAGCTCAGCCGGGGGGAGGTCGGGGTGCCAAGCATCCGGAGGGGCAGCTTTCTTTAACAGGCTAACGTGAAAGACAGGGTGAACAAACTTAAAGTTCTTTGGAAGGTCAAGTTCTACAGCTACCACCCGGGGGACGCGAAAGGGCCTGATAAACTTGGCACCCAGTTTCCTGGTCCTCGGGAGCCCCTGTAAGTGGAAAGATACGCTCGATTGCCCACCGCATTAATAATTGATCGGCGTTTGCGGTCTGAGAAACGTTTGTAATTCGCCTTGGCTTTAGCCACTGAGTCTTGTACAATCCGCCAGGTGGTGCGTAGAGATGCAATCCACTCCTGCAGGTCAGTCAGCGCATCTGGAATAGCGCCCTCTAGGGGAAACGGGCTATTGTCCTGGCCATACACCACCCTGAAGAGACTCTGCCTGGTACTTGTATGAACAGCATTGTTGTATGCGAATTCGGCAAAGGGGAGTAGGTCCATGTAGGTTAACGTAGCACCACAGGTACTGTTCCAGAATCCCATTCACCCTCTCCGTTTGCCTGTCTGTGGCCGCATGGTAGATGGAAGACAACCCCAGCTCAACCCCCAGTAGCTTCATAAACTCCCACCAAAACCTGGAGACAAATTGGGGGCCCCAATCCGAGATGACTTTCTGGGGTGCCCCATGGAGTCTATACACATGCATGAGGAAGAGCCGGGCCAATTTCTGAGCAGTGGGGACCCCCCCCACACAGGGGACAAAGTGGGCCTCCTTGGAGAACAAATCCACTATCACCCAAACAACCATTTCCCCCTTACTCGTGGGCAAGTCCGTAATAAAGTCCATTGAGATGGTCTGCCAAGGAGCCTTGGGGCTAGGTAGAGGTTGTAACAGCCCAGGCTGGCAACCCGGGACATGCTTGGCCAAGGCACACAAAGGGCAGACAGCGACATAACTCGCCACATCCTTGCGGAGGGAGGGCCACCAGAACTGTCGCCTGACCAAGTGTAAGGTCTTGAAGAAGCCGCAGTGGCCCGCCGACTTGGCCTCATGACAACCCGCCAGCACCTTGGCACACAGGCCAGCTGGAATGTAGACCTTGTCCTCGCTCCACCAGAGGCCCCCCCACTCCGAGAGTTGCTCTGCCCCAGGAAGAACTTAAGGGTGAAATTAAACCTAGCAAAAAAGTCAGCCTACCAGAGTTGTTTGGCAGTGAGCTTGCTGGGCGTTTTGAGGTAGGCCAGGTTCTTATGGTCAGTCCACACCTCGAAGGGGTCCTGGGCCCCCTCCAACCAAACTCTCCAGGTCGCCAATGCCCTGCGGATGGCACAAATTTCCTTGTCACCCACTGTCCAATTTAGTTCTGGGCTGGAAAACTTACGGGACAAGTACGCACAAGCATGCAGCTTCTCATCCTCCCCCGTTGAAGCAAAGCAGCCCCCAAATCAATGTCCGAAGCGTCGACATGTAGAATAAATGGTTTGCTTGGGTCCACATGCATCAACACCGGTTCTGAGGTGAAGATCCCCTTGAGTGCCTGGAACGTCCCCTGGGTCTCCGCTGTCCAGGCAAGGGGCGACCCTGGCCTGGCCCCCCCAGGCCCAGTACCTTTGGTGCGGAGAAGGTCAGTGAGGGGAAGGGCTGCCCTGGCAAAGTCAGGGATGAAGTCCCCATAGAAGTTCGCAAACCCCCAAAAGGACTGTAGTTGCCTGTGTGTGTATGGGGCCGGCCTGTCTACAACAGCCCGAACCTTACTCGGGTCCATCTCAACCCCCGCCCCGAGATGCAGTAGCCCAAAAAGTCAACCTGTTCCTGGTGGAACTCACATTTAGAAAACTTGGCATAGAGTTCGTGTCGTATGAGGCGCTGCAGCACCTCCTGAACCAGCTTGATGTGCGCCTGGACGTTCTCAGAATAGATCAACACATCATCTAAATAAACAACAACTCCCTTAAACAGAAGGTCATGGAGGACCTCATTGATGATATTCATGAACACCCCAGGGACCCCACTGAGGCCGAATGGCATCATGAGGTACTCAAACTGGCCTAGGGGGCTATTAAAAGCAGTGAGGTGTTTCTGTCCCTCAGCAATGCGGACCCAAAAATATGCCTCCCGCAAATCCAGTTTGGTGAACACCTTGCCGTTGGAGAGGTGTCCCAACAAGTCTTTGATCAAGGGAAGGAGGTAATTATTGTTCAGGGACACTGCATTCAGGCCTCTGTAGTCCATACAGAGGTGGAGCCATCCTTCTTCTTGTGGAAAAGGACAGGGGGCCCATGTGAGACTTGGAAGTTCTAATGAAGCCTCTTGCCAAGTTCTTGTTGACGAACTCCCGCAGTACCGCCAGCTCATGAAGGCTCATCTAATACAGTTTCCCCTTGGGAAGTTGGGCCCCTGGGACCAGTTCGATTGAGCAGTCGGTTCTGCGGTGGAGTGGCAGGCAGTCGCACTCTGCCTTGTCAAAGGCCTTAGCGAGATCACGGTAGGGCCCCAGGAGGGCAGAGGCGCAAGACTGTGGCACTATCAAGGAACCCGCCAAAAGCCGATCACTGTCACTGGAATGGGCAGGGGGAGGAGCTGTGGGCTTTGGCAGGGCCCCACCGGGAGGGGTGGGGAGGCGAACGACATGTTCCAACCACCTGATGTCCGGGTCATGGTGAGCTAACCAGGGTATGCCTAGCACTAGGGGGTATCTGCCCAACTTGGCCACTACAAACTGCCATTGGTCACTGTGCCCTGCTTATGATACGACCACCTGCTCCGATTTGAGGGTGGAAAGGGCCCCCCAGTACAGTACCGTCCATCTGCCCTAACCGGAGCGGCCATGTCAGTTTAAGAAGTCCAAGTCCTAATGCCGCCACCAAATCAATGTGGATCAGGCACCTCGAGCAACCCAAGTCAATGAGGGCCTTGGCACAGGTCTGGGTCTGAGACCCCGGGAGGGAGAGAGTGACCGCTATGACTATGGGGCTTGGTGGAGAAAGCACTCACCCACTCCTTAGTGCTTGCAGGAACGACCTGGCCACCAGCACTCTTAAGGCCAGGTTGTCGTCATTTCCCACCAGTGCACTGTAGTCCCAGGCACCCGACGCCTCAGGGGCTTTCCCCACTGACAGAGTTGAACTGGTTTCTACCTAAGTTCGCCTCAGTGAATCCCCACTGCCACCGAGCTCAACATTGTTTTGTCTCAGTTCCCCCCCCCCCCAGAACTGCGACATCCTTGTCGCAGTTATGAACTACACTTTTCTGCTGGAACAAGGTCGATACCGCTTCGAAGTTTTGAAGTGGGGAAGCATCGAAACGACACCTCATCCATTCAACCAATCATGAGCCGCTTTTGTAACATGCGCAGAATGGGAGAGTTGTGGCAGGCAGAAAGTGCATGTAACTGTAAACTGTAAAAACTGTAAAAAAAAGAGAACACTCCCGTTTCCCGCCGTAGCACAAGCTCCAATCACGATCGAGGAGTGAAACAGACACCAAGATGATCCCGCCCACTTAGCTCGGTTCCAGGGGGCCAACTCAGTTGCTGTGGGGACAGCCTGGAATCGCCCTCCACTGAAGGGAACTGAGTCGACCTTAGCTCCCTTCTGGGGATAATCAGGAAAGGAATTGATAATAAAACTGCAAAGATTGTCATGCCCTTATATAAAGCCGTGGTACGACCACACTTGGAGTACTGTGTTCAGTTCTGGTCACCACATCTCAAAAAGGATATTGAAGAAATAGAAAAAGTGCAGAGAAGGGCAACGAGGATGATTGAGGGACTGGAGCACCTTCCTTATGAGGAAAGGCTGCAGCGTTTGGGACTCTTTAGTTTGGAGAGGAGACGTCTGAGGGGGGATATGATTGAAGTCTATAAAATTATGCATGGGGTAGAAATGCTGACAGAGAGAAATTTTTCTCTTCTCACAATACTAGAACCAGGGGCATTCATTGAAAATGCTGGGGAAGAATTAGAACTACTAAAAGGGAAAACACTTCTTCACGCAACGGTGATTGGTGTTTGGAATATGCTACAGAGGTGGCGGGATGGCCACTAACCTGGATAGCTTTAAAAGGGGCTTGGACAGATTTATGGAGGAGAAGTCAATTTATGGCTACCAATCTTGATCCTCTTTGATCTGAGATTGCAAATGCCTTAACAGTCCAGGTGCTCAGGAGCAACAGCTGCAGAAGGCCACTGCTTTCACATCCTACATGTGAACTCCCAAAGGCACCTGGTGGGCCACTGCGAGTAGCAGAGAGCTGGACTAGATGGACTCTGGTCTGATCCAGCTGGCTTGTTCTTATGTTCTTATGTTCTTATGTAGTGGGGAAAGCCCCTCAGAGTCACTCCAGCCCCAGCTTGGGCAGCCAGGTAAAGGGCGGCTCCAGCTGTCAAGAGGCGGGACTGTTGGGAACCTTTCGTGGGGGTTCCTGGGCGCTGCGGACCCTTGGGTCCAGAAGCAGCTGCTGGGGTGCAACGACCAGGGCAAGACGCGACAAGGCAGCCGCCTTCTCCACAGTGCAGGCACAGGCCCATGCGGCAACGGTGGGCACGTGTGGATTTGGAGACCCCCTCTTGTCTCTTCTCGTTGTCCATGGCCTTCACTGGCATCTGGAGCAGCTGGCGTTGGCCGTGGTTCCACAGTGTTCTGACAGCTCCACTTGCCGGATCCACAGCTCGGTGTCCCCTGCTCGTCTGATCCATTCCATCAACATCTCAGGGTTGCCGTGGATCAGGGTCCATTGTAGTACCTTGGAGTGAAGAGTGTCCTTGAAGAGCTGGACCAGGACCAACTCGGACCACCCACTCAAGTGGCTGGCTAGTCTGCAGAAGTCAGTGGTGAACTCACTGACCGAGTGGTTCCCTTGCCATAGGCCAGGGGTAGGGAACCTGCGGCTCTCCAGATGTTCAGGAACTACAATTCCCATCAGCCTCTGTCAGCATGGCCAATTGGCCATGCTGGTAGGGGCTGATGGGAATTGTAGTTCCTGAACATCTGGAGAGCCGCAGGTTCCCTACCCCTGCCATAGGCGTTGTAGTTCACCCTGAGCCTTCTCTTCTGCCAAAGGGTTCTTGAACCTCTATCCTAGGGCCAGCAGGAACTGTTCTAGGTTGTAGAGTTTTGGCATATCTTCCTCTACTAGTCCCACAAGCCAATTAGCAGCCTCTCCCTGGAACTGGGTCCCAATCTCAAACACTCTCTCCCGGTCTGAGTAGAAGCTGATGCCGTGGACCTCCATGTACGAACCCACTTGGATAAAAAAAGGCAAGTTCATCTGGGTTCCCATCAAAGTTCACCTTAAAACTTTTCCGAGGCCCTCTTTGGGACATGGGCGGCGGGTCGGTTGCCATAGGGAGGAGTGCTCCAACCTACCAACAAGGGACTGTGGTCCAGCGTAACGTTGGCCAGCTGCCCCCGGAGGGAGTGCAGTTGGGCTCTCAGTTCACCTTCTGTGTCGTCCCCCTTGACCCCCTCCTCAGCTGTGGAGGGCTCGAGGGCCGTTTTCTCCTATTCTCATTTGGCCATCAGGAACGCCACTTGCTGCTTGAAGGTCCGAAAGGTCGGATTGTAGCTGGTCCCTCTCCCGAGTGACCTCCTCTGTCTGGAGTCGCAGTGCCTCATAAGCGTGGCACTGCTTGTCCACCTTGCAGTTTGATCCACTCCCCAGTGCTTGCGATTTGGTTAGGAGTGTCGCCAGGTGCACTCGTTCCCCATCCACATCTTTGCGGAAAGTGCCAACCCCCATCCAGGATGAACGGTGGGTGGTATCTCACCCACTCGTTTGGGTGTAGGCCGCCTCACTGGGGTCCCTTGTCCTGCTGGGGAGAGTCCGGGATAATGGGCATAGGTTTGTTCTCCTGACCCAGCCATGCCTATAGGGGTCTGGGTACGTGGTAGAACAATAAGAGTGAGTTCCAGCACAATGTAAGGCTGAGCACACTCAGGCAAAGCTAACTTTTGAAAAGGAACTTTATTGATTCCTGACACCCTACACCGCTGTGAATAGGAATTTGATCCAGATAATCCTACCCTAATTTTAGCGTGCAGGTGCTGCTTCTAAAGAAGCCGTCCCAAAGATCTGACTCTGTGGTATGAAGCAGTCCTTAGCTGATGTCTCCAAGGAGGTGAGGAGGGCAGGTAGATCTATCTAGTCCTGTGATGGTGAACCTTTTTGAGACTGAGTGCCCAAACTGCAACCCAAAACCCACTTATTTATCACAAAGTGCCAACACAGCAATTTAACCTGAATATTGAGGTTTTAGTTTAGAAAAACGGTTGGCTCCAAGGCGTGCGTTACTCGGGTGTAAGCTTGGCGGTAGTCAGTGGCTTTGCTTTGAAGCAACTGTGCAACTCTTCCAACGGGTGAATCACAACCCTAGGAGGGTTTACTCAGAAGCAAGCCCCATTGCCAGCAACCAAGCTTACTCCCAGGTAAAAGATCACTCTTTAGTTTGTCGCATGAAAATCAGTGGGGTTTAACAGCGCTTAACAGGATTATGTACACTGCTTCCCCAAAACTAGGTCTTAGGTTTAATGCTAATAATTGAGCCCAGTGGCCCAGGCCAGCCTAGATGTGGGGGAGGGGGCACTCTTTGCGCGTGTCCACAGAGAGGGCTCTGAGTGCCACCTCTGGCAACCGTGACATAGGTTCGCCACCACTGATCTAGTCCAACAGAGATAATTTCTGAAAACTGTGCCTCTCTTCTAGCATTTGAGGACTAGGAGAAAAAGAAAATGGGCATAATAGAAAGAAAAGTGATTTGTATTTAATTAGTAATAATTAAGAACTAATTGAATTTGTATTTGTGTTTGTATTTGGCACAGAAGAAATTGGAAGCCAGCCTTTTAATTTTTTAGTAGAGTTCTTATCTCTGTGTATATTTAGTTGCTGTTTGTTTTTTGAAACTTTAATTAAAAACACACAAAAGATTCTCCAATACTGTGTGGATGATGTGGAAGTAATTTCCAAAGACAGCTATGGAAAGCATTTCTGTATTGTGGGGCTACCAATGGCAACTAAAAAATTGTCCCCAAATTTGAAACAATTGTGTACTATGAAAAAATGTACTTTGCAACTGAAGATCTTTGGGGATAATAAACTGGATGGTTTGCAGTCCATCATTATAGGTAAGGGAGGTGGGGCTGCTAAGAGGTGGGGCTTCCTATTAGCTGTGTGGCTCAGCCTCTGGAAGCAGGTGTTTTACTGAATAAGGACATATCTTGAAGGTTAGTAGAAGGTGCAGAAAGCTCAAGGGGAGCACTTATTAAAAGTTTAATCTTTGAATATTTAAACAAAATTAGATATGAAGTCAGGAAGCTGGGGGGGGGCTTGCCAGTGTTTTGCACTGAGTGTCACATGTATGACTATCTACCAATAGGACAGAAGTTGTGGGTGTGCCCTCGGTGCAATTTGCTCCTGGCACTCAGGGAATGTGTGAGTTCTCTTGAAGCCAAGATGGCAGACCTGGAGAAGCTGAGAGAGGGTGACAAACGTGGCTCTCAGGGACCTAACAGCCAGGTCCCACTCCTAGGGTGACATCTCTTCAGATGTCATAGAGAGTAAGGGTCTGGGGGACAGAGGGCACCAGTCTGAGGTGGTGCAAGATGCTCCCTTAGATGGGACCCCTTCCTTAGCTGATGATCAGCTGTCCTCTCGCATCGAGAATACCCCTCAGGGAGCTGGGGGGCTCCTCATAGTAGGCAATTCGATCATTAGGAATGTAGACAGTTGGGTTTGTGAGAGACATAATGACCACATGGTGACTTGCCTGCCTGGTGCGAAGGTTGCGGATGTCATGCTTCATCTAGATCAGTGGTGGCGAACCTTTGGCATTCCAGATGTTATGGACTACAATTCCCATCAGCCCCTGCCAGCATAGCCAATTGGCCATGCTGGCAGGGGCTGATGGGAATTGTAGTCCATAACATCTGGAGTACCAAAGGTTCGCCACCACAGGTCTTGATAGTCTGTCAGTGCTGGGGTGGAATCCGCAGTTGTGGTCCACATTGGCACCATCAACATTGGGAAATGTAGCCAGGAGGTTCTGGAGGGCTAAATTTAGGCTGCAAGGTTGAAGTTCAGGACCCCCTCAGAAATTCTATCTGTTCCACGCTCAAAGCCAGCTAGGCAAGCGAAGATACAAGGTCTCAATGCATGGATGAGCAGGTGGTGTAAGGCAGAGGGTTTCAGATTTGTCAGGAACTGCGGAACCTTTTGGGACAAGGCAGGCCTGTACAAAAGGGACGGGCTTCATCTTAATCAAAATTGAACCAGGCTGCTGGCATTCAACATTCGGGGATGGGGCGGTATAAAAGCCTCAGAAATAAATAAATAAATAAATAAATAAACTGATCCCTGGGGGAAAGCCGACAGGAGCTGAGGTGACTTTGATTTGGAATACAGTATCTATGGGGATGCAGACAGAGAGGGAAGTTTTTCTAAATCAACCACATACAAGCGTGGAACATAGCTATGTGCATGTGATAAGTGATAGTGTCTACAAAGGGCTAGAGGGCAAAGCACATAAATCCCAGGTTAAGGACAGAGACAGGGTATATAGATGTCTCTATGCTAATAGTAGAAGCCTTCAGCCTAAAATGGGGGAGCTGGAGTACAGAGTTTTGAAAGAGGACATTGATATAGTGGGCATCATAGAGACATGGTGGAATGGGGAGAACCAGTGGGATGCTGTTATCCCAGGTTACAAGCTCCATAGGAAGAATAGGACAGGGCGTATTGGGGGGTGGTGATGCCCCCTACGTCAAAGAGAGCATGGTGTCACATAAAATAGACAATGCAGGGGGAGCTGATTCCCCTACAGAAGCACTGTGGATATTGATACCAGGTGTGAAGGATAGTCTAATATTAGGAATATATTATCGTCCCCCTGACCAAAGCACACAAGAGGATTCTGAGATGGAAAAATAAATTAGAGAGGCCAACAAAAGCAAAAACGTAGTGGTAATGGGTGATTTCAACTATCCCCACATAAACTAGAAAAATGCATGTTCAGGTCATAGTAAGGAGACAGCATTCCTGGATATGCTAAATGACTGTGGCTTAGATCAGATGGTTGTGGAACCAACCAGGGGAGAGGTGATCCTAGATCTAATTCTCTATAGGACCCAGGAACTGCTACAGGAAGTCAGTGTTGTTGAGCCAATAGGGAACAGCGACCACAACACTGTCAGATTCAGTATCTCTGCGTTCAAGCAAGTGAAAAATACTACTGTAGTTACATTCGCCTTCAGAAGGGGAAATTTCTCAAAGATGAAGGGGATAGTGCACAGGAAGCTGAAAGGGAAAATCAAGAGAGTCAAAATGTCCAAGATGCTTGGAGGTTATTTAAAAACACAGTAATCAAAGCTCAGCTGAAATGTGTTCCGCAGGTTAGGAAAGGCAGCGCCCAGTCCAAAAAAAAGCCACCATGGTTAACAAGGAAGGTTGAGGAAATTATTAGAAAAAAGATGTCTTTTTGAAAATGGAAGTCCAGTTTAACTGATGAAGAATACGAGATGTAACACAAATGGTGGCAAAAGAGAAGCAAGTTAGCTGTAAGGGAGGCAAAAAAGGGTTATGAGGAACGCATGGCTGCAAACATCAAGACCACCAACAAACAGTTCTTCAAGTACATCAAAAGTAGGAAGCCAGCTAGGGAAGTGGTAGACCCATGACGAAGGAACAAAAGGTGTGCTAAAGGATGACAGGGAGATTGCAGAGAAGCTGAATGAATTCTTTGCATCTGTCTTCACCCAAGAGGAGGTGAGGAACATTCCTGCGTCTGAACCAAACTTCTTAGGAGGTGAATCTGAGGAACTAGCGAAGATAGTGGTAGACAAGGAAGAAGTCCTGGCAGCCATTGATAAAAACTAAATGCTACCAAATCCCCTGGCCCAGATTGCATTCACCCAAGAGTTTTAAAGAGCTCAAGCATGAAATTGCTGATCTTCTCACTTTAATATGCAACTTATCCCTGAAATCAGGCTCCATCCCTGAAGACTTGGAAGATGGCCAATGTCACACCAATCTTTAAAAAAGGATCTAGGGGGGACCCAGGAAATTACAGGCCAGTCAGTTTGACATCTGTTCCTGGTAAATTAGTAGAATCTGTCGTTAAAGATAAAATTGTAAAATATGTAGAAAAGCAAGACTGTAAGGGTGGGGGCTAGTGCGCTCACCCAGCTGTCTTGACCTTGGCAGATTCCTCGTACTGGGCTTCTTACCGTCCGAGAGTACTGACCTTGCATATGCTTATCATATATGTTTGAAGCTTACTTTGCTTTCCCTGTGTGAAACTCTTGCTTGGGTCTGTGCAAGGGGAGGGGCAGTGACTTTGTCTGCTTATATCAAACGAAGAAGATTCAGCCGAATGGCCGTCTTCGCGATTAGCGTGCATTGAGACCGCTTGAAGTTTATGGAATAAAATGAACTGGATTTAAGTTAAGCTTTGTTTCAAGTCCCTTCTTGGAAGTTCCTTACATTGCGCGAGAACTCACTAATCACCACCTAAGTTTGGTATGAGTTTGAGTCTCCATACCTCAACTTTCACTCTGTGAATCTCTGGTGTCCTTCAACATACGCAGAGATTGCCATTCAAGAGGTCCGGGGTTGAAATCCATGAGTCACGAAGAGATTGGCGCGTAGCCTCTATTAGAGAGCTCCCTCTCTGCCATCCCACTTTCGACGGTCTCCGCGGAGGAGCCAACGGAACCAGCTTCTCCCCTGGTGACTCCTCTCCCAGGCCTCCTCGGCTTGTACAGCCAGTTTAGCTCTTTCTCCAACTACAAGAGCAGATGGAGAGGAAGCTCCCACTGATGGCTCGGGACACGGTTTCCGGGCCTTCTAACGCCTCGAGGTGCTTAGGAATTCTTCGATCCTCCTGGTGGAGGAATTGTCGATGGATCAGGCTCCCCATAGAGAGGCAATACATCGCCACCCATCACCATGTGTGATTACAAAACCAGTAATGCGACCGTTAGGGAGGAGATCGGAGTATCAGCCATCCACGGAGATGCTACTCCAAGAATGCGTTGGAGAAATATATGGACCAATACTTCGAGGACTCCCCACCCACGGAGCACCACTGGCAAAATGCAGTGTAATGGTGCGGCTATCCAAAGAACACCCGCATCGGGCCCCGGCCAGTCCGTAGAGAGTATCTTTGGATCTACCAATTCGAGGGTCCTAACGCGATGAACTAACTTTTCATGGAGGATGCCCGTAAGTACGCACCCTCGACCTATGTGGACTTCTCTTTAGGGGCAAACTGGCCGACCCACCGAGAATTCACAGCCAGGAGTTCGGATTTAGACCCAGACGAAGTGGGAGGAACACGCTGCGAGCTCCCAGCCAGAGCCAAAGCGGGACTGGGAGCTGGAAGGTGAGACTTTCGAAAGGGAGCTGTGAGGCTCTGGAAATCTGGAAATGGGGACAGTTTCGCCCACCCGAACAGCTGGCGCTGAAATTCGCCCAGGAGAAAGAGATGCTCCGAGAACAATTCCCTGAAGGGACCTTGAATGTTCTCCCGCATAGTTTTGGGACCACACCAAACAAGACCTTGACCGACAGCGAGAATGCGTAAAGGCACTTTAAGACCCAGGGGGAAGTCCAGGCGGCCTTGCAAATGACAGGAACGCTAAGAAGACTTAAACGGTAAGAACGGGAAACTCTGGCAGCTACCGAGAGAGAGATTTGAGTGGACAGGGAAGACGCTTACCATCGCGTGATGCCAGAGCACCGCCGGGCAACCCGGCCACCAGGGACCGGGACAGGGCTGCTCGCCTCGCCGCTCACCCCTTCCTGCAGCCCTCCAGTTGGGCCACCAACGGGGAGCCCCCGTGCCACAGCAAAGAATCCTTCCCGCATTGCAGGTTCGCTTCGCCTGCATCTCGCGAGCCCAACCGGCTTCCCGCGACTCCAGCCCTCCCCGGTTCCTGCTCTCCAAGCTGTCTCAAGCAGCTGTCGCTGGTAGAGGCCATCCTCGACTCCCACATTCCGGCATCGCTTTGATGGTGCACTGCTTCCGATTGCCCTATTTTTTTTATACTACGTAAATTGACGCGCACATGCTTGAGTTTTCTGATGACCTTTACCGCTCCGGAGGCTGGAAAAAAGTCGCGGGACATCGGGTTTGGTATTGGATGGAGATGCTGCTGAATGGTTCAAGTGGAACTCCATGAGATTGAGGGAGCCCTCTGAACTTCAAACTGTAGCCTTTACCTCCAAGGACTCTAGACCACGTTTTCAGGACCCTGAGGGAAGCAAACAAGCCTTTGTGCAGTAAGACTATTAAAACCATCAAACAAGGGAATAGACCCTCTGGTCGAATTCGCCTGCGTGAGTTCCGAATTAGTGGCAAATAAGCTTCCTGATGACTGGCCTGAGCGTATGAAAAGGAATACTTTCACGATGCAATTGATCCTGAGATCTCTGCACCTGGGCAGACATGGTGCGCCTGTGCCCCAAACCATTGCTGAATGGATTACAACAGGTAACTTCATTGCATCCCCGTCTTTAATCGGGATCCAAGACGGAAAAGCCCCACCAACCAAGCCAACGGGAAGACCACGCCGGGCCAGCTCCGCCCTAAAAGACCTAGCAACGGGACCCCCCCCCCTCTACAGAGTCCACATCTGGTCATGCCGCCGCTCGTCTTAGTTTATGCTTTGTATTGTAGGGGCCCAAGGCCACCCAAGTAAGCCAACTGTCCTAAAACCCAAAGGCTCCCCGCCCCTGTGCCCACTGGAGATCCTCAGCCAGGACCCCTGCAAACCCGGGTCCGGGCGAGCCTCAAGCGAGCTGCCCGCAGCCCTGGGGCTGGGATGACTCCACCAAGATGACAAAGGTAAGAGACGCCCGATTTTTTGAGGTAAGTGTTTCTTCATCAGGCTCCAGCTGGACGAGAAGACGGGCGCCTGACGCTGGGTGGGGAGTGAAGGGGGGCCCCCCCATAACCATTATGACCACTTTTAAATCCAATTCTGCGAAACTTTACCCATATTCTTGGGTTCGGCTTTAGTGGACTCAGGCTGCTCCTACTGTCTAATGAGACCTCAGGTAGTAGAAACAGCTAGGGTCTCGGGAACCCGGGATAGCTTAGCCAAGCCCATCTCCCTTTACTCAGATGGATGGCAGCCCCTTGCGCCAGGACCGAGGGTCCGGCTCCGGTTCAAGGAACCCAACCAGTGCTTTTACTGCTGTGCCAACACTGGGAGAGGCGCATTTCATATTGGCTCCAGTCAGCCAAACACCCCATTATTGTTTTGGGTATGCCTTGGCTCTTGTCCCATGAACCCACCCATTTTCTCTGGGGCAACGCGCATTGTTCGATTCACGGATCCGGCCTTTGTGGGGGTCATATGCATGAGGGGGAACCACCTGATCTGAAACCTCTAGAAAAAAAAAAAACTCCAACTTCACAAAATAAACGCTATTCTCTGAACTTGCCCGGTGCCCTGAACTGGCTGGGATCCCGGGCAATACTGGGATCTGGCTAGGGTTGGGTTTTGAAGAACAGGGAGATCGCGATCAGCTTCCCCCCATAGAGACATCGGGATTGCAAGATCCCCTTGGTCCCAAGGGGGCACAACTGCCCGAAAAGGGAGAATATAACCGGATGAGCCCTGGCTTTCGAACAAAAAAAAGGGAGCTCCGTGTTTCTCTCCTTTGGATAAAAAATTCTTGCTAGGGGTTTCCCATTGTTGAAGGGCGAACCAAAAGCACCCACGCTTGCCCCTCTGTCTTGTTTGTAAAAGAAAAGAGTGGTTTCCCGCGCCTTTGCAATCAATTATTATCGGGGTTTAAATGCCAGCTCCTCACCCTTTCCCCAACAAGTACCCCTTGCCTTTAATTAAGGATTTGCTTGACGCTTCTGGGTACAGGACCAGCATTTTCACCAAATTGGACTTCTAATGGAGGCTTCTTAATACTACCGAAAGTAAGGATTTCGCTGGAAGGTTACTTAACATTTAACAGCATTTCTAATACTAAATTTGGACAATATGGAATATTGTGTAATGCCATTCGGTTAGCTGAGCCCCAGGGGCTTTCATGTCTCTTTGATCAATGATGTCTTGCAAGATCTTTTATTCAAGGAGTAGTGGTGGCATATTTGGATGATGTCTCTGATATACTCGCATAAAACAGTGGAAGAGCATGAAGATTGTTACAGGGCTGTGCTGCAACGCGTCTACTGGACAACTCTCTGTTTGTCAAGTTGTCAAAATGTATGCTCCACCAGACATCCCTGGACTATTTAATATCCGGATATCAGCCTCGAAGTACTAGAGATGGAGCCTGCCAAGGTAGCGATGCCGGTCTCTGACTGGGTCGTGCACTCTACCACTTTCGTAAGGAACTCCAATCTTTCCTGGGGTTTGCCAATTTCTATCTAGACTTTATTCTCCCAGTTTTGCTCCAGCTGGCTCCAAGCATTAATAGATCTGCTTCTGCAGCGCACTAAAAGGGAAAGGTCCTCAGGCATCCAAACCCGGGGCTCCCCTTCCCTGGACTGAGGAGTTGTCAAGCTTCTTTTCAGGCCCTTAAGGTTGCTTTCACCTACTGAGCCCATCTTAAAACACCCGGATCCCCGACTCTGCCCCTTCATAGTACATACCGTCGATGCTTCCAGATAAAGCTTTAGGGGCTGCCCTCTTGCAGAGAAATAAAAGATAATAAACTTGTCCACGTGTGCTTACTTCTGTCGTTGAAACTTTTCTGGACCTGAACTGAACTTCGGACCGGTAGGTAGGTCAAAGAGACGGCCGCCATAAAAGAAGCTCTTTCTACTTCTGGCGGCATCTGGCTGGAGGGGGGCTGCCACCGTTTCAGGTGTATGAATCCCACCATAAGAACCCTAGTTGCCTTGTCTACTCCCACTCAAAATGTCAAATGGGCTAAGCAGCTATGCGGGTGGGTCGATTTCTCTCTCTAGGTTTTATGCGTTTTTACAGTCCACATTTTTCCCAGGCAACAGCAAAAGTTGGCCGGATGCTTTGTCCCGCCAGCCTAATGGCAGTGGACACCTCCTTGCATGACACCCCCCTCGAACTATCCTTTCTTTTCACCTCCTCCCCAGTTGGGGCTGGCGGTCACTTCGACTCTCAAATGGCTGCCTCGCCCGCCTCCCCAGTGGGCATTCCAGACGCAGGTCGTGCGCCAGTTTCTCCGCTAGCTAGAGGAGAGGGACAACAGGACATCCCAAAAAGGGGAGTCGGATCCTCTTACAGCTGCGTAAAGGCCGGAGTTTGGAGGCAGAGGTAACTGTTGAGTGCACGCGTCGCCTTCCCACGCTAGCAGGGATTCTGCTGGTGCAGGGCATGATGCCTTCGCCAAAGCTGGGCATTTTGGATTTTTGAAACCCTACACCCTACTTAGGCGGCAATTTTGGTGGTGCTCCATGTAAAGGTTATTGGAGTCTTTACATTAAGGGTAAGTCCCATGTGTGCGGAAGCCAAAGGGAATCCTTCGGGGAAGCCCCTATGGACTGTTGCATCCCATCCCTCCAGCTGCCAGGACCTTTTGGCAGATCATATCCATGGACTTTACTATAACGGAGAATCTTACCTGAGAGTCATGGGAACATCGGCTCTTGGTGAGTGGTGGACCTCTTTTTCCAAGCAAGCTCACTTCTGCTCCCTGCCCCACTCATCCCATGCGGCGCTTCTAAGCTTAGCCAAAGTTGTTTTATTCAACATGTGTATCGCTTGGTAACTCAGTCTCCTCGAGAGAGTAATTTCTGGGATAGGGGTCCCCTAATTCATCTCTAAATTTTTGGGAAGGCGTTTTTTTGGACATTCTGGGAACCACGGCATACAAGCCAGCTCTCTACCATCGCCTCAAAGTGACGCAGGCTAGAACTAACTGGACCAACAGAACATCATTGGGAACAATATCTACGCTATGCTACACCAATTACTCATCAAAACAACTGGGTCGAAGAAAGGTTTCCCTTTCTTTAAGCTGAATACAGTTGTACCATCGCGGTGCACAGTAGCACCAATAAAAGCGCCTTTGGAAATAGTGTCTGAGTCGCTCTGCTTTCCCCCTTTATCTGACTCCTCCCGACTCTGGCGCTGTAAGTCTCCCCGAATTTGGAGACTGGATTAAGTCCCCAGCGGAGGGTTGGAAATCTGTTTCCACTTCCCTTTCTCTCCAGAAGCGCAGAAGAGGCCTCAAAAGTCCAAGCAGACAAACATAGGGTTGATTTCCCCTTGCGAAGTGGAAGCTCTGGGTTTATCTGTCTACCAGAAACTTGAGAGATGTGCACAAATATTCCAAAGCTAGGGCAAGAAAATTCATAGGGCCATTCTAGGAATCTCCTGGGTAATTAACAGGGTGACCAGTTGCTTGGAACTGCCTAACTCATTAAGTAACATTCACCCTGTCTTTTCACTCCTAGTCTACTCAAGCAGGCTCCCACTTCTCAGATGCCTGGCATGGACCAACGGAGGTTCCCAGCTACTGGGTGAGATCGTTGATGGCCATGCCAAGCACGGTGCGAAATCGACGCCATTCTGGACTCTCGCTATGTTCGCCAAGAATGCGGCTGCAATATCTGGTCTCCTGGGTGCAGGATAAA
Source organism: Sphaerodactylus townsendi (assembly GCF_021028975.2). NCBI lineage: Eukaryota > Metazoa > Chordata > Lepidosauria > Squamata > Sphaerodactylidae > Sphaerodactylus > Sphaerodactylus townsendi. The sequence goes on from NC_059432.1 coordinate 8,575,001, forward strand.
TTCCCCTGGTCATAATCAATGGATCTATGTGGAGAATATTGATGCCCCTCCTTTTATTTCTGCTTTTCATAAAGCCTTCCCTCGCAAGTTTTTTCTCCGGGGAGGGGGTTTCCTTCAGGGGTAGGCGGAATGTAAGGAGATTGTGGGGCTAGTGCTAAAGGCCACCCAGCCGCTCCCCGACCTTGGCAGATTCCTCGTGACTGGGCTCTTACTGCCCGAGTTACTGACCTTGCTATGCTTATCAAGTATATACCAGTTTGAAGCCACTTTTGCTTTCCTGTGTGAACTCTTTGCTTGGGTCTGTAAAGGGGAGGGGGGCAGTGGACTTTGTCTGTAAAAAAACGCATACAGCCTGCCGTAGGGGCGAGGGCCAGCCCTGCATCTCGTGACTATGCATTGAGACCTCTGGAAGTTTATGGAATAAATGAACTGATTTAAGTTGCTTTGTTTCAAGTCCTTCTGAAGTTCCTTACAAAGACCTGCTGAGGAAAAGTCAGCATGGTTTTTGCAGAGGCAAGTCCTGCCTTACAAACTTACTAGAGTTCTTTGACGGTATAAACAGGCATGTGGATAAGGGGAACCAGTGGGCATTTCTACTTGGATTTCCAAAAGAGCTTTTAACAAAGTTCATTAAGAGACTACTGGAGAAAAACTCAGTAGCTCAAGGCGCAAGAAGGGAAGTCCTCCTATGGATTAAAAACTGGTTGAGAAACAGGATGGGTGAAAATGGGAAGTTCTCACAATGGAGAAATGTAGGGTGTGGTGTCCCCCAAGGATCCATTTTGGGACCAGTGCTCTCTAACCTATTCATAAATGACCTGGAAGTAGGGGTGGGTAGCGTGGTAGCCAAGTTTGGGAATTATACCAAATTATGTAGGGTGGTAAGAACCGTAAAGATTGCGAAGAGGTCCAAGCGGACCTTGATAAATTAGATGAGTGGGCTAAGAAATGGCAAATGCAGTTCAATGTAACAAAATGTAAAGTGATGCACATAGCGGCAAAAAATCCAAACTTCACATACACACTACAGGGGTGACTGCTATCAGTCACACACTGCAAGGATTTGGGCGCTCTTAGCTGGATAGGGGTTCCATGGGAATGTCAACCTCAATGGTAGCCAGGAAAAAGGCAAACTCTATGCTGGGGATAATTAGGAAAGGAATTAATAACAAAACTGCAAAGATTGTCATGCCCTTATATAAAGCAGTGGTGCGACTGCACTTGGAGTACTGTGTTCAAAAAGGATATCGAAGAGATAGAAAAAGTGCAGAGAAGGGCAACGAGGATGGTTGAGGGATTGGAGCACCTTCCTTATGAGGAGAGGCTGCAGCATTTTGGACTCTAGTTTGGAGAGGAGACGTCTGAGGGGGGATATGATTGAAATCTATAAAATTATGCATGGGATAGAGAATGTTAACAGAGAGAATTTTCTCTCTCTTTCTCACAATACTAGAACTTGCTATGCAAAGGTGTGTTTAATAGTATAGTATTGCAGGTGGGGCTTTTCAGTCCAGGGAGTGATTCACATTTGCATTCCCTGCAGCACCAGTGAACGCCAACCTGCCTATGGGTCCATTGTCCTGCGGAACGAGCCCGCCCTTGGTCTTGATTCTGCGCCTTTGGCACTGGTAGCTAAGCTTTGTTAATTCTCAGAGTCCTTGTTGAAGTTGTCTTGGTGTTTGTGAATTTAAATGGCCTCTGTGGAGTCTGACATAGTAAACCTGAATTGTCCAATTTCAGCATTTTCAAATAAAATGTTAAGTGGTCCGCCTTGTTTCGACATGATCTGCTACTGTGTAGATTTTTCAGGATGGGCTTGACTGTGTCTTCTACCTTAATAATGAAATTGAATGCTGCATTTTGTTCCTCTGTAGACCTTTTTTTCACAGCTGCAGCTTCTTACAATCTAAACACTTACTGATTATTCCCCACCCAGCCATATACCCCACTAAAACATTCCTCTCACTGGACACAGTGTGTAAATAGATTTCCTCTGTCATAATGCCTCTAAAGCATTTTTTTTTCAGTCACAGATGCAGGTGAAACGTTAGGAACAAGATCCACCAGACCATGGCCACACAGCCGGAAAACCCACCACAACCAGTTCCGGCTGTGAAACCTTCAACGATACACAGAAGGGTGAGGTTCTGGGGTCATTTCAAATTACCAAAGAGTCTGAAAGCTTTGGTCAAAGTTTCGTTGATATTTGCCTGGATGTTTCCAGTCCCAGATCAAGCCCAGATGTCTCTCTGTGTGTGTCTGTTTGTGTGTTGTGAATGAGCTGCACAAGGGAAGCATCCTGTGGCAGGACCACTTCTGAGGAAGGATGGTGCTTTCCTGGGGGTGGAAAATGGAATTGTCATCATGGAATGAATGAATTGTGCAGTTTCTCTTTTGTAACCCAGAGAATAATTAAGATAGATGGGTAGATGAATTAGCTGTCCTGCAAGGTCAAAAGTGGATTGCCTTATTACTCTATTATTTCACCGTTGTGCAGCTATCACCACTAACGCTTTTTTCATGATATTTTGTACATCTGTACAAAAACGAGAAAGAAGGAGAGAGGGAGAGGGGAAACATAAATTGATCTGCTTATTGGTGAGACTGGGCCTCGGCCATTGCCGGCAGTGCTTGGATTAATGGGATTGAAGGCTGCTGGAGGTTCAGCCAGAAAGACGGGCGGAAAAACAAGAGAAATTGGTTTGTACCCCTGGGAATGGGATTGATGTGACTCTCGGTGAGCTGCTGCTACTGGGATTCTGATGTCATTCCAGAAACTGATTTAAAAGTTGCTTTGTTTCTGGGAGATCCTTCTGAAGTTCCTTACAAAGACCTGCTGAGGAAAAGTCAGCATGGTTTTTGCAGAGGCAAGTCCTGCCTTACAAACTTACTAGAGTTCTTTGACGGTATAAACAGGCATGTGGATAAGGGGGAACCAGTGGGCATTTTCTACTTGGATTTCCAAAAGGCTTTTAACAAAGTTCCTCACAAGAGACTACTGAGAAAACTCAGTAGTCAAGGAATAAGAAGGGAAGTCCTCCTATGGATTAAAAACTGGTTGAGAAACAGGATGGGTGAAAATGGGAAGTTCTCACAATGGAGAAATGTAGGGTGTGGTGTCCCCCAAGGATCCATTTTGGGACCAGTGCTCTCTAACCTATTCATAAATGACCCACCGAAGTAGGAATTGCATTAGCGTAGTAGCCAAGTTTAGGAATTACTCTAGGAAATTATATAGGGTAGAGTAAGAACCGTAAAAGATTGCGAAGAGGTCCAAGCGGACCTTGATAAATTAGATGAGTGGGCTAAGAAATGGCAAATGCAGTTCAATGTAACAAAATGTAAAGTGATGCACATAGCGGCAAAAAATCCAAACTTCACATACACACTACAGGGGTGACTGCTATCAGTCCTGTGAGAATAGGAAAGGGATTTAAGCGTCATAGTTGAAGTGGTTCCATAGGAATCATCAGCTCAATGCATGGCAGCTGTGAAAAAGGCAAACTCTATGCTGGGGATAATTAGGAAAGGAATTAATAACAAAGAGCTGCAAAGATTGTCATGCCCCTTATACTCTAAAGCAGTGGAGTGACTGCACTTGGAGTACCCTATGTTCAAAAAGGATGCTCGAAGAGATAGAAAAAAGAAGTGCAGAGAAGGAGGAGGAGACATGAGGATGGTTGAGGGATTGGGGCCTGCCTTCCCTATGAGGAGAGGCTACTGGCATTTCTTGGACTCTAGTTTGGAGAGAGGAGGCGTCACGAGAGGGGATATAGTTAGAATCTATAAAATTATGCATGGGATAGAGAATGTTAACAGAGAGAATTTTCTCTCTCTTTCTCACAATACTAGAACTTGCTATGCAAAGGTGTGTTTAATAGTATAGTATTGCAGGTGGGGCTTTTCAGTCCAGGGAGTGATTCACATTTGCATTCCCTGCAGCAGCAGCAGTACTAGTGAATGCCAATCCTGTGTTTGGGTGGAGTCCATTGTCCGTGAACGTAGCCTGCCCTTGGCCTTTGATTCTGGTGTTTTTAAGTACTGGTAGCTAAGCTTTGTTAATTCTCAGAGTCTCTTGTTGAAGTTGTCTTGGTGTTTGTGAATTTCAATGGCCTCCCTGTGGAGTCTGACATAGTAACCTTCTGAATTGTCCAGAATTTCAGCATTTTCAAATAAAATGTTATGTCCAGTTTTGTTTCGGACATGATCTGCTACTGCAGATTTTTCAGGATGGGTACGCTGACTGTGTCTTTCGTACTCCTTAATACGAGTCTGAATGCTGCATTTTGTGGTTCCTCTGTAGACCTTTTCACAGCTGCAGTTTACACCCAAACACTTACTGATTGGTTCCCCACCTGGGGACATGAACAATATATACCCCACTAAAACATTCCCTTCTCACTGGACACAGTGTGTAACAGATTTCCCTCTGTCATACGCCTCTAAAGATGCCAGTCACAGATGCAGGTGAAACGTTAGGAACAAGATCCACCAGACCATGGCCACACAGCCGGAAAACCCACCACAACCAGTTCCGGCTGTGAAACCTTCAACGATACACAGAAGGGTGAGGTTCTGGGGTCATTTCAAATTACCAAAGAGTCTGAAAGCTTTGGTCAAAGTTTCGTTGATATTTGCCTGGATGTTTCCAGTCCCAGATCAAGCCCAGATGTCTCTCTGTGTGTGTCTGTTTGTGTGTTGTGAATGAGCTGCACAAGGGAAGCATCCTGTAAAATAGGAGACCCACTTCTAAGGAAGAATGGAGTGCTTTCCTAGGGGTAGAAGAAATGGGAGATTATCATCATAGAATGAATAGATTATGCAGTTTCTCTTACTTAAGAAGAGAATAAATTACAAGATGAATGGAGGTAGATAGATTAAGCTGTCCTGCAAGGTCAAAAGTGGATTGCCTTATTACTCTATTATTTCACCGTTGTGCAGCTATCACCACTAACGCTTTTTTCATGATATTTTGTACATCTGTACAAAAACGAGAAAGAAGGAGAGAGGGAGAGGGGGAGATACAAATTGATCGTTTGCTGGTGAGATCAGTCTTCGTCATTGCCGGCAGTGCTTGGATTAATGGGATTGAAGGCTGCTGGAGGTTCAGCCAGAAAGACGGGCGGAAAAACAAGAGAAATTGGTTTGTACCCCTGGGAATGGGATTGATGTGACTCTCGGTGAGCTGCTGCTACTGGGATTCTGATGCTGCTCCAGAGACCAAGTTTGGAGGTGGGAAACAAATTCTGTTGTACCTGAGGCAGGAAGAACATCTGCTGGACACAAACTTTTACAGAGTGAAAATGGCCTTATGAATGGGCAATCTCCAAAAAAGAACACATCACGGACCAGTGAATAGTGTTGCACTGGATGGGACTCAAGTGGCTGGCTGCAGGAAGCCAGGGCTGCTTCCAACATGATGGGATTCTTCTACAGACTGTCCATGTTTTCCAAACTGCACTTACATCAGCACATGTGACGACAACAACACACTCATTTGTTTTGTAACTTGCATGAGCTGTTTCTAACGATGCCCTGTGGTTGGGGCTAGCTTGAGTGTGCCCTGAGGTAGGGGATCTGCGTGGGCCCAGGGCTTTGGGGTGGGGGCACTGTTGCCGCCCCCCGACTTGTGCGCTTCCGTTCCCACCTGTCCATGTGCTCTTCCCTGTGCATTCACATGCAGGCCCTCCAAGACCCATGCTCCCAACTGGCCAGATCTGATGGGCAAGTGCACAGCAGTGGTGCACAGCATCTGCATGGCTGGTGGCCAAGGCCAAAGCACTGCCAGTGCTGTGGAAGAAAGGGCATGTGGCTGTGAGTATCCGGGGGGAGGGCTTATGGGGAGGGGAGGGTGGGGTGAGTGGGCAGAGGGGGGATAAGCACTGTCTACCCAGCCTCCCCTCCTCACCTGGAACTGGCCCTGCCTGAAGCACCTGGGGGTGAAAGCCACTTCTGGGAAGCTGCTCTTTTGTCTTCGTGGCAGTGAGATCACATGAGCCATCAAACACAGGTGTAATGTGCTGTGCAGCATATTTCTTTGGGGGGGGGGGGACTTTGCACAGGTTCCACTCCCAAAATGAGCTGCCCCGTTTTATTTTTCCCTCCTGGTTTTTTTGAAAATTTCTAAACTAGCGATCCTTTTGAAAAATCCTGGGTTGGAGCCAGTCCGAGCTACTGGCCAGGCAGGAGGCGCTGCACTTATCTCCCTTTCACTGTGCCGTCCACAGCAAGGATAACTTTTTTTATTTTGTGGGTTGCATCTGCGTAGCTACCCAGGTGCAGCCAGTCGGCAGGACTGTGGGGGTTCATCTCTGCATGCCTGCGTAGCATGCCAGAATTTTTTTTAAAAAAGAAGAGTAGCTTTGTGAAGGCGTAACACCAACCTAGATTGTTTCTGTGAGCGTCAATCGCTGTCAGCATGGAATGCATGTGAACGCAAAAACAGGAGAACAGGTTCCTTTATCATGACTGCAACCCAAATTGCAACCCAAAACCCACTTATTTATCGCAAAGTGCCGACATGGCAATTTAACCTGAATACTGAGGTTTTAGTTTAGAAAAACCGGTTTGCTCTGAGGTGTGCGTTACTCGGGAGTAAGCTTGGTGAAGCAACCATGCAATGCTTCGAATGGGTGAATCACAACCCTAGGAGGGTTTACTCAGAAGCAAGACCAGCCTAGATATGTGTGTGTGTGTGGGTGTGTGTGATTTTCTGCTCCCCCTACATGACGAACTCTGTGCACGCGTGCCATAGGTTCGCCACCACTGGTCTAGGTCAAGGGACGTAATAGTACCTCCCTATTCTACATTGATCAGACCTCACCTGGAATACTGTGGTCAGTTCTGGGTACCACAATACAAGAAGGATATTGACAAGCTGGAATGGGTCCAGATTAGGATAATCAAATTGGTAAAACATCTGGAATCCATGCCCTAAAAGGAGAGAGGGAGCTATGTTTAGTCTGGAGAAGAGAAGGTTAAGAGGTGACATGATAGCAATGTTTAAATATTTGAAAGGGTGTCATGTTGAAGAGGGAGCAAGCTTGTTTTCTGCTGCTCCAGAGACTAGGACCAGGAGTGATGGGTTCAAGGTGAAGGAAAAGAGATTCCACCTAAACATTTGGAAGAACTTTCTGACAATGAAGACTGTTTGACAGTGGAATGCACTTCCTTGGAGTGTGGTGGAGTCTCCTTTGGAGATTTTTAAACAGGCTGGATGGCCATCTGACAGGAGTGCTTTGATTATGTGTTCCTGCATTGCAAGGGGTTGGACTTGATGGCCCTTGGGGTCTCTTCCAACTATGATTCTATGATTCTACCCATCTAGATGGAAAGCTGGTTAAGAGGCTTACTAGCAGCTGCATCTATGTTGTTCTTTAAGTGTTGGAAGCACAAACAATCCTTGTGCAGCAAAACTGAACCTGATTGAAACTGCCAAACAAGACAGCCAATCCACAAGGCACACAGTCTTCCCTTTAAAAACAACTTTCTGAATGTTTCTGACATCAACCATACAATAAGTGCATCCTCATGTGGCCAACATTCAAATAATTGTCCCAGCCAGCAATAATACTTTCTGAATTCTGCACTAGTACTAAAGTTACACTTTTAATCCGAGAGGCCGACAGCCTCAGTGTCGAAGTGATGAGTGATCATCCAGGATCTGTCAATTCCTTTGAGTCAAACCACCAGCTTCATTGATTCTGATGGTATTAAGAGTCCTTTCAGGCATTATTGCAGCCATGTGGGACTCCATGTCTGTGGTTGGGCTAATATTTAAAGGCCTCAGTGAGATACGTGGGGACAGATGGTACTGTACCAACTTGCAGAATTGGTGCCATGAAGGAATGGGCTGGATCACACCAACTTCATCCCAGCTGTGTGGAATGCATTGAAGGTGAGATCTGGAGGGCATTTAAACCAAATAAAGTCTAAGACAGCATTTCAGTGGCTCAAGGAGTCGGAAGTCTGAATGCTGATCTGCATTCTGCATTTATTCATCCAGGGCTGACTTCTAACAGAAACAATATGAGCTGCAATTGCTTAAAACTCTTTTTGGTCCTTGGCGTGTGCTTCCTCAGCATTCTCATTTGTAGAGCAGCTGCTGTGGTGCAGTGTGGCTTCCTGAATGTGAGGAGACACACTGTGATCCACTCTGACTTTGCTTACTATGATATTTGGACCAGATAGAATAATAAGCAAAACATGATTTTTGATTAATCTAACCTATTACAGTAACAATCTGGGCCTATATCTTGTATGTATTTTAAAGACTGGTCAGAAATGCTGCATTTTTAATCTGAATAATTTTACTTTATGGTGTGAATTCTAAAATTTACTACCAGGTCTGTTGTCCAAAATACGTTTGGTTTTAATGATTTTTTTGTTCTGTTTGTCCTTTATTATTGTTAATTTATCATATATAACCCCTAAAAATTAGTTTTGTGGTCAACCTCCTGGCTTTTCTGAGCTTAAATTTTTCTTCCAATTTCTGTTTTGGTTTTGCCCACAGAAAGAACATCTTACACAAATCTGGAACAGAGGTAGAGAATCCCTCCCAACCCCCGCCCCTTGGCCCTCAAAGCATTTTGGGGGCAGGGAATCGCAACAAGTCTTCTACAGCTGCATTCAGGTTCAGACTCTCCTAATTGAAGTGGTTTTCGCCAATCCCAATTATGTTGTATTTGGGGGGAGGGGGTGACAATATCAAAGTTGGCATCATTGTCATAAAATATTTTTTTCAAAATGCTGGCAGTGTCTGCAAATATTTCTGAAGTCCAGCTACAGAAGGACCACAGTTCAAAATCTGAAATGCAAATGTCTGAAAGCTTGAATGTGAAACCCCTAGAGTTGGTATCTTCCACTGGGCTTCATCAGTGCTGCTTTCCTTGAGCTCATCTGCTTTCTAAAGAAGCCCCTGTGACCAGATCAGAAGCCAGGTGGCCAAGGCAAGCAGTAGCCCCTTTCTTTGGGAGGGTGGGGGCGCACTGGGTCCACGGCCTCTGCTCAGCAGGCATCAGAGGTGTTCCTCCCATTGGGCAAAGTGGGCAGTTGCCCAGGGCGCCACCTTGTGGTGGGCGACAAAAATGCAGGTTCGTTTGCAGAGTTCTTTTGTATTTTCAGTGTTTTTTCCGTTTTTGGCCTGCAGGGGGTGCAGTTTTTAGACTACCAGCACCAAAATTTCAGGGATTTTCCGGGAGACTCTCCTGATGATATCACACAGGTTTGGTGAGGTTTGGTTTAGGGAGTCAAAAGTTATGGATTCCCAAAGGGAGTGCCCCATCCCCCATTGTTTCCAACGGGAGCTAATAGGAGATGGGGGCTACACCTTTGAGGGTCCATAACTTTGGACCCTCTGAACCAAACTTCACCAAACCTGGGTGGTATCATCAGTAGGGACTCACGAAGATACTCTGAAATTTTGATGCCGCTATCTTAATAATTGCAGCCCTGCCAGCAGGTACCCTCTAAATTTCCCCAGATTCTCCGTTTAAATCCACCCCCTTCCTGCCAATGCTTGTTTTCTTTCTTTCTTTTATTCTCTCAATGCCTAATAAAGATGGTAGTGGTGGTGGTGGTTAAATCCACCCCCTTCGGCATGGATTTAAAGGGAGAATCTGAGGTTCCCAGTTTAAAAATTGAAAGTGATACTGTTTCAGGGTGGGGAAGAATCTACCCCAAAATAGCATCACTTTCATTGTTGTTTTAACTGGGGACCCCAGATTCTCCCTTTAAGGTGGATTTAAAAGGAGAATCTGGGCTCCCTAGTTTAAACACCATTGAAAATGATGCTGTTTGGGGGTGGATTCCAGCATCACTTGTTTAAACTAGGGGGCCCAGATTCTCCTTTTAAATCCATCTTAAAGGGAGAATCTGGGGTCCCCAGTTTAAATAACATTGAAAGTGATGCTGTTTTCCCCAATTGGGGGGACTGGATACAATACAATACAATGTTTTCATAGCAGTAATAAAAATTTTTGAAAGCATTTTGAAAATTTTGAAAGCATTTTGAAAATTTGAAAGCATTTTGAAAAACACCGCCCAGAGCCCCTGGAGGATGGGGCGGTATAAAAGTTTAATAAATAAATAAATAAATAAAAAATAAAATGTTTTCAAAAAATTATTTCTGCTGTGTTCAGATTTGTGAGTTGGGGCATGTTCTATAATGCGATGGTGACTTTGAAACGACCTGATGGAAAAAAATCATTGTTTGGTCACGGTGGGAGAGGGTGGCCACCCATGGGGGCGGGGGGAATCAAACTCAGGTTTTGCCCAGGGCTCCAGTTTGCCTAGGACAGTGATGGTGAACCTTTTCAAGACCGAGTGCCCAAATTGCAACCCAAAACCCATTTATTTATCGCAAAGTGCCAACACAGCAATTTAACCTGAATACTGAGGTTTCAGTTTAGAAAAAACGGTTGGCTCTGAGGCACGCATTATTCGGGAGTAAGCTTGGTGAAGCAACTGTGCAATGCTTCAAATGGGTGAATCACGACCCTACGAGAGTTTACTCAGAAGCAAGCCCCATTACCAGCAACCAAGCTTACTCCCAGGTAAACGATCACACTTTAGTTCTTGCATACATCATGAACTCTGTGCATCGTGCCCTGGGAAACTCTGGCCTCCTGCCTCTGGCAGAGGCGTGCCATAGGATTAGCCACACCACTGCTTCAGTACACACCCCTGGCAGGCATCATGTGCTTCTCCACAAACTCCGCTTATGAGCAGCTGCGTTCTGTGGGCATTGGGCTTTCTTCTAGGGATAGTTATATGCCTTATTTGGTTTCAGTGCCCTCAACCTGTTCAAACTGGCAGATGGCTGCTATTCTCTCTCTATTCCTTCCCACATCATGGACTCTGTGCATGCGCTCCACAGAGAGGGCTCTGAGCCACCTCTGGCAGGCAGGCGCAAGTGCCACAGGTTCGCCACCACTGGCTCAGGTACACCCCCAGGCATCAGGCTTCCTCCACAACCCTTTTACAGCTGCTGCTCTGTGGGCATTGGGCTTCTAGACAAGCTATATATGCTCATTTGCCTGTAGTGCCCCTCAACCTGTTCAAACTGGCAGATGGCTGCTATTCTCTCTATTCTGTCTCTCCCTCCCCCCCCCGCCCCATTCCTTGCCTCCCCTCCCTCTGGAGTGAAATTTAACATGATTCCAAAAGTAGGCCACAGTAGGTCTAAACTGCTGTCACTCTCCTGCAGACTGGTGGCCAAGGGCTGCTTTCTAGAGAGTCGTCTTCATTCTGTTTGAGCCCCATTCAGAGACCATTCTGTCCGTACTCACAACCTGAGCACCCCACGCCCAGAGCAAAACCAGCCATGAAAAAGAAGCTGCAGCAGGAAGTGCAAGCACTGAAAGAGCCTGACTGGTGGGGCTGCGGCCCATTAATAGAGCATCTGCTTTGCAGGCAGAAAGTCCCAAGTTTGATCCCCAGCAGCACCTCAAGGTAGGAGGTGATATGAAAATCCTCTCTCTGAGACCCGGGGAAGCCACTGGCAGTTGGAGACAAGTTAGAGCACCAATTTAAAAAATCAGTAAATTTCTGGGTTTATTTAACCCAGATATGATTGGGAAAGCTGAATAAAGTCAACATTCATCAGCTCTACTTGAAAATTACTGAGATATTTGAGTTTAAAAACCCAACCCAGATTTTTTTCAGGTCTCTCCTCCACTCCCCCAGCCATTTCCCAAGACCTCGAAGGCTTAGGAGCAGCAGTGGCGTAGGAGGTTAAGAGCTCGTGTATCTAATCTGGAGGAACCGGGTTTGATTCCCAGCTCTGCCGCCTGAGCTGTGGAGGCTTATCTGGGGAATTCAGATTAGCCAGTGCACTCCCACACATGGCAGCTGGGTGACCTGGGGCTAGTCACAGCTTCTCGGAGCTCTCTCAGCCCCTCCTACCTCACAGGGTGTTTGTTGTGAGGGGGGAAGGGCAAGGAGATTGTCAGCCCCTTTGAGTCTCCTGCAGGAGAGAAAGGGGGGATATAAATCCAAACTCTTCTTCTTCTTAGGGAAGGGTGGCGGGGTGGGGGAAGGGGAAGGGGAAGAAGACTGCCCCTGGCCATGCATTTCAAGCCCCATCAGCAGGGGAAAGATTCTGCATGCAGGGAGGGGGATAGATCCTGGAGGGGGAGGGGCTGAGCTTGCTAAGTGGTTCATGGAGCTCTCCCTCCCGTGCTGGCTTTCAAGCTGTCAATCCGCTGTCAAGCTGTCAAACCACTCAATTGGTTCAAGGATTTTATTGGCAGACTTCAGAGAACAAGGAAGAAGACGATTCTGGCAAAAAGGTGCCAAATGTAAGGAATTCCAAAGAGCAGAAATAAAAAGGCTTTTGATTATAAGTCCGTTTATTCAGACATCCTGGAAAGCACACACACACGACATGGCAGGAATGGGCATCCCTGCTCAAACAACAGGTTATAATGCTGACTAACCCATCCCCCCTGCCCCGTTCTCATGAGAACGGAATTCTACTATGCAACAGCGAGATAAGCATTCTCACAAGGTTGGTGCAGGTCTCTGGCCTGACGCCCGGCCAAAAGAATCTCCGTCAAGGTCGGGTTAGGCTGTAAGGGAAACAAGAACGACTGAGATCCTTACACTCTGCCTCTCCTAAAAGAAATCTCCCCTTTTTCCCCCTCCCCCGGTTTGTCCGGAAAAGCTTGAGTGAAATGCAGCGAATTCCAAAGAGGCGGCATCGATATTCTCCTTAGTACACAGCCCATTGATTATGGCCAGAAGGAATAGCCAACCCATGACACCCAGATATTGTATGAAGCCGTTTGCGAAAGAAGTAGAGTCCAAGGATAGCATCTCATTTCCATAATGCTTATGTCCATCAATTATAACTGGCGGGTGTGTCCCCGGAGGGTCGTACCAGGCATCTGAAGCGGGGGCCTCCTTGAGCAAGCTGGAATGGAAGACGGGATGAATGTTACTTAGTGAATTAGGCAGATCTAAGCAAGCAGTAACATCATTGATCACTTTTGTAATCTGAAAGGGACCCACAAATTTCTTGCTGTTTTGGAGTATTTTATGCACGCCTTGGTTGTTTTTAGTGGACAAATAAACCCAAGCCCCGCAACACGTAAGGGGAATTCAGAGCTGTGTTTATCTGTTCTTTGAAACTTTTGGGCTTCTGGATTGTTTTAAGGTAGACTGAACTGACTTCCAGCCTCTAAAGGCCAGTGACAAAATCCATTGATTGAATTCTGGTGGTTGCAATACCTCCGCCGGCAGCTGGGGCAACGGCGGGAAGGATCGGCCAGAGACTATTTCGAATGGGGTTTTCTGCGTACTGCTATGAATTGCATTACACAAACATACTCTGCGAAAGGAAGCAATTCACACCAGTTGTCCTGATGGTAGTTTGTATAACAACGCAGTCATTGCTCTAGTGTTCTGTTCGCCCTGCTCACTTTGCCCGGCCACTTTGAACGCGGTAGGGCTGGCTAATTACAGGTGTGGTTCCTAAATAACTCTAGGAAAGCTCTCCAAAATCGAGAAATGGAATTATAGGGCCACGATCCCATACCACCTTCTCCCAGAGGAATGCAGGCGGTAGATGTGTTGAATGAACAACCGGGCTAGTTTGGGAGCTGAAGGTATGGTGGTGGTGCAAGGGAATGAAATGCGCCTGTTTGGAGAAGAGATCCACCACCACCCACAACACAGTGTTCCCCGCGACTCACCCGCAAGTCAGTGATAAAATCCATTGAAATAACCTGCTGTGGGTCGGGAGGTAACGGGGATAGGGTTTCCAGTAACCCATGAGGTTTTCCCCGGTATTGACTTGGCCTCCGCACATTACAAGGACCAATTCCCTTTAATGTAAGACTCAATGTCCTTATAAGCATAGAGCGCCACCAAAACTGGTGGCGGGCTAGATGAAGTGCTTTCACAAACCCGAAGCGCCCAGCCTGACGAAAGCATCATGGCATGCTTGAAGAACCTTAAGCTTTCAGAGGGGAGGAGGAACGTGCGACTAACACCCCCCCTTTTCCAGACACCATCCTCCAAGCGTAGGGCTGTGCATCTTTTTCCTCTGTTGGCAGCTCGCGTAATCCCGCCTCCTTGAGTTCTTGGAGGAAGGGGGAGACTCCATGGCTGGAACGGGCGTAGGGGGGTGACGTAGAGGATTGTGGATGGGTGACAGCCAATCCCAGCTGGAGGGAGAGAGAGAGAGAACGGTGCATGGAATATCCCACAGGGATGCGCCTCCCTCCTCCTCGGGGAGGCGGGACACGCATCAGCCAGCTTATTGCATTTACCGGGGAAAAAATGGACTGTGAAGGAAAAGCTGAGAAAAAATCAGCCCAACGCAATTGTTTAGTGGACATTTTGAGGGGTGTGGAAAGCGCAGCCAAATTTTTATGATCCTACCAGACTTGAAAGGGGTGCTTGGCTCCTTCTAACCAATGACGCTAAGTGCTCAACGCAAGTTTGATGGTATATGTTTCCTTATCTCCGACAGTCCAGTTTAGTTCGGAACCAGAAAATTTTTTGGATAAATAAGCACGCTGCACCAATTCTATTGTTCTTATTTTTCTGTAAGAGGTAGCGCCCAGCGCCTTGTCCTGCTAATCCATCGAACGCATGAAAGGAAGCTCAGGGTCAGGGATGTGTCAGAATTGGCTCAGTTGTGAAAGCTGAGCTTTCAGCTGCTGGCACGCTAATTGGCATTCAAGCGATCAGGGAGGGGGGGGCTCCGGGCTTGGTCAGCCATGGGCGTCCTTTCCTTTAGTGCTTAAAAGATCAGTGAGCTGTAAGGCAAGGGGTACGGCAAAATGGGGAATGAAGTCACGAGCAGAAGTTAGCAAAGCCTAAGAAAGATTGCAATTCCCTTCTATTGGTGGGTAGGCCAGTCAACCACTGCAGCCACTTTAGCCGGGTCCATTTCTAGACCGGCCAGGAGGATATTCGGGACAGCCCAGGTAGTCTATGGAGGTTTGCGGAAAACAGCATTTTGACAACTCATGTGCAAAGAGGGAGTTATCTGGCAAACGCTTGTAAAACTTCCCGGACTAAAGCCTCATGCTCTTCCAGGTTCTTAGAGTAAATCAAAACATCATCCAAATACTCGACTACTCCCTTGTACACAAATCATGTAATATCTTCTGTTTATAGAGGGCTTATGAGTTCAAATTCTAGCTAATCCGGCGGGCATTATTAAATATTCATATTGTCTCTAATTTTGTATTAAATGTTGTTAAATGTCTGCATTCTTCAGCGATGTAACACCTATAATAAGCTTCCCGCAAATCCAATTTGGTGTAAATCTGGTCTTTGCCCAGGGCATCCAAGAGGTCCCTTATTATAGGGCAAAGGATATTTGTTGGAGATGGAAATGTTACTTAGTCCACTTATAATCAGTACACAGTCTTAATCTAACCCACCTTTTCTTAACAAATAAAATGTGGGTGGCATGGGTGTGTTTTGTGGCTCTCCCGTATGAAACCGCTACTAAATTTTTTTTATCTAAGAAGGCTGAGCTCCTTTTTTTTCCTCGGTGGGACTCATACCCATAGATCCCACCCTTAGGTAATTTGGGCTCCGGGTTGTAGCAGGATCTTGCACCGGTATTCCCATGGGGGAAGTTGATCGCGACTCCCGTTCCTGGAAAACTCTAGATAGGTCTCTGATACTTTGCAGGGATTTTCTACCAGCAAGGGGAGCCGACTGAGTACATTGAAAGTCGTAGCCATTGGTTGCTTCCCCCTCCCTACCGATGGATCTTCCTCCCCATCCATGTGATCTCCTCGCAGGGGGGATCTGAGACTGGAAGGATTAAGCTCCTTCCAAACTAAGGTTGGTTACAGGTGGTAAAAGTAGCCATGGCATACCTAAAGAACAATGGAGTGCTTTACAACTGGAGCAAGAATGGAAACTAATCTTTTTCCCAATGATCGCTACAGAACGGAGAAGTACCGGTTAATTTTGAACCGGGCCGGATCACTCACCACCCAGTGGGCTACCGTCCATTTGGGTGAAAGGAATGGAGCTTCACCAAAGGGGAATCTCATTCCAGAGCCGAGTGTCTCGGCCAATCATGCGGTTTCATAAGACCGAGGAGTGGGGAACGAAGCAACCTGAGTCCACAAGTGCCCAGAAGAGCCAAAATGCGCCACAGTTATGTTTACTGGGCTTGGCTAAGGAAGTCAAAATAGTAATGCCGGCTGCGCTGCCTTCACTCAATCGGATCAGGAGAAGGATTACGATCCACGGGTGTCAGCCTGAAAGACTAAGCTAGTTTCTTCCTCTTCGACATCCCTCATCAAAAGCAGCTTTGGACTCCATCCTTGAGCTGGTGCAGGCTGGATTTGGCGCGGAGGCTTCATGCAGATTTGAGGGTGAGCCTGAGGAGGGGAGGTTTCTACTTCTTCGGGCAGTTGGCAGCCAGGTGGCCAGGACCTCCTCGCGAATAGAGGCACTTTAATCCCAAGCGGCGACGGGCGCGTTCCGACAAGATGGTCTCGGCCGCCACGGCCGGAAGGTTTGGTTTTCTAGCGGCCGGCGCCGGCGTGTTGGCTGGTTTCGGGTGTGGGTACCCTCTCAGCTGGCATAGGCATGACGGTAGCAACCCACGAGCCGCAGCTTCGATCCAATCCCACAAGCGCTTATGGGATCCGGCTGCTAGGATCACTGTTTCCACGAGAAGTTTAATATCCATTACTTCGAAAAAATACTGCAGATTGGCGCTCGGGCCAGTCCGGGTGGAAGTTTACTGGCCGCTGCGCATTAGGAATTCACGGGCAAAATCAGCAAAGGAAGCTGCTGCCCTGTTGGATGGTTTTACTGTACGGATGGCACTGCTTTCATAGCACAGGGATCTTTGGAGATCGCATGCGCTAACGCTTTGAGGTGAAGCCCGCCACCGCAGGCGGGTATCGTCTCCTGCAATTCGCGCAACAGAAATCAAACCACTCAGCCGCTGCCCTGCATCCAACACCCATAATGTCTACCACCAGACATTTTTTCGCCAGTTCCGAACGATATAGATCAAGGAAATTCTTGCATATGAGCATCGAAAGTTGCAGAATAAAGTAAAAAGGAAGTTTGGACGCTGCACCATCAAAACTTGAAGCTGGGATGGGGATCTGTAGAACCCTCTTTCAATCGCTCTAGATTAGCGCGGTTGGGTTGCTGCCGCATGTAACCTGGTTGCTGTACCGGGATAGGGTAGAGAGCTGGAGGAGCAGGTTGAGGAGGTGCCCCAGGCTGAAAAGCTGGAACCGGGTCGAGGGTCGCCCGGGCATCCGGCAGGAGGGAGGGCCGCCAGTCTTGGCGGGGTGGCAGAAGGTGTGAGGCACCAACTGGGGCTCTAACCAACGCCTCACACAAGCCGTCATTAGAGTTTGCTCCTGCCCAGCCAATTCCCTTTCCTTTGGCGTGTTAAGGCATCTTGAATGCGGCGTGCAAAGCCGCCCTCTCTCGATCCACTTTAGCTCTTTCGGCTCGCTTTTGAACTGCCAAAGCCAGTTCATTCCTTAGTTTGGATGGCTTTGATGTTGTCAGCGCTGGCGCCTGTAAATCCAGTTTGGACTGATCCAGCACTTTGTCGCGAATCGCTAGATTCTGTTGATACTGTTGACATAGCAACGCTTCTCTTTCACGGTCCAACTCCATTTGGATTTCCTGGCGCTGCTTTTCACGGTCCCGTTGCAGACTTTCACGGTCCTCAAGGCAGATTTTCGCGCCCTTCCTTCCCACAGTTCGCGCACGCTTCTCCCAGGCAAGTTTGGCGCCCCGCAGCATTGCCACCGCGACTGTCCTGGCAATTTTTTCTTTTCGAGGGCATGGAGTAACGCATTCGGGATCGGGATCCAGTTCCTCCTCTGATGGTTTTTTTCCTCCACGCCTCCAACTGCTCCATGGATTTCACCCATCTCGGCCGCTTGCTCCTCATTAGGTGCTGCCGAGGTGGTATGGAACTCTCTCTTCCGATCATCGATCCAACCCTCGCTATCGCCCACTGCTTCCGCTGTAACTTTGGGACGAGTTCCGGTAATATGCCACTGCTGATCCCCGCGTAATGTCCTCGAAGCATTTGTCCAGGAACCTTTCAATGGATTCTTGGGTGTCAGCATGAATGGTAGATAATCCAAACTCCTCAGGAACTGGCTGCATCTGGGAGTTTGTAATCCACAGCGTACAGCCAAGGTGGAAATAGAATCGATCAACAGGCTTCGATCCATAGATAGCGCCTAAAAGTCTCATGTATCTCCACAATGCATCTGAACCATGTCGATGCGCCCCAAAGGGAAGAGAGGTGACTCGGGAACTGGACCGGAGGTCGGGAGAGTAGAGCAATTCAGCTAAAACCGATCATCCCCCGGATCCTCCGAGTCTGGAAGGGAAGGCTCGAAACCCTCTATGGGGGCTATCGTGCCTTCCACATGGTCAAGAGTACTCAATCTCTGCATGTTAGAACACCAGAGATCCAAACACAGTCAAGAGAGAAAAAAATGAGTTAGATTCCTGCCATAATGTAAGGAATTCCAAAGCGCAGAAATAAAAAGGCTTTTGATTATAAGTCCGTTTATTCAGACATCCTGGAAAGCACACACACACGACATGGCAGGAATGGGCATCCCCACTCAAACAACAGGTTATAATGCTGACTAACCCATCCCCCCTGCCCCGTTCTCATGAGAACGGAATTCTACTATGCAACAGCAAGATAAGCATTCTCACAAGGTTGGTGCAGGTCCTGGCCGGACGCCCGGCCAAAAGAATCTCCTTCAAGGTCGGGTTAGGCTGTAAGGGAAACAAGAACGACTGAGATCCTTACACCAAGCAAGTGATGATATGACCCACACTACTCCACCCCCACATGAGAACACTACAGTAGAAAGAAACCCAGACTTGAGGCCCATCCCAGCAGTAGCCACTCAAGGCCAGGCCGGAAGATAGATAGCCCAGCACCTGCAAAAGCGAAAGCAACTCCACCCAGCTTCCCCTCGCAAAACCAGGCCTGACACGTGAGCTGGGGAAATGGCAGCAGAGCGGAGGCAGATAAAGCCGGATGCATCTTGCTGTTCTGCCTTCGCTGTTTCGGGCTGCGAGAAGTTGACATGGTGGCCTTTCTGGAACAAACATTAAACTGGCAGTTTTGTCAAGTGCAGACTGATCTCCCCACCCCCCACCCCCCGCAGTTTGCTGATATAATTCTCACCCATCAGAGTCTTGATGCTCGAAAGGAGAACAGATAAGGATCTTTGCTGACTCTTCCTATGAGCACAGTTGTCACCAAATGCCCTTTGTCTCCTCTTCTGGGATAGTTGCATCCATGCACCCCTGGATAATACAGTATTGTTGTGCTACAGCAATAAACAAGTTGCGGCTTGACTGTCTTGCCCATACCAGGAAAATCCATGTGGAGGGCAATGCAACAGTGGTGTAGGGGCGGGGGGTGCATGACGCACTGGGTGCATGCTGGTTCGGGGGTGTGGTGAGGGCATGGGGGTGGGGTGGGGTGGGGTGGGGGCGTTCCAGGGGCATGGCAGGGCACATGCATGCCCCGGGCGCAGTTCCCCCTCATTCCGGCCCTGAAGTGCAATACCCCATTTTCTTGGTGTCAGGCAGAATTCATAGGCCCCGTGCATAAGATTGCGGCTCTTTCTACTTCTGCCCTTTCCCCAGAAGCATTCCCAAAGACCGAAGATGTCTATTAGCTGTTTTTTGTTGTGCCCGAAGGTTGGACCAAACCCAATGGGTTGAAATTAAAAACAAAGTTTCGGCTAAACATTAGGAAGAACTTCCTGACAGAGCAGTTCCTCAATGGAATGGGTTTCCTCGGAAGGTGGTGGGCTGTAGGTTTTGGGCAGGGGCTAGATAGTCCTCTGACAGCAAGCCTGGTTCTGTGAACTTAGGCAGACCATGAGAGGGAGGGAGGGAGGAGTTAGTGCTCAGCTCTTGTGGCCCTTTCTTACATGCCCAGGCTCATACCAACTGCCACTTTCGGGTCAGGAAGGAATGTTCCTACAAGCCAAATTGACCAGGGATCCTGGAGGGCTTTTTTGCTATTCTCGGGCTTGGAGCAGGAGCCACTGGGGGTGGGGAGGGAGGTAGTTGGGCACTTCCTGCGTTGTTCAGCGGGTTGACCTGGACGACCCTGGAGATCCCTTCCAACTCCGTGTTGCTTATGGTTCTAGTAAAAGAAGGTTTCCCAGTTAGGAGAAGGTAAATCATGCAGAGCAAACTGCATACCTGGGAATCTGCCTTCCTTTGGAATAACTACAGTACATTTCTGCAGTGGCGCTGGATGTGCTTCTTGTTGGCGCCAACAGGCCATTTCAGTGAGGGCTGTTGCTCTAATTCACATGTTACCAACAGGTGCCTTCCAGCTTATTAGGAATATTCATCAAGGCTGGAGCTGCGTTGCTCAATAGCTTGATAGCCCCGATGCTTACTCTCGGGTAGAGCGCTAATTCCCATGTTATGGGACTAGACTGTGGCGATGCGTCTATTGTGCCCCTCTGAGCTGTGTCTGTCTGAGAATATTCACTGGGCCTGTGACACTATGCCCAGTGACCCTGGGCATAACCAGCTGTATATTAACTGAATCCTCTTCCCTTTGCAACCTAGGAAACTAGAATATTCAGAGTTGTGCCAATCGCCTCGACTTTTGAACTATTCTGTTTATTTCATCAGATCTTGGGAGTTACGTGAGGTTGGTGGTTGGAAGGGAGACCTTTGCAGAGGAATGCAATGCAAGCCACCTCTGCGTCTCACTTGCCTTGGAAGCAGCATGCTTGGGTTGCCATAAGCCAGTTGGGACATGGCGGCATTAACATGCATAGAGAGGCTGTGATTGTGGCCGTGATCATGTGGCCTGGAACTGGATTGGAAATCTGCAAGGAGGTCAGGCAGTTGGTAAGAACATCTCAATATTACTGAAGAACATGTACTGCTCCCTGATGTGACAGCTGTAAGCAGTAAGTGGTGTATTCGCACGACACTGAACCCTCTGGCAAAATAGGAAAGGAGATTCGGAGCAGGCGCCACGCTGCTGCTGCTGCCGCCCAGGTCCACGTGTACTGGGGCAATCTGTGGCTCTGCGCTAGACTGGACCTTAAATCATGGTGTCCTTGCCAATTATGACAAGATGGAGCGACTGCCCTGCCAGGAAAGCCTTAAGCCTCTGGCGGTGGCTGCTGCTGTTCTTTTTAAATTTAGCAATAAGAAGACTGAGGTAGGACAGTCAAGGCTTGTCAGTTTATGGGGGGGGGAAGCAAATGCTTATCTTTCAATTGGCAGGGACACAGACTCCTGGATTTCCTAGGGGGGCAGGGGGTAGCACCTGGTCCAGGCCCACCCGTAGTCATGAATATTAAATTATTATAGTCTTAATTTATTAATATTTCCAAAATCCATCTGCCATCAACAATCATGTCATTTAAAAATCTGCAATAGTCTGAATCTCAGTCAAAGAACGAGGGCAGAGGAGGGGGGGGGAAGTGTCACAAACTCCTCCACTGAAACAACTGGAGAAAACATTCCATGTGTGAATGAAAGAAATCCTTCCTCCTCCCCCCTCCCTTTCCTCCTAGCTCTGGCCGAGTGTGCCGCTGGCCCAAGGTCAAAGGTCATGCTGAGCAGCTCAGCAGGGATCTGAACTCAGATCCCATCTCTCCAATCTTAAACCAACCCTCTACCAACTCCACCACTCCACTACTGGCCAAATGCATCTCAGAGTTCACAGTCAGTCCTGGCTTCTCAGATACCCTGACCTGAAAATATGGAAGCCACTGCTTGATTCAGGGCAGTATAATAACCTCACTTTACATATTTGGGGAACCAGCTTTATCCTACACCCCCAAGTCCAGATGCACAGATGCACCTAAGTCCCCTTCCAGCATTTGAGCCACAGGCCCCACCCCACCCCCAGCACGGTTGTGGCTAAAGGCAGACATTTCTCCGTCTCCTGCATTCCTTTGTCTCTAAAGCTGCTCGTCCCAGAATGCCAAAATCACTCCCACAGTGCTGTCCGGTTGGATGAACAGGAGCTTTAGGCAGAACCTCCAAAGATCCCCAGGGGGAAAAACAAGGCCTGGCGGCGGCGGCGGTGGAGGGCTCTCCTGTGGGGCAAGGAAATGTCCCGAAGACCCAGAGAAAGGGAAGCAGACTTGGCAGCCCCTGTGAGAGGCACGCTGTTGGCTGGCAGAGCAGCAGGACTCAGGGGGGCCTGCAGAAAAGAATCCCCAAGACAGAAAGTCCAGCGATGTGGGAGGTGGATTTCCTGGCTCGAGGGGAATGGGGGGGGGCTTCCCAAAAGGTGACCAAAGCAAATTGCACCCAGGCAGGGTGGGCAAAAGGGCCAGCCATGTGGAGACTCCCCCGCCCCCATCCCATTCAGGGGAGGTCAGCAAAAGGGAATCTGCTCACCTGGCTGCTTGATCGTGATGAGGTTTGGCACCCAGGAAGTCTTGCATTTGCTGATGAATTTGTCTTGACAGACCTTGCAGCCCTCCATGGCAGTGGGGGGGGGGGGCTGCAGAACCCCCCTCAGTAGTGTGGCCAGCTCTGGATTGGGAGACAGCTGGGGATTTGGGGCCAGAGCTTGGGAACAGTGGGGCTGGGTGAGGGGAAGGATCTCAGCAGGGGCCTGGGGCCATCAGGGCAATTGTGGATCAGTCTCTTGTCCGGGGCTTTGGCTACTCCTTGGCACAGCCAGGGGAGAGCCAAGCCTCCCCTCCCCCTCCCCTCCCCTCCCCTCTCGCTCCTGGCATGGCTGGCATGGCTGCGAAGGCAAATTTAGCCAGGATGGAATCAGGGCAGACCACGTATTCCTTCTAGGGGGTGCTTGGTAACTCTCACACACGTCAATAGTTAAGATGAGATGGAGGTGGGACCACTTTTTTCTCTAAGACAGGGTCACCAGGATCCAGGAATAATGCAATGGTTAGCATCCCACCTCTGAAGTCAACCCATAATTCTCTTGATTCATAGATAGTTTCAGAGGGTAGCCGTGCTGTTAGATTTGAGTCCAGTGGCAGCTTATTTGGGGGGGGGGGATATAAATCCAACTCTTCTTCTTCCTCCTCCTCCTCCTCCTCTTCTTCTTCCTCTTCGTGGTCGTCGTTGTCATCGTTGTCAGATACTAATGGAAGGAACTTGGACTCAGAAAAACTCATACCCCCAAAATCTGGCTTTCTCAGGTACCACCAGACTCAAATCTAGATGTGCCTGAGAGTTTGTGTTACAGGTTGCAGGAAAGTCGTCCTTCAGTTGAGCAGCTGAGGCCCCTTCATGCCAGGCGGGCGGGCTTTCCCCTTCCACCTCAGTTGCTCTTTGTCTCTCCTTGCTGTTTCTTCAGAGGCAGAGTTAACCACTAGGGTTGGAGATTCGGCCAGTCCAAATCCGAATTTTTACCGAATGTGCACTGATTCGGACGGATTCGGACGAGGAGGGGCCGAATCTGAACTGTCCGAATCCTAACAGATCCGAATCCATGGGATTTGGATCACCAGCCAAATTTTCGGTGTTTTTAGTTTTTTTGGGGTTTTTTCATCGTTTGAAGCAGTAGGCGCATTTGATATCGAAGCACTGTACTAGGGAATATCAGGAGACTGTCCCATGATTTCCTCCCAAGTTTGGTGAGAGCTTAGCTTAATAGTTGGACCCCTGCAGGTCCCTATCTCCCATTCTCCTTCCAATGGGAACTAAGGGAGATGAGGGCTACCCTTTGAGGGTCCATAACTTGGCCCCTGAACCAAACTAATTCAGTCTTGAGGGTATCACTGTGGACAGTCTCCTGATGATACACTGAAATATTGGTACTGACATCTACAAATGCACCCTGCAGGCACCCCCCAGAATTTGGTAATAAGATTCTTTTGTTCTGCAGTGACTTAGCTGCATTAGCTGTCAATAGGAAGCTCCTGATAGGGTTGTGGAGGCACATAGTAACTCCACAACTTTGTATCTTCAGGAGAAGTCTCTGACGACACATCCAGGTTTGGGGAACTTTACTTCAGGGGGCAGTGGGAGATGGACCCCTACCCTTTGGGTCCCATAGAATTAAACCCTGGAAGCAAAATTTCCCAAACCTGGATGTGGTGTGTCATCCAGAGACTCTCCTGAAGATGGGCCCTGGAAAGTTTTGTGACCATACCTTCAGAAATGTGCACCACAGCTCCCCTCTACCAAAAATTCCCATTGGACAGCAATACAGCTAAGTCACCGAAGAACAAAGAATCTTGGGCAAATTGGGGTGCCTGTAGGGGACGATTTTGAGATGTATCGGCAACTAAATTATCAGGGTATCACCAGGTGACTGTCCCGATGTTGCTCACTGAAGTTTGGTGCAGTTTATTCAGGTATGACCCCTCAAAGGTGCAACTATCCCCATTGTTTCCAGTGGTAGCTGGATAGGGGATGGGGGCTACACCCTTTGAGAGTCCATAACTTTGGTTCTGAATCAAACTGCACTAGTCTCTTTAGTATCATCAGGACAGTCTCCCCTGATGATACCCCCTGAAAGCTTGTGTCACTAGCTTTAAAATGCTGGTTTGCATGTTTCACCGCCACCACTCCAGCAGGCTTCATGTGCAGGAGCGTGAAACATGGAAACCGGAATTTTTAGCCAGTGGCACTAAATTTCAGGGTATCAGGACTGTCCTGATGACACCCCAAGTTTGGTGCAGTTTTGTTCATAGGGGCAAAGTTATGGACCCTCAAAGGGGGGGCTCCCTATCCCCCATTGTTTCCAATGAGAGCTAAGGAGATGGTGGTTACCATTTGAGGGTCCATAACTTTGGCCCCTAAACCAAACTGCACTAAGCTTGGGGTACACCAGACAGTCTCCCGATGATACCCCGATATTTTGGTGCTGATATGTCTAAAAATGTGCCCTCAGAGGCACCCCCCTGTAATTCTGCTGCTCAAGATTCTTTTCTGCAGTGACTTCTGCATTGTTGTCAATGGGCTCAGGGAGTTGTGGGTACATTTATCAAGGTACAGTCAAAATGTTCAGGGTATCTTCAGGAGAGTCTCTTTGGATGACACCATCCAGGTTTTGAGGAACTTGCTTATGGGGCAGGGAGATGGACCTACCCATAACATTGAACCCCTTGAAGCAACGGTCACCAAAACCTGGATGGTGCCTTCGCTGCAAGAGACTCTCCTGAAGACACCCTGAAAGTTTGTGGTTTACCATGAGAAATGTGCACTCCACAGCCTCCCCACAGAAATTTCCATTGGCTGCAACAAATGGAGCCAGCCAGCCACCACAGAGCACAGAATCTGGGGAAATTGTTTGCGACTAAGTGAGGGGTGCAGTTTTGAGCTACTGTCACCAGAATTTTGTATCATATAAGTACTGTCCCTATGATACTCATTTATGAAGTTTGGTTCAGGGGTTCAAAAGTTATGGACCCAAAGTGTGTAGCCCCATTTCCCGTTAGCTTCCATTGGAAACAATGGGGATGGGCACCCCTTTGAGGGGTCAATAACTTTGCCCCCCCTGAACCAAACTGCACCAACTTAGAGAATCATCAGGACAGTCTCCAGATGATATCCTGAAAGTTTAGTGCTGCTAGCTTTGTAAAATTGCACCGGTGGCCACAAAACGTAAAACAATTCAAAAACTCAAAAAAAATTAAAATGGACCCAATTTTTTGGGATTTACCCGAATTTTCGGGCATATCCGAATCGGCTATGATTCGGATTCGGGCATACAAATCATTTTATGCCCCAAAATACCCAAATCTGAATTTTACCGAATTTTTTTAGTATTGACCAACCCTATTAACCACTGAAGGTCCCTCCCCTTCTTATCCTTATGAAAACAGACAGGCAGGACCAACCCGAGGTCACTGCAAAACAAGCAGGGCTGACTGAACTTGAGAACCCTGCAGCATGATGCAACCTGGTGGGGGGGGAGAGGGGGCTTGCCCCTGTAAGGGCATTCTGGGGAGGGGGGTGCCCCAGTAACCCCCAAAGTTTATACTCCTGGAACATGGGGTTGCCCAGCAAAACTGGATGGCAGTCAGTTCAGGATGGAGCAAAGGAAGTATTTGTTCAATGCATTTTTTGGAATTCACTGCCACGGATGCAGGGATGGCCCCAACTACAGGAGGATGCGTGGCTAGAGGATTAAATAGAATTCCTTGCAGAGGTGTCTTCCCATTCCTGGCAGTTAGCTATGGGCCTCTTGGGGGGGGGTGTCAGCAGGGGAGGACAAAGGCAGTCTTGACCCTCTTATGGAGCCTCCTGAAGCTGGAGCCTGCTGGCTGCGGGGGGTGGGGGTGGGTGGGGGGAGAGTGGCAGCTCAGGCCTGATCCAGCAGGACTCTTCTTGCCTGTCCTCTTCTGTCCTCAGTCTGCAGTGCCCACTGGTCCAGCTTTTCTGCCTAAAATCAGCAGGGAGGTGGGTGCGGCATCATCGTGGGCAGCGCTTGATGGCTTTGGGAGCTGTTGCCAGTTCCCCCCACACGAGGCAATGGCTGCACCCAAGCATGCTGGTTCCAAGCTGTCTCACAAGATCCCTTGGATCTTGTCTTTATGGCTCATGCCCCCCCCCCCAGCAGAATCCAGCTGCCTTCTCCCCTCCCCCGCCCCCCATGGATCATGAATCAGTTTGGGGAGGAGGGGAACGGACCAGACGGACGAAAGGCCTCCTCCTCCTCCTCCTCCTCCTCCTCCTCCTCCTCCAGCAGCTTCATCGTTCTCCCTGTTTATGCCTGTCAACCAAACTAGCCAGTTGAGGACAACTGTGGAAAGGGTTTTTCCCCTGCTACAATCATGTAAATCCATTCCATGTACTCCAGGTGAAAAACCAACATGCTTCCAGGCAGGTGTGCATGTCCACGCACACGCACACACCCGTTCTCCTGGACCCTCGTGCTTTCTGCCAGCCTCCCCTTCACCAGCATAGTTTCGTTTGCCTTTGTGCTAAACAAGAGCCCGCCAGCAGCCACAGCTGTATGGTTGTCGAGCGGCAGCCGTTCTGTTCCTGGCCAAGAACCCTGTGAAATTAATCCACATCTCTCTGAAATCCTACCCAGCGTTTGGGTCACTGCCTCGTTCCAGAACTGCGAAAGGAGGGATTCTGCCATGATTTATTACTGGCCCCAACGCACATATTATTATGAAATGAGTTTATTACACTCTAAATCTCCTGTTAATGTGCTACTGTTTTAATCCCTTTATCCAATTTTCAGTCTCTCAGGCTTGGCTGCCATTCACTTGCACAAAACTCTCCATTCTGAAGGTTTTATTGTGCGATATCCATATTCATTTATCCTGCTTTAAGGCTGTGTGGTGTGGAGGGGGGGGGGAGATGAGAGCCAGGGAGAAGGGATGGAGCGGAGAAGAAGAGAGACTGCTGGGCAAAGGGGGAGGATGAAGGGGGGGCTGATAAAAGAGCAGTGGGAGGGGGGCTGCCTTCAGCATCCCTGACAGTGAAAGGGGGAAAGAAGAAGGCAAGAGAGAAGTGGGAGAGAAGGGAAGACCCCCCTAAAAAAGTCTTAAGGAGAGCACAGTGTGTGTGTGGGGGGGGAACTATAGAAGAGGGGGCACCATGGAAGGCCAAGGAAACATCTAAACAGGGTGGGATAGGCTGGGAGGCCAATTTCCTGGTGGAGCCTGGAGTTCTCCTGGAATTACAAAGGATCTCCAGACCACAAAGGTCAGTCCCCTGGAGCAAATAGCAGCTCTCTCTGTGTGTGTGTGTGTGTGAGTGAGTGAGTGAGTGAGTGAGTGAGTGAGTGAGTGAGTGAGTGAGTGAGTGAGTGACTGACTGACTGACTGACTGACTGAGTGAGTGAGTGAGTGAGTGAGTGAGTGAGTGAGTGAGTGAGTGAGTGAGTGAGTTAGTTAGTTAGTTAGTTAGTTAGTTAGTTAGCTGGCCACCCTCCCACACACAAGGAACAGATTTAGATTTGGGGTTCCAAGCCTTTACCATCATGACACTGAACACTGACTTTCGTACACAGGGAGAAATTAGGGGGAACTCCAAAACTCCAACATTATGAAGTCACTGAAATTCTGCTATATATATTTCGTTTTGATCTAACCAAGAGCCCCATCAAATAGTCCCATTAAATATTCTCTGAAAGGCTGAAGTCTCAGGGTGCACATTAAATCTAACTCTTCTTACCTCCAGCCAGATCAGGTGGATCTTACACCAACCTAGCAGAGAGCTTACAGCAATGTAATGTTGCACCAGAAAATTCCTGGTGTTATATTGACATTAGGCCCCACCAGTTTGAAAGGGACTTTGCTTGGGTTCAGTAGTTCCCTGGTGGGTATACCTGGGGCAAAGCACAGTTCTCTGTCTGCATATAAATAGGGATGTTTACTGTAGAAAGGACAGTGACACCACAGGTGTCCTCCTCCTTTAACCCCCCCCCAAAAAAAAACATTGGGGGTCATCTGCTTGATACAGGGCCAGAGAAAAGCTAGCAGCCCAGACCTTCAAAATATGATAAAATGGAAACATATGGGTTTTGATAGAGGACAAATAACCTTACATTGGTGAAGTAACTAGGACTAAATTTTGCGTTGATCCTTAGTCAATTTCACTTTCGGTTGAGGACAATAGCAGTGAAATTGACTCCATTAAACAAAGCCCTGAATCCAGAAAAGGAGCTGCTGCTGCAAATTAAACAAGCCAATCTGCAACCCCCCCCCCCGCCCCCCCGCCCCCGGTGAGGCATTGCTGCTTAGGTCAGTGGATGTGTGTAAAGTGCTGTCAAGTTGCAGCTGATTTCTGGCAACCCCAAAGAGTTTTCAAGGTAAGACTCTTGTTGGAGTAGATGGTCACTGCATAGAGACTCTGTTATTCTGGACACTGGATGCTTAGTGGTATTTTAAGCTAACGCTGAAGCAGGGGCGTTCACAGCCTTCTAAGAATGATTTTTAAAAATCATAATTTTAAAGGTCAAATATAAATTGTGAAAATTGTGAAATATGTAATGCCATCAGTATTCTCCAGTTCTTAGATCTGCCACTGTGTGTGGTATGGTGTCCAGTGCTTTGAACTAAAGGTCATATATTTTGGCTGAAAGGAAGAGCTACAAAAATAGTGCTAAGAATATGGGGTTTTTTTGTATCTTTACAGCCAGGATTGGGTGCATGCTGCAACTGCTCAAAAGCAGATAAAGCTGTGGAAGGCAGCATTGAGCGTTCAACTAACTTCCTTCTTCTAGAAATCTAATTTGTAGTCTTCACGGCCACCAAAAACAAGATGAGCTTCAATCTATCCCCTCTCCCCACTCCATTCTCATTGTTCTGTAGGTATCAGTCCAGATACAGAAGATGATGAAATTTGAGGGCAAGTGTGTGTGTGCGTGTGCGCTGAACACATGAAAAAAGGACCTCACACTGAATCAAACTCTTAGTCCAGCAGAGTCAGTATAGATGGCTCAGAATGAAAGCAACTCTCCGGGGCTTCCGCATCATCTGCTACATGATCCTTACTTGAGATGCAGCCTGTGCAGGGTTCTGGCTCCTATGAGAATGACATTGGAGGATGGATTGAAGTCTTACATAGCTTATACTTACTAGCTATGAGAAACTTCTTGGGGGCCAAGGTGCTCCTGGATTCAAATCTAACTGTTCTTTTGCAAAGCATCATGGCTGCCCTCTGAAAATAGCTCTTACAACTAGACCGTCATGCATGGTGACAGAATCCACTGGTCTGCAGAGTCAAAATGCTTTCCCTTCTATGTTGCAGATTACAGCAGCTGGATGAATATAGCAGCAGATTATAGCAG
This sequence comes from Sphaerodactylus townsendi, assembly GCF_021028975.2. Classification (NCBI taxonomy): domain Eukaryota; kingdom Metazoa; phylum Chordata; class Lepidosauria; order Squamata; family Sphaerodactylidae; genus Sphaerodactylus; species Sphaerodactylus townsendi. Next base: position 8,604,723 of record NC_059432.1, read on the forward strand.
CTGAAGACTGCCAGAGATGTTAGAAAAATCACCATCGTTCCTGATGATTGGGATGATCTTAGTCAGCAAGCAGCGGACGCTGGCAGCTGGGTGGCTCCTCCTGGCATTCATGGGCAGGGATGGGTGGCAGCAGTCAGAATAATGGTTTCTGGGGAAACCCAGGTTCATACTCCCACTCAGCTGTGACACTAGGAGGGATCTGTCACAGTCCCTCACCCTAAACGAGCTCACAGGGTTGTTTGAGGATGAAATGGTGGGGTAGGGTGGGGTGGGGGGAGGTAGAACAATGTACAATGTTTCTAGCTTATGTGAGGAAGACCAGGATAAAAATGTGGTGGTGGCCCAGAGTCCCTGTGGCTTGTTCTGGTTGAACATCCACATGCCCTGGTCTGTAGAAAGCCAGCCAAAATCTTAAGCAGGATTCCAAGATTTTGACCTTGCATGTCCAGTTTCTATACTGCAAGGCCAGGATGCCAGAGGGACAGTGGATCTCAGCGCCCCCATCTCAGTTCCAGCCTCCTAGGAGCAGGGGGGCTGTGTATGGTACTCAAATGGATCCCCCAAATCAAAGTGGGGACCATTTCTAGCTCTACACTCATCAACAGTGAGCCCCAAACCTAAAAGCTCCTTCTTGGAGGCAGCCATGTCTGTCGCTGGGACCAAAGAAGCGGAAAGAAGGAAGGTCACTTTCTAGGGTGCCACCAAACCAAGCAGTCCTCTTTCACCCAGGACCCTGGAGCCCATCCCCACTTTGAATGGCTGCAGTAAGAAGACCTCCTTCTCCGCCCCCGCCCCCCCCCACCACAAAAGGCATCACAAAGATCAGTGTATGAGAAGACCTGGGTAAGGGAGTTTTTCAAACCTGTTGGTGGTTTAGATCCAGCAGCTCTGCGCAGGCCCTGGCTGCTGCCCTTGGATTTTGGGCCTGACCTCCGATGGCTGTGCCCTGTGGCCCGTCTTTGCCTTTCCTGGTTCACTTCCCCTCTTCCCCTTTCTCTTCCTCTCCCTCCTTCTTCCCTCCCTCTCCTTTGTCCGTCCGTCCGTCCGTCCGTCCGTCCGTCCGTCCTTCCTTCCTTCCTTCCTTCCTTCCTTCCTTCCTTCCTTCCTTCCTTCCTTCCTTCCTTCCTTCCTTCCTTCCTTCCTTCCTTCCTTCCTTCCTTCCTTCCTTCCTTCCTTCCTTCCTTCCTTCCTTCCTTCCTTCCTTCCTTCCTTCCTCTCTTGCTCTTTCTTTTCTCCGCAGCCGCTCCTTGTGATGTCAGGCAGTTCCTTCTCCACCCTGACACAGAAGCCTCCACTACTTCCACGGCTCTCCTGCTGTCAGCTGGGGAATAGATAAAGATAAATGATATTATGTTAAATTCCACTTAATGACAAATTTTTAATTTTCTGAACATGGTCATTTTCTGGCTAGTGAATCAAGTGTAGGGAGCTAATTACATGAAGATCTGAACAAAAATAACTCCTAATTTTCAAGGATAATGGAAGAGAAATGTTGGAGATTAATGGCACTATTTATCTTTTTTAAATTTCTATCTTTCTCTGTGATAGCAGTGCTCCCCAAGGAAAATATTCATAAAATGAAATTGAAGTCGTAACTTAATAGGTTATTAAAATTTTTGAGTGCATATCACTTTCCTTCCGCCGCACTGTAAATTTAAATTGAAGTTTGCAGCTCCCCGAGTCACCAGTGGAGGTTTTTTTTTATGATGGCACAATAGAGGGAAACATGCATCTTTGTCAAGAGGTATTTGCTATTCTAATTTTATGGCAGGCCGGATTATCAGAAAGGAATGTCAGAGTACGGGGAAGCTGACAACACCACAGCCTTAAGCCATGTGTTTCCATTAGCGCCCAAAGCCGTCCGGGGGTTTCTCTGGACCGTTATTTTCCATTTCGGTCTTTTATCTTGATTTAAAGTGAGGGCACTGAAAATTCCGCTCCTGTCATTTTTCTCCCCCTCTCTGTCTCTCCCCCTCCCTCTCTCTGTTACTCCCCCACCCCAATTCTCTTCCTCTGGCCACTGGCTCACGTTTTTGATCTTTTTTTACCCCTCTTTACCAAATGGGCCTTGGTTTGTGGGGGCAAAGCCGGGGTGGGGGGGGTGGGGGGTTGTAAGGAATTCCATAGACGCAGAAATAAAAGGCTTTGGGAGTAAAAGTCCATTTATTAAGACATCTTAGAAAGCTCAAGTACACGCAGTGGCAGGAATGACACTTCCCGCCAGAAGCACAGGTTATAATACCAGTCACCCCATCCCCCCCTTCCATAGCTTCCCATGGGAACAGAGGCTTCCCATCTCCCGCGCAAAGATAAAGTCTCCGCCGATGCATCTGGCCCATCGCCTGGGCTGTGGAATGCACTCAAGGTTACCTCACCATCAACACCATTGAATCCTTTACACTCTGCCTCCCCTAGAAGACCCCTTCCTTCCCCCGGTTTTGATAATGCGGAAAGGATGGTGGAAAGCAGCAATAAGGGTGGGGGCTTCAATGTTTTCGGAATAAACCCATTGATTATACCCAGAGGAATATCCCACCCAAGAAACTAAATATTGCAAGCGTTTGCGATTAAAGCGAGTCCAGGATAAGCGTCGAATTTCGTAGTGTTTGTGGGCCATCAATAATAGTCGATTGGGGAAGGGCCTCTCTGAAATTTGGGTCGGTACCAGGCATCGGAAGCGGGAGCCTCAACCGAGCAAGCTGGAATGGAAGACAGGATGGATGTTACTAAGAGAGTTAGGCAAATCTAAGCGGGCAGTGACATCATTAATCACTTTAGTAATCTGAAAAGGTCCCACAAATCTCTTGCCAGAAGTTTGGAATATCTATGCACGTCTCTGAGATTTTTTGTAGATAAATACACCCAGGAGCCCACACGCTAGAGGAAAATCCGAGCGGGTGTTTATCCGCTTGCAGTTTTAGAGTCCTTTGCTTGCTGTAGAAGCGGTCTGGACCGACTTCCATCCCTCGGCTAGGGGATGAAATCCATTGTTGAAATTCTGGGGTCCAGCAGCTGCGGAATTTAGTTTGTGGTAAACTTGGCCGGAAGGAAGGCGTAATTCAGACACAATTTCAAAGTGGGGTTTTCTTTGTACCTACTATGAACCGCGATTGTTATAGGCGTACTCAAGAACGGAATAAGCTACGCACCAATTGTCTTGGTGGTAGTTGGTGTAACAACGTAAATACTGCTCTAAGGTTCTGTTAATTAGTTCTCTCCTGGGTCTGCGCCCGTCACTTTGAACGTGGTAGAGTGGCGGCGGCAGGGGCGGCCCCCAACAACCCCAAAACCGCTTTCCAGAACTTTGAAGAAGGATGAATTAGGGGCCTTGATTCCGGAGACCATCACCATAACGGAAGCGGAAATGGAGACGGTAAACATGTTGAATAAACAGCCGTGCCAACTTAGGAGCGGAGGGAATGGAAGCACATGGAATAAAATGGAAGCTTGCTTTCGAGAATAAGTCCACCACCACCCATAAAACTGTATTTTGCCATGACTTTCGAACTTAAGTCTGTAATAAAGTCCATAGAGATGACCTCCCAAGGGCGGGAAGGCTACCGGGAGAAGGTTTCAACAGTCCATAGGGCTTTCCCGGAATGGTTCTTGGCTTCTGCACAAACCGAGCAGCGCTTTAATGTATGCCTCAATGTCTTTTAGCAGCGATAGCGCGCCACCAGAACTGCCGTAGCGGGCTGAAATGCAGGGTTTTCAAAAGCCAAAATCGTCCCAGCCGAACGGGCATCGTGAAGCAAGCCTCAAGAACCTGCTTGCCGGAGGGGGGGGGAGGCATCGTGCCAACATTCCCCCCCCTCCCGCCAAACTCCATTCTCCAAACGCAATTGGGAGTCTCGCTTCGGGCTGCTGGAGGGTTTCTCGGGGTGGGTGGTGCCCCTCGGCCTCCCAGTTCCCCTGCAGGAAAGGAGAGACGAGACTGGGAATGGGGGGTGGAGGAGAAGCGGACGCTTGAGATCGGGGTGACAGCCAACCCCAACTGGGAGGGAGAACAGTCAAACAGTGCGTGGAATGTCACGTGAAAGGCAGCTCCACCCCCCTCCCCGGACGAAGGCGGTAGAGCCGCGTCAGCCAGTTTGTTGGTTTCCTGGGGAAAAAAAATGGACTGTAAAGAGAGAAAGCGAGAAAAGAAATCGGCCCAACGGGTTGTTTTAGCGAGTTTATCTTGAGGGGGGGGTGGGAAAGAGCTGCCAGGAGCCTTTTTACATGATCCGACCAAACTTGAAAGGGCCTCAGCAGTGCTTAAGCCCCCCTCCAGCCAGTGGCTAAGTGGAGAGTATACTTTGATGGCCGCTTAGTCTCTTTGTCTCCACAGTCCAGCGCTGAGTTCGGCACCAGAGAACTTTTTTAGATGGAAATAGCACACGGAACCAGTCTACCATCTTTATTTTCAACAGGGCTGCCCCAAGTGCTTTGTGTCCGAGAGGCATCCCGTAGAACCACAAAGCGGAGATCTGGGTCAGGGTGCTTTAGGATCAGAGTTCAGTGCGGTAGAAAGGCAGATTTTAACAGTTGAAAGGCTGTTTTGACATTTTCCCTCGAAGACCAGGAAAGGGGCCCACGGGCTTGGCGGACAGTGGATCACTTACCCTTAGTGCGTAAAGAGAGTCTGTAGAGAGGGAGAAGTCAGTTCAGCGAATTAGGGTTATAAAGATACACGATAGAAATTAGCCAAAACCAAGAAACTTGACTGGAGTTCTTTGCGGTTGGTGGGGGCAGGCCATTGGAGTGGACTGCGTCGAATTTTAGCTTAGGATCCATTTTAAGCCCTCGAGAGCGAGATCAGGTAACCCAAAGTAGTCCAATGGAGGTCTGATGGAAACAGCATTTGGAGAGTTTGGCAAAGAGAGAGTTGTCAAAGCAAGCGTTTCAATACCTCTCGAACCAACATACTTCATGCTCTTCTATATGGTTTTGTGGGAGTAAATTAAAAGCGTCATCTAGAGTATGCAACAACTCCTTTGTACAGTAAATCATGGAGGAAAACGCTTCGGTTGATAAGGGACCATAAAGCTCCGGGGGCCTGGCATAACCCGAATGGCATTATTAAATATTCAAACTGTTCAAACTTTCGTGTTAAAAGCGCAGTCAGGTGTTCATAGCCTTCAGCAATTTCTGACTCCTGTAGTAAAGCTTCTCTCAAGTCCAATTTAGTAAAATCGTCCTTTGTCGAGGTTGCATCTAAAAGGTCTTTGATCAAAGGCAAAAGGATATTTAATTGGACAGGGAGACCGCGATTGAAGACCTCGATAATCTGTTGCAAAGCCGTAAAGACCCATCTTTCTTTTTGACAAAACAAAGGCGGGGAAGGCAAGCGTCGCGTGTGTTTGGTATGCCCGCCGTATAGAGAACCCATGCGAGCAAAGGTTCTTCTTGTCTAAGAAGAGCACGGAGTTCCTTCTCCTCATTGGGACTCATCGCGCGTAGGAATTCTACCCTTTAGGTAGATTGCGCCCCTGGTTGTATGACAATGATTTTACAGTCAGTGTGTGTCTCTGTGGGGTGGCAACTGATCGCATTTCCTGCTCCTGAAAAAACTCTGGCTAGAATCCTGATGATATGCAGGTTGGGATGCCTTAATAGAGATGCAGGAGCAATCACTGAGGAAGCCAGAGAGGGGGATGTAGTCAGGGAGGCGTTGGGTTTTCTTCCCAATTCATGTGTTCACGCCGGGGAGGGTCAGTGAATTCTAGGATCCTTTTTTCTTTCCAAATGAATTTTTTGGTTCATGTAACAACAATAACCAAAGGCATGCCTGCCCAAAACTATGGAGTGTTTGGCCACTGGCGCCAAAATGAAACTAATTTTCTCCCAATGAGGTCGGCGCATGGCGGAGGAGAACCGGCTGTGTTTTAAACTGGGCCGGTCCTTCGTTTCGAGGGGCTGCCGTCCATTTAAGGTGAAATGGTATGGGCTTAGCCAGAGGAATTCCGGTCCAGACCACAAGCTCCTCTACTGCCACCTGGGAGTCGCATTAAGCAGTGGGGCAGGCGTCGAATCCCACAAAGGGCCGAGGCTATAATCGCGGAGTGTGTTTAGCGGGGTTGGCCAGAATGCTTGAACAGTAATGGAGTTGAGCGCTGCCTTCACTCACCTGGCGATCAGGAAGTAGAGCCCATGTCCATGAAGAGGGGCTGAAGAAAGGCAGTAACAAGCTGCTTCCCCTCCTCTGGAATTTCGCCGATCGGTCACCGCTTTTGGACGCAGAGCCAGTGGGAAGAGGCCCCGACCCGCGTCGGTGGTTTTGGCAGACGGATATAACGTGAACTGGAAGCGGTTAGTTTTGCTTCTTAGGACAAGTTGGCTAGATGACCTGGCCACTCCGCGGTAAAGAACCACTTATCAACCAAATTCGGCGACGGCGTTTCAGAAGAGTGGTTCGGTAGGAAAGCGGCTGGAAGCTTGGATTTGGTGGACACAGTAGTGGTTTTAGAGCAAGTGGAAGGCCTGCCTTAATGAAGCGATATTCCAAAGCGAGGCGCCCATGCTTGAGACCCCAACTGGATCCAATCCACGCAATGGTGCGAGGAACCCGAATTAAAACACCGCTTTCACGTAGTTTGTTGTCCACAAGCATCTGAGTAGTATTGCATTTCTATGCGTTCAGAGCCACTCCAGGAGGGAGTCGAGCAGCCGCCGGGCTTAGACGAAATTCTACGGATCAAATTCTGCAAACGGGCGGTTGCCTTGCTGGATTGGTTTTGATGGTGCGGATAGCTTCATTCACCGGCGCCTACCTGGATCCTGAAAGCGCGCTCTTAAAGCTTGGAGGAATCTCGCTTTGGGCACTGTCACGAGTAGTCCCTCATCCCTGCAAATCCAAAACAGTTTCGCGAACCAGTCGGGCTGCTGCCCCACCATCCAGGACTGAGCCGATGTCAGCCATATTTTCCGCGTTCAGACCGGGTATATAGATCATCATAGTCTTCCAAGTGGGCATTGAGTTTGCAAGATGAAGCGCAGGGAAGTTTTGAAGCCGGTCCCATCAAAACGGGCTGGTATCGGGGAAGGCGATAGTAGCCCGTTCGGCTGACTCTTGGTGCCTGCTGGGGATAGTGGTTGCGCCGGGTTGAAGAGCAGGCTGGGCAGAGCAGCTGCTGTGTATGCGAGGCAGGTCGGAATCGGGAGGCTGAAGCGCCATGGCGTTTGGAGTGGCAGGACCCAGGTACGCATTAGCCCCTCTGGCACCCGGGCATGATCAGTAACAGCATAGGACTCCAACTTGGGGCTTCCCAGTCTGCTGCCTCGCTTAGTTCCCTCTCCAGCAGCGCAGACCAGATCCCTCTCTTCTTGCAGTCAATGCATCCTACAGTGCGCGTACCAAAGCAGCTTTTCGCTTCCAATTCTAGCCAGTTCGGTCCCGTTTAAGGAGACTTCCAGAAGTGAGACTCACTTTGCGTCGCGCCAGAACCTGAAACGACAGGCAGCTTTCAGCGTTGCCCGTTGTAAAACCAGTCTGGACTGTTCCAGGACTTTATCATGGACCGACCGATTCTGGGCATATTGTAGCCGTTGGAAGCTGGCGTCTTTGGCACGGTCCAACTTCGAAGCCTGGACTTCTTCGCGTTGCCAGCTGTTCCCGGTCCCTCTGCAGGTTTTAGCGCTCTTGTTGCACCTTTATGCCCGTTCCTCCTTCCCATAGCTGGCGTTCCACGGTTCCAAGTCGCCATTGGGCCACTCTACGCGGTCGTCCACTTCCTCATCCCAGTCCTCCCTCGATGGGAGAGGAAACCGGTCCGGCTGGGAAGGCAGGCTTTCTCTCGGACTCTTCGTCGTCTAGGTGCCGCAGGTATCCGGAGACACCGTAGCCGCCCGCGAAAGCCATCGGTGGCTCCCAGAGGCACCCTCAGGTGCGGATCGCTGGCCCGGGATTAGGGGGGTCCGGATTGGGAAGCTGCACGGATACCCTTCCCAATTCCAGGAAGTTTAGTCCCGGTGTCCTTTGGGCCGGGTCCCCAGTGCTGTGCCACGGTGGTTCTTTGGGAGCATCAGGCCAAAATACGAAGTCCAGGAATGCGTTCCAATCGGATTCCTGGGTTGCCGCATGAAAGGTGGTCAAAGCCGTCTCCTCCATGACAGGTTGCATCTGAGGTTTGTAATCCCACATGAAAACGGGTAGAGATCCGATCCACAGGCGCTCGATCCATAGATTGCCCAAGCGACTCATGGGGAAGTCCCACATGGTGATCGTCACGTCCCTCGTTCCAAAGCGGAGTAAAGGAAGACTTCGATGCTGTCACGAGGACGGGAAAGAGCCACTGCAGCGCAGGCCCGTTCTCTCCCTCGCTGGTTCCTCCAGATCCAGAAGGGGAAAGGTCGAAGACCCTCTTTGGGGGCTACCGCACCTTCCGCAGTAAAATTCAACCTCTCCATGCAAGAACATAAGAGGTCCACTACACAGGAATATAGATGGAATTAAAGATTCCTCGCCACAATGTAAGGAAATTCCATAGACGCAGAAATAAAAGTTGCTTTGGGGAGTAAAGAGATCCATTTATTAAGACATCTTAGAAAGCTCAGAAATTACTGCGCCCAGTGCTTGGGTAATGACACTTCCGCCCAGGAAGCACAGGTTATAATACCAGTCACCCCATCCCCCCTTCCTGCTTCCCATGGGAACAGAGGCTTCATCTCCCGCGCAAAGATAAAGTCTCCGCCGATGCATCTGGCCCATCGCCCGGGCTGTGGAATGCACTCAAGGTTACCTCACCATCAACACCATTGAATCCTTTACAGGGGTCTAGGAATGTACTGAGATCAAAACAAAAAGGAAACACAGGAATGAAATCACTGGGGAGGGTTTGTCAAAGAGCCTCCCCCCCACCCCCACTGCCAAGCTACAGTCAGGTTAGTTTAGCATGGAAGGATTCCAACTCATTCTGGAATGAAGAAATCCTTTTGACTCAGCTGGGAACCCATTTCAGGGAACCGTCCATTTCTGCTTGAGTGCTGTTTGTAGGGCAAACGTCCTACAACGGTGAACTTTTGAGTTTTGCTCAGAGACTCTGGGCCCACCTGCACCAGAAATACAGTGGCCATGCCAGCGCCCAACGCACAGGGCCCAGCTGTCAGGCCTGCCTTGCATTTGGTCTGGTCCATGGCTGGTGCAGGCAAATTGGTCCATGGCTGCCTGTAAAGGATTCAATGGTGTTGATGAGCGGGACAGCCGCCTGGCCTTGACTGCATTCCATAACCCGGGCGATGGGCCAGCATCTGCGGCGGAGACCTTATCTCCGCGAGAGAGATGAGAACTCCGTTCCCATGGGAATCCGGGAGGGGGGATGGGATGGACAGAGTTATAACCTGTGCTTCTGGCGGGAGACTTTATTCCTGCCACGTCGTGTACGTGAGCTTTCTAGGATGTCTGAATAAACGGTCTTTTACACCAAAAAAGCCTTTTATTTCTGCTTCTATGGAATTCCTTACATTGTGGCAGGAATCCTAGTTCATCTATCTTCCCAGTGCAGCGGACCTCTGGTGTCTTGGCATGGAGAGGTTGAATATTCCTGAATCTGTGGAAGGTGCGGTAGCCCCCAAAGAGGGCTCCGGGCTTTCCCTTATGGATTTGGAGGAACTCAAGCGGGAGAACGGGTCTCGCTGGTAACTCTTTCCCGTCCTCGCATTATCAACACGAAGTCTTCCCTTACTCCGTTGGGACGAGGGACGAGAAGACGACATCATGTGGACTTGCATGGAAGTCGTTTGAAGCGCTGTCTATGGATCGAAGCCTGTGGATCGAATATCTTGCCCGTTTCCGCAGGGATTACAGAACCTCAGATGCAACCTGTCACCGGAAGAGACGAGGTCTGACCACCTTTCATGCGGCAACCCAGGAGTCCATTGAACGATTCCTGGACTCGTATTTTGGTGATGCTCCCAAGAAGATCCACCGTGGCATAGCACTGGGGCCCGTCCGAAGACCACCGTTGAAACCGGGACTATATCGGGGGATTGGGAGGCTATCCCGTACCAGCTTCCGATCGGACCCCCCAGATCCCCGGATCAGCAACTGCACCCTGAGGCGCCCAGCGGAGCCGCCGGTGAACTGCAACGGTGGTCCCACAACATTCTGATGAAGAGGAATCCGAAGCGAGCTCTGCCTTCCATCCGGATCTATTCCCCTCCCATCAAAAGAGAGCTGGGATGAGGAAGTGGGCCGACTGCGAGATGCCCAGGAAGCACATGTAAGGCCCGTGAGCGCCAGCTATGGGAAGAGGAACGAGAGCAGCTGCAGCCAAGAGCGTGAAAACCTGCAAAGAGGACCGGGAACAGCAGCATGCAAAGAAATCCAACTTCCGAATTGGACCGTGCCAAAGACGTTGCTGCAACGGCAATATGTGCAGAACCTATCAGTCCATGATAAAGTCCTGGAACACTCCAAACTGGACTTACAGCGTCAACGCCGAAGCTGTTAAGGACCTTTATGCGTACGCAAAGTGAACTAACCGCGAAGCTGTTCAACGAGACGAACTGGCCAAACTGGAACGAGCCCAGCTTTGCATGCGCGCCAGGATGCGCTAATGGCTTCGCAAGCGAGAGAGATTTAGCCGCCTTTGGAGAGGGAACTGAAGAAGCAGCAGGACAAGATGCCCTGAAGTTGGAGTCTACGCTGGTCACTGGTACAGCTAACGCTTCAGAGGGGCGACGCTGCTGGGTCCTGCTACTCGGCAAGCATCTGCCACCTTCCAAAGGACCCGGCTCTCACCAGAACTTACCAGCGGCACCGGCGTTGGCACCCCTAACACCTCCACCCGATTCCGGCCCTCCCTGCGCCGCTGCCTCAGCCTGCATAACCCGGCCGCCCTCAGCGGGCGCCAAGGGCCGATGGAGAGGATATTACAGACCTCCAATACCTGCCCGTTTCGATGGGGACCGCTTCCAAACTTCCCTACTTCATCCTACAACTTCGATGCTCCACATGGAGGACTATGACGATTTGTAACCGGCCTGAACGCTAAAAAATATCGGGACATCGGTTCCGTTTTAGATGGAGCTGCAGCTCAATTGGTTTGTGGACTCTTTTTGATCTGCAAGGGGAGGATATTCGCGACGGGTGCCGGCATTCCTCCAAGCCCAAGTGGCTCGCCTCCAAGATCCGGGTGCTGGGAAAATGAAGCCATCCGCATTCATCAAATCTATTCAGCAAGGCAACCGCTCGTTTGCAGAATTTGCCCGTGAATTTCGTGCGGCGGCTGCTCGCCTCTAATTCTCCTGGAGTGGCCTGGAGCGCATGTCGTGAATACTTCTCGGATAGCTGCCGACGCAAAACCGCGTGAAACGGTGTTTCTTATTCGGATCCCCCGCACTATTGCTGATTGGATCGACTTAATCTCAAGTGGCGCCTCGCTTTGGATTTCACGCTGCGTGCCGGGGGCCGCCCACGCCCAAAACCCGCCAGCTACGACCGCCATGTAATTCGCAAGCCAAGCCCAGCAGCCTTCACCGGTAAACCACCTCCGAAGGCCAGCCAGATTGTGCCTTTACTGGCGGAGGACCGGGTCATCTTAGCTGCCAACTGCCCGGAAAAAATAGAAGCTAACCGGCCCGGCCGCGAATTCCATCTTCGCTTCTTTCAAGCCACCACGTTGAAATCCTGGCCACTCTAACCGCCTCGCCCGGCAGTTACCATAGGCGATCTATAGGAGGGGGAAGCAGCTGTTTGCCTCTCTTCAGCCCCCCCCCCCCATGGATATGGGTTCACCTACAGATGCGGTGAGCAGCGCAGCGCTCCCATTACGATTTATTCGCTTCTGGCCAACCCCGCTAAGTATACTCAGACATAGCCTCAGCTCCTTGTAGATTCTAGGTGCTCCCACATAATGCACCGCAGGTGGCGGAGGAACTTGGACTAGACTGAGTCCCCCTGGCTAAGCCCATACCAGCTTCACCTAAATGGAATGCAGCCCTCTCAATAGCTAAGGACCGGCCCAGTTCAAAAACGCAACTGGTCCTCCTCACAAGTACTGACCATTTGCAGAAAATTGGTTTTATCCTGGCGCCGGTGGCCAAACACTCCATAGTTCTGGGCATGCCGTGGTTGTTGTTGTATGAACCTAAATTCATTTGGAAAGAAAGGATCTTAGAATTCACTGACCCTCCCTATGGAGAATACATGAATTGGGGGGAAAACTCACCCTCCTCAAGCGATGGTTACCTCCTGGGTTTCATCAGCGATGCACTTCTAATTGCTCCTGATTCTACCTGCATTCCAATCGGGCTTTACCAAGACAGCCAGAGTATTTCTTAGGAGCAAGAATACGATCAATTGCCACCCCATAGAGATACCCACTGCAAAATCAGATATTACAGTCAGGGGCTTAAACTGCCCAAAGGTAGAATTCCAACCGCGATGAGTCTCTAACGGAGGGGAGAAGGAACTTCGTGCCTTTCTAGGATGTAAGAACCTCGCCTCGCTGGTCTTTTCCACACGACGGGCTACCAAACACACACATGCTGCCCCCCCATTGTTTGTTAGCGTAAAAAGGATGGGTCCTTAAGGCTCTGTAACGATTGCCCAGGACTCATACCATGCGGTCTCCCTGCCCAATAAATACCCTTTGCCATTAATCAAGGACCTTTTAGATGCATTGGGCAAGGGACGCATTTTTACTAAGTTGGACCCTAAGAGAAGCTTACTGTGGCCTGGATTATGGAAGGCCATGAACATTCACCTGCATTTAACATACAAAATTTGGACAGCGAATACTTAATAATGCCATTCGGGTTAAGTGGGGCGCCCGGAGCTTTTATAGTCCTTATCAACGAAGTTCTCCATGATTTATTATACATAGGGAGTAGTGGTAATTTAGATGATGTTTTAATTTATTCACAAACCATGGAGGAGCATGAAGCATTGGTTCAGGAAGTGCTGAAAGTCTTGCTCAAACAACCCCCTCTTTAAGCCAAACCTTCTAAATAAGTACTTTCCACCAAACCTCTATCGACTCATTTGCTACCGGATCTCTTCCGAGGGGCTAAAATGGGATCCCACTAAGATTGTAGCTGTGTCCCTCCAATGGCCTGCCCTCACCAATCGAAAGGAACTCCAATCTCTTCCTAGGGTTTGCTAATTTCTATCATGACTTTATACCCCACTCCTACTGAACTGGACTCTCCCACTCACAGACCTCTAATGCACTAAAGGCAAAGATCCACAGGCTGCTGTCAAGCTCGGGGCCCCCCTTTCCTGGTCTAAAGAATGTCAGACAGCCTTTCAGCTTCTTAAAATCAGCTTTTACCACCGAACCTATCCTAAAACACCCTGACCCAGATCTCCTCGCTTGTGGTTCACGTGGATGCTCCCCGGACAAAGCGCTGGGAGTGGCCCTGTTGCAGAGAAATAAAGATGATAGGCTGGTTCCGCGGTGCTTATTTATCAAAGAAATTCTCCGTAAAGGAGCTCAACTGGACTGTAGGGGATAAAGAGATCATGGCCATCAAAGTAGCACTTTCCACTTTACGCCACCACTGGCTGGAGGGGGCTAAACACCCTTTTCTGCTTGGTCGGATCACAAGAACTTGGCCTCCCTCTCCACCCCCCCCCAAGATGTCTCAACAAAACAACTCATAATGGGCCGATTTCTTCTCTCGTTTCTCTTTCACTGTCCATTTTTTTTTCCGGAAAAACCAATAAACTGGCTGATGCGCTCTCGCTACTGCCCAGGGAGGGGGGTGGAGCTGCCTTACCGGGATATTCCGTGCACTGTTCTCTCCCCCTCCCACTCAGGGCTGGCCGGGCCACTCGCATCTCAGACGCCCACTCTTCCTTCTCCACCCATTCCCAGCCTGGTCTCTCCTTTCCCACGAGAACTCGAGGAGGTGGGGCTGCGCTGGTGCCGCCAGCAGAGTGAAGGTGACTCCCAATTCGCGCTCTGGAGAATGGTGTTTGGCTGGGCGGGGATTGTTGGTACGTGCCTCCCCCCCACCGTAAGCAGGTTCTCGGTGCCTGTCATGATGCCCGCCGGGCTGGACATTTTGGCTTCCTAAAAAACTCTGCATTTGGCCCACCATCACTTTTGGTGGCGCTGGCGATGCGCAAGGACATTGAGACATATATTAAAGGTTGCTCTGTTTGTGCGGAAGCTGTAAAACCGTTCCGGGAAAACCCCATGGTCTGTTGGAAGTCTCTCCCGGTGGCCTCCCCGCCTCTGGGAAGTCATCATCTCCATGGATTTTGTGATACGGATTTGCCAGAAAGTCAAGGCAACACGGTCTCTGTGGGTGGTGGTGGACTTATCTTCTAAACAAGCCTATTTCATCCCATGTGCTTCCATCCCCTCCGCCTCCTAAGTTAGCGCTATTTGTCTATTCAGTATATTTATCGACACTACACCTCGCCTCCGTTAAGGTGGTCTCCCACCGCTGGCCCCACCATTTCAAAGTTCTGGAAAGCTTTTCTGCCAGTTGGGGGCAGCCTGCAATTGCCACCCCCTACCAATGCTCAAAGTGACGGTGAGTCAGAGAGAACTAACAGAACCCTGGAGCAGTATTTACGTTGTTACAACTAACTACCACCAAGACAATTATGCGAAGTTAATTCCGCTTGCAGAATAATGCCTATAATAATGCAGTTCATAGCAGTACAAAAAAAACCCCCTTCACCACATTGTGTCTGGTCGATCCTTCCCTCATTGTCGCGAACTACCTATGGAAGCTGCTGAATCCTCCCGAGTTTCAAATAATGGATTTCTATCTCTGGCCGAGGGGTGGAAAATGGTCCAGACCGCCTTTACAGCAGGCTAAAGACTCCCAAAAACTTCTGCCGGATAAGCACCGCTCGGATTTCCCTTTACGCAGGGCTTGGGTGTATTTGTTCACCAAAAATCTCAGAGACGCGTATAAATTTTCAAAACTGGGCAAAAGATTCGTGGGACCTTTTCAGATTACCAAAGTGATTAATGATGTCACTGCCCGGATTGGACTTGCCTAATTCTCTGGCAATATCCATCCTGTCTTCCATTCCAGTTTGCTCAAGGAGGTTCCCGCTTCCTCATGTCTGGCACTACTGGAGAGACCCCCCACCGACTATAATTGATGGCTACAAGCATTAATGAATTGACGCATTTCATCCTGGACTCTCGCTTTAATCGTCTTGCAATATTTAGTCTCTTGGGTGGGATATTCCCTCTGGGTATAATCAATGGGTTTATTCGGAAAATATTGACGCTTCCTGCCCTCATTTCTGCTTTCCATCGTGACCTTCCTCGCGACAAACCTGGGGGGGAGAAGTCTTTTTTAAGGGAGTAGCAGAGGTGTAAAGGATTCAATGGTGTTGATGAGCTGGACAGTCAGCCTGGCCTTGACTGTATTCCATAACCCGGGCGACAATAGCATCCGCGGCGGAGACCTTATCTCCTCACAGAGAGATGAGAACTCCGTCTCTACGGGGAACTGGGAGGGGGGATGGGATGGACAGAGTTATAACCTGTGCTTCTGGCGGGAGACTTTATTCCTGCCACGTCGTGTACGTGAGCTTTCTAGGATGTCTGAATAAACAGTCTTTTACACCAAAAAAGCCTTTTATTTCTGCTTCTATGGAATTCCTTACACTGCCCTCTGGAACTGGAAAAGTTGTTTGAAGACTTCAGGTGCTGCTAGCAGTAAGAAGCATACTTAATTGCAGGGGTGGAACAAAAGTCAAAGTTGGTACTGAGAACCAGTGTTGTATAGTGGTTACAGTACGGGACTAGAGGGAGAAGAGTTTGGGTTTCTATCCCACTTTTCTCAACTGTAAGGAGTCTCAAGGTGGCCGACAAGCTCCTTTCCCTTCCTCTCTGCACAACAGACACCTTGTGAGATGGATGGGGCTGAGAGAGTTCTCAGAGAACTGTGAATGGCTCAAGGTCACCCAGCAGGAATCATATGGAGGAGTGGGGAAACAAATCATGTTCACCAGATAAGAGTCCACCACTCATGTGGGGAAGTGGGGAATCAAACCCAATTCTCCGGATTAGAGTCCACTGCTCGTAATCGCTACGCCACGCTGCATTAGGATCTGGGAGATGAAGGCAGCAGCTTGAATCTCCACTCAGCTCATGGGGCGACCTTCCTCCAGCCACACTTCACAGAATTGTTGTGAAGATAAAATGGGGAGATTATGCATGTTCCTATTTGGGGT
This sequence comes from Sphaerodactylus townsendi, assembly GCF_021028975.2. Taxonomy (NCBI): domain Eukaryota; kingdom Metazoa; phylum Chordata; class Lepidosauria; order Squamata; family Sphaerodactylidae; genus Sphaerodactylus; species Sphaerodactylus townsendi. The sequence goes on from NC_059432.1 coordinate 8,620,855, forward strand.
AAAGTGGATTTTTAAATAAATGGCGTTGTGTCATTACCCACACTTAGAGGGGCTGACTGAGGATTGACTGAGGAGCACTCTGGAGACAAGCTGTTGGGGGAGGGGGGGCTCATTTTCTTCTAAGCCCTCAAAAACAAACATTATGCCATCGCCCCTTTTCCCAATATAAGCTCATATTTTCTGTTAGTTGCATTCTGATTGGGCTCATCCTGTCTCACAGGATCCAGAGGAGTTTGGAAACATTCACGGGTTTTCCTCGGATGCTATCATTTGCCCACTGGTGGTGGTGGGAAGGGCCGCCAAGTCCCAGCTGACTTGCAGTAGCCCTGCCTGTGGCTTTCAAGGCAAGAGACAATCAGAGGTGGTTTTGCCATTGCCTGCCTCTGCATAGCAACTCTGGACTTCTTTAGTGGTCTCCCATCCAAGCATTGACTGGAGCAGACCCAGCTTAGCTTTCAAGATTTGATGAGAACAAGCTATCCATTTGTACACTGGACAGGAGAAATTTGTTTTAGAGGTGGAAGTCACACTGACAAAGCTAAATCCATAACCCCTTCACCTAAATATATATAGGATTGAATATAGTCTTGTATATACGTAATGTTTATCACAGCATCATCACCAGTTTGCATTCCTGTATGGAAAAGCTACTAAAGTTGACATGAAAACATCAGAAATTCAGAGCTCATAATTACAAGCAAGAACTCTGCCTCTGACAGTCGCGCCTTATGCCCAATCCAAGCCTCAGATCTGTTTATCCCATTCATCCTTTTCACTGCCCAACTTCAAACCAAGTCTAGCAGTTTGTGCTGTGATCAACAGATTTTCTTTTTGCCTTTTTGCCATTTTGTACCTGCACAGTGCAAAAAAATCACCTCCTTCTGAGTCATGGGGTTGGGTAAGGTAATTTTTTTAACCTTTTATTGGCATGAGTTTATAGTACAACAGAAGGGTTGAGAAGGATTAGGTTAGGATTAATAGATTCAAACATTATAAATAGTTAATTAAAATTTGTTAAAAAGAATAGCAATCAATAAATACTAAGATCTAATGCCAAGAATTTAGCAACATCTAAGGATCTCTGAGGGCATTGATCACAGAGCAGATAAAAAGTCTTAACTCTATCCAGTGAGAGGACATAATTCTCAGTATGAAGATCTATGTACTGCGTTCTGATTGAAGCATATAAGTCTGGGGGTAAGGTAATTAAGATCATAAGCACACAGTTTCCCACTTCTTTGCGTATGCACAGACTGCTGTACATCCAGGCAGATCAGTGGCAGCTGTACTGACTCAGGTGGCCCTCAAAGAGTAGTAGTCCCAGACATCATTGTGTTTCTTCCTTTAATGAAGGCAGGCCCTGTGCTGTGCGTGGTGGAGTCGGCCGGGGAGGAAGATTCCCAGCACCACAGATGCTCCGGACCATTCAAGTACAGAAGGGAAAGCAGTCAAGCAAGCAGGCTTTTTTTTTGGGGGGGGGGGCGGGGGGGCGGATTTGAAAGTCACCCAGACTGTTATTCTATGAGCTCTTGATCCAAACCAGACATTGCTCAAATAGGCCTACTCAAATTTCAGGATTCTAGAAGTAGTCTGTCGGGTAGTCTGTTGGTTGGACAGTCAAAGGATAGAATCAAAGAATCACAGAGTTGGCTCAAGATAGCCAGTCTTCCTCCATTTTTTTTGGTCAAGGGAAACAATAAATCCCATATGCAGGGACAACCTCACTGACCTATTCAGTGCAGTGCTTAGTATATTATTGCTATGAATTATGTTTAAAATAGTTAAGGACAGAACTGACAAGGTGACTTCTATGCTGGGAGCACATGAATTTCTCCAGGGGTTGTAGCCAAGTAGATTGTACTTGTTGCCTATCTTTCAAGTCCCATCAATATGTTCCCAATGAAACACTTATGGTAATGCAGTGCATGTCCATGGCAAGCTATGGGGGCAACCGTGATGAGGTGCCCACGTAGTCTGGGCATAAAACGTGCTGCCACAGTGGAGGGTGACTGTCAGGAGAGGGTGGTCTGCTGCAGTGGTCACGGCTAGAGTGGGCAACTGTTGTGTTCTCGAGTCTGCCAATAAAGCAAACTCAGTTGTAAACGAAACCCATTTCTCGACAGAAAATCCGAAGAGTTGCACTCTGGAAAGGATCATTGCCCAATCTCAAAATGGGTGCAAAAATCCCAGCAAAACCTACCTCAGTCCCTCCTCTCAGTCCCAATTATCCAGCAACGTTTCTTCTTGGGTTGGTATAGCTGCCCCTCCCTTGCAAGTCTCAGGTAACCACTCTGAAGTTCTTGTGAGAAGGTTGTTCCTTAACAAGCACACATGGCCAAAGCAACACAGATTTTTAAGAAGCGAGAGGAAGAGGAAGAGATACTAGGTACAGTCAGACCTCTCCCTAGACACCACATATCCTGCTCCCACCTGGAAACTCAGGCCAAGGCTGAACAATCAGGCCTTGACAGCAACTTTGACCAGGAGCATTTCAAAGGTGGAGTCATCAGCTGTTGCTACACAACTTGCTTCCTTGAGATTTTTACTGCTTTGTGGTATAAGATGGGTCAGACCAGGGAGGGCCCATCCATGCCAGAATCCTGCCTCACCCAGCGGCCACACAGTTCCTCTCAAGGTGCAACAAAAGGACATGCAGCTGAAAGGCCTTTCCCTGATGTTGTCTCCTGGCATTGGGATCCAGGGAGAGGTTGACTCCCTTGGAACATGACGGCGATCCATGGATGAAACTAGTTCATCACCTTTTAAAGCTGTCTCTGCTTGTGGTCATCACTACTAAGCAGCAAACTGTGGGGGTGGGGGATGGAGGGGGATTCAGTTGTGAGGTCATGGGCACCTTCTGGCATGAGAAGCCATTCTGGCATTACTGCCATACTCTGAGGGAAGGATATTGGTCAGTGGCCCACGCCGTCCCATGACCAGGCTGATGGCTGCTGTATCTCACACATACTACCCAGACCGAGCAGTTTCCCTTTTTTCTGTTTTCCTTCCCATCCTGTTCCTCTGTTTTGTTTATTCGACTCGTCAGTTCAGAAGTTCTGGAGCACTGAATGAAACAGAGACGATGGGCAGAGGGGCCTTTCACAGGATTCATCCAGCAAAAGCTCACATTTATTTATTATTGTACAAAATTTATATCCTGCCTTTCTGCCCTCACAAGGTCCATCAAGGTGATTAACTAACTGAAATATAATAAAACCACATTTTAAAACCATGAAAACCAACCAAAAAGAACATCATTATAACCAGAACTAAAATACACAGAGACACAAAAAAGACCATTTAATTGTTGCCTGCATCTTGGCTCAGAAGTGTTGGGGTGGGGTGGGGGAGCAACCTCTCCCGATGAAGATGGCGGTCTGCCAGCAATTAGAAGGTCTACATATGGTGAGACATGACTGGAGGAAGTAGGGCTGGTTCCAGATTTTGGGGTGCCCTGGGCAGAGAGCTGCTGGGGCCCCCTTCCTGCCCACTCACCCACGGGTTGTCTCCCTTCCTACATGCATATCCTTCACCCACCCCACCTGGGAGCCTTTACCCACAGCTCCCTCCCTCCCTGAAGGCAGCGGCCAGTATGTGCAGTTGGACAAGTTGTTGATGTTGTTAAAAATATTTATTAGCCACCTTTCTTCCTTCTGGAGCTCAAGGCAGCTGGCAATATTAACAAACCACATAAATTAGACTACATTAAAATATAAAACCAAAAATTAAAATAATAATTTATAACTTTTAAAATCAAAAGCAGTTTTAATTTTTTTTTAATGGTGGAGAAGTGAGCAGGCAGGGAAAGGAGTTGTTGGGGAGGGGATTCAGTGACAGCGGGGCCCCCAGAAAACCCTGGTAGCTGCCCCACCGGAGGTTATGCTGATGCAGGCCTGGGGAGTAAGCAGAAGAGGAGCGGCTCTGCTTCAGCCCTTCAGGGGCTGGCCACAGACCCAGCAGGGGACAACCAGAGCCCAGAGGGTCTCGGTGGACATACTAACCCTTACCTGCTGTTGCCCTCTCTTGCGCACCATCAGCACCTCCAGAGCTCAGCACAGCTACTTGGGTGGAGAACCAGCTCTGCGGTCTGAGGTGTTCGTCTTCCACATCCGTGCTGGGGCAACCTTGGATTAAAAGCCCTGCTGATCGCTATAAGGGACAATTGGTATATTTTGGTGCCTTAAACAAATGTATATTTTAAATACATTTTTAAATTTTATTAATGCCTTTTCATTGCAGCCCCCCCTTCTGAAAGTTTCAGAGCCATAATAATAGATTATGCACATTTTTTAAAATCCAAAATATTGTCACATTTTGCCACCTTGCGCCTAACACACACACACACTTGCTGGAATAAAAGGAGGTGGTTTGCCCAATTTCCAGAGATGCTCCAGTCTGGGTCTGGCTGAGAATCTTGGTGACCCAATTCTGTGATGGGGGGGCAGCCCCACCCCCAGCAGGACCTCTCTTTGCTCAGCAAGTACTTAGGTCAGAGTCCAAACAATACTTTATATGCGATTGATTATAACTTTTGCCTGCTTTTTTAAAAGCAAAAAACATCTTGGGATCTTACAAATTTAAGCAGAAAGAGGGGGGGGGGGTGTCTTTTCTTTTTTTTTCTCCTGGCACTTTTTTTTGTCTGAAATCATCTAGGAAAAAGCAACGGCATCTTTCCCCGCTGGGGTGGAGATTCAGAGCAGACAAAAGGCCAGAAGGGAAGGAGCAGATGCACTCCAGGATGAAGCCGATGGGGAACCGTGGCGCATGCATGCTCTGTGAGACTGTGACGCCTGTGTTAGTTGTCAGAGGATGATGCTTGCGGGTGCCGGATGCTGCTGTCCCACCCTGTCCCAACCCCAAATGGGAATGGAGTCTAGGCAGGAAGGAAGCCCTTGTCGGCAACCTGATTTGTTGAGGAGGCAGCGGCCATGTTGTTGTGCACCAGCTCACCTTTCCAAAACAGCAGCAAGAGCAGCCCCCCACAAAGGGCACTACGGTAGTCTAGTGTCAGGAAAGCGTAAATTGACAGCCTGCTTTCCAGCTGAGTCTCAGGAGGGTCATTCCGTCCTGCCTCTGCCACAACCTGGGTACAATTTATTCCACACTGCATGAGCAGGCAATGCAGCCCTTTCTCTCCAGACAGACCAAAAAAAAGGGTGGGGGGATGACAGGGGAGAGTGACAGAGGGAGAGTCACACGCAGGACAGGGGAGCAAGCACAGCATCCACCATCCTTTTCTTTAGTTTCTTTTTCTTATCTCTATATATCAAGGAACAAAACCGATTACTGTATTGTCGAAGGCTTTCACAGCCGGATTCAACTGGTTGTGGTGGTTTTTCATGTCAGCCACAGATGCAGGTGAAACATTAGGAACAAGATCCACCAGACCACAGCCACACAGCCCGGGAAACCCACCAGAACCAAAACTGATTATATTTTTGAAATGATTAAATCCTTGGCCAAAGGCTCAAAACTTAGCTCCTTTTGCATGGGGCTTGTTTCCTTTTGAATGGACCCAGCTCTCCAGGTTCAGATCTAGAAGAAAACGGGGGTGCAGGTGGATTTCTCGACCCCTTGCACCCCACTGAGTTCCTCTGCAGGTCGGGAGACCTGCAAACAATTGCAGGTTGCAGGCTCCTCTAGATTGAATTTCAACCAGCTGCACTTTCGGTGTTCACATACAAGCTGCTTATAAAGAATATCATTTGCTGTGGAATACTGAATATCAAATGCTGAATATAAATGATGAAATGCCAATTAAAGGATTGTGTATTATGTTTAAAATAAAAACACTCATCACATATTATGGATGGTAAGCGCAGGTGTTTATTTCCTTCCTTGATCAAGTGATGAACTTATTGGATTAAGGGAATGCTTTTAATATTGTTTGCCTAGATTTCAGTAAAGCTTTTGACTGGGTTCCCCATGACATCCTGATGAGTAAACTAGACAATTGTGTGGGCTGGACTCTTGAATAGTTTTGTGGATAGGGAACTGGTTGGAACCCCTGGTTAAGGAGTAGTTGCCAATGGTGTTTTGTTGGAATGGTGGGAGGTGTCCAGCGGAGCGCTACAGGGCTTGGATCCTGGTACTTTTCAATATTTTTATAAATCATCTGGATGAGGGCGTGGAAGGACTCCTCATTAAATTTGCAAATGGCGAATGCACCAGAAGATATAGAATTCAACCAGAGCTGAACACAATGGGAAAGTGGGCAGATGTGAACAAGATGCAATTCAGCCAGGATAATAAGTGCTGAGTTCTTCATCCTTATAACAAAAATGAGGAACACACACACTGGACGATGGATGTCATAGTGCCCAGGGACATGTGCCCAGGTGCATGCCTTTTGGTCATGTAGGGGGCCTGGACACCCCCCATGACAAAATAGTGTGCGCCTGAGCCGCCGGTCTGCAGGGACATGGGGGGGGGGCTGGGCTTTGCGACAGGTTGGGGTTGGGGCCAGGAGGCCATTTCCTCCCCGCATATGCCTCTGCATAGTCCTGCTGTACACTGCTTGGGTCAGGCCTTACCTGGTTGTTGTGGGCAGTTCTGGAGACCTTACTTCAAAAAGGCTGTGGACGGAAGGGAGCGGGGTGCAGAGGAGAGTGGCGAGTTTGTTCAGGGGCCTGGAGACCCAGTCCCAGGAGGAAAGGCTGAGGGACTTGGGGACCTTTAGTCTGGTGAAGAGGAGACTGAGCCAGGGGGACAGGATTGCTCTCTTGAAGTATTTGAAGGGTTGAAGGAGGGCAGGGAGATGCTCCTGTTGGCAGTAGGGGATACAATAATGGGTTTAAATTACAAGCTGAAAGGCTTGACATTTGGAATTTTTTTTAGCAGTAAGAGTAGTTTGGCAGTGGAATCGGCAACCTAGGGAGGTGGTGAGCTCTCCCTCTCTGGCAGCCTTTAAGCACCAGCTGGGATGCTCTAGGCTGATCCTGCATTGAACAGGGTTAGGGTTCTATGCCCTCTTCCAACATTATTATTCTATGCCCATTTCTGAAGAGGGGGAAATGGGCGTCTGCCCTAGAATCCAACCCGAAGGGAACGGATGCTCACTGCATGAATAGCCGATGATTCTTTGATTGGAAGTAAAACATTCATCAACATTGACTGTAAAAAGGCACCAGCTGTCAGATAAAAGAGAACTATTAAATATAAAATTGGCTGCTGTTAGGTGGATGTTAGATATTGTCAACAATGAGAGTCAAAAATCAAATTGTGTATCCAATGCTGATGCTGAATATTTGATATTAGCATTCTAAGGTAGGCTTATGAGTCAAATACATCTCCTTTCAGCTGATATTTGTTTTACCTGTTGGAAAAGGCACATCTCAACTGGAAGTCACAGACTTTTCCCTAAAATGTGATTTTTTTTGTTTGTTTATGGAATGTAGGCCTATCAGGGGACAGGGTTTATGATAGCCGAATTCAGTTTCTGTTGCATTTAGAGGCAGAATGCTGATGGATACAACATGCAGAGAGAAAGCCAGGGCAGGGACTATTCTCCATGCAAATCCTGGGGGTTTTAATGTGCAGCTGGGGGTGGCTGGGTTTGGGGTCCGGAGGGGCCTCTGCAGGTCCTCCCTCCAAAGAGCACTGATCTCTCTGGTCTAGAAATTAGTTGCAATTTCTAGAGATCTCCAGGCCCCAGCTGGAGGTTGGCAACTCTACTCTACCTTCAAGCAGCTGTTTGGGGCAGTTCCAGGAGGGGCCTGCCAGCACAGCAGAGCAGCTCAGCTCCCTCTCACTTGAGACAATTGCCCCCCTCCCCTTCTGAACCCAGACAGCAGTGGTGTGTGGGCCCTGGGGGTGATGGCAGCATCTTGCTTGGGGTGACAAAATCCTGTGAACTGGCCCTGACAACAAGTGATGCCCCGGCCTCACTGCCTGCAGAGGCATCTGGTTTGCCAGCCTTGCAATGCCATGCTGGTGCTGGTGGAGTTTGGCCTGGCAAGGAAAATGCAGCCTGCCAGGGCCTCTTCCCAAACAGCCAGTCCGCGGCGGCCACCTCCTCCCAGCCTCTCACCTACACTTCCGAGCAAATGATCAGCACAAGAGGCAAAAACAGCCTTCAGGCAGACCTTTCTGGCTGTTGTTTGGCATCAGGAGGTCTTGCTACAGGAAAAGAAGGCCTCTCACTGAAGATCTGGGAGCCAGCTGTGCCCCCCCCCCGTGACTTCTCTGGCTCCCTTCACTAGAATAAAAAAAATTCAAGTTATCACCCCCCCTTGCTCATATGGGCTCAGGTCAGCTGACAGCATTGGTTAGAACAATAACATTGATAACAGAAAGAGAGACGGGTCTGCTCGTCTCAGCCTTCCAAGGACACATATTATTCTGGTAGTTATTTCTGAGAACAGGGCTCCAAAAACACGACCTTCACCAGAATCACCTCTTTTCTCCCTCTGACTGAGCAGCTGTAGAGGACTCCGGAGGTCCTCCAAGGTCAAGAAGGAAACAAACTTTTCAGGCTCCTGTTATTTTCCATGCTCAAAAGGAGTCGGAGAAATAAATGAAACATGAACACTCGGATGGGGAATCCATTTGTATTATTCTGCCTGCGGACCTGGACCCCAGAAGATGCTGAGGACAATGACTTGAAATTGGACAAGGACCTCACGAGGTTTCAAAATGCACTGGCCTCTATAAATCAGAGCAAAACTAGCAAAGAGGCTTTGAGGCTGCCTTCCTTCAGCAGGTTTGCCATGACCAGCTTCGAATTTGCATTTGCAGTTCCACAAATGAGGAGGAAGGACCGCCCAGCCCTTTGCCCCAGGGACCCCGGGGGCTGCCTGGAGGGGGTTCCTGGTGCCTTTGTGCCCCTTGGCCCGGGGAAGGTGCCCAGGGTGGCCTCAGAGAGGTTTCCAAAGCCGGGGCCTGCCGTGGGCTGCAACCAGCTGAAGGGCTGCCGTGGGGGAGGGTGGAGCCCCAGGGAGGGGAGGAAACTCAGCAGGGAAGTGATTCCCGACAGTCCACCCTTCAACACTGCCATTTTCTCCAGGGAAGCTGATCCCTTAGTCTGTGGATCAACTGTATTGCAGGAGATTTCCAGGCTCCACCTGGAGGTTGGCCACACTAAGTATACAGAATATAGGTCCATAGAGATCCACAAACAATTCCGGTAGGGAAGCAGGAGTCTCTGTGTGTGCGTGAGGGAGATTCTGTTCTCCAGGTGGGGGCTGGAGAGCTCCTAGAGTTGTAAGTGGGGGACCAGGTAAGCTGGACGGAATCACATCCCACCTGAGCTCCCTCGCTTGCCAGACTCCACCCCCCACCCCCAATTCTCTAGGCTGGAGCTGGCAACCGCGGGGGTTGGGGGTTAGGGAAACTAGTTCCCACCTTGGCCTGCAGATCACCAGCAGCGTGTTGGACTTTTCTCCCATGATGACTTCTGATGTGAGCACAGGGTTGCCATCCTCCAGGTGGGGCCTGGACACCTCTCAAAATGACCACCAGTCTCCTGCAGGAAAATGGCTGCTTTGCGGGATGGAGGGCAGCGGCATGACAGCCCTCCTGGGTTCTCATTCCTCCTCACAGTGTTGCCAACCTCCAGGTGGGGCCTGGAGCACTCCTGGAATTCCAGCTATCTTCGGACGAGAGATCAGTTTCACTGGAGAAAATGGCTTGTTTCTTTTGTATCCTAATACCCCTCCCAGCAGTTGTCAAAGCCTTTCCCAGTGGCAGCAACAGAATCCTGCACTCCTTTATACAATTGATCTCAAGGCCTTAAAAACAGCTTTCTGGAAATGGCAGCTTTGAAGGGTAGACCCTATAGCCCTGTATCCCACGGAGGTCCTGTCTGTCCTCAAAGTCCACCTTCTCTGGGTGCCACCCCAAATCTCCAGGAACGTCCCGACCCAGAGCTGGCAACTCTACCTACCTAAACCTCACCCCCCCCCCCCCCCCCCCCCCCCCAAATCTGAAGAATATCCTAACCCGGAGTTGGAAAGCCAAGTCAGCATGTTTTGAGGGCAAGCAATTGTGCTCATCTTGAATTGCCGTCCTTTTGATGTGTGTGAGTGGCTTTGAGCCTGTGTTCCAGGAAACAGGCAGCATAAAAATATGCAAAATAAATAAATGAAATAAATCCAGGGCCCTGAAAGCAGCCGATGATGACCCAGTGGACTTTCTCTGTAGGGCCACGCACCGTTCAGCTCTGCCCTTCTCATGCTCCGTTTGGGACCCATCACTCCACACCCTTCCAGAGCTCTCCCTTGCGTGTGGCCTCCTTTCCTCTGCTGTGACCCCTTGTACTTGATTTGAGTCTTATTACGGGGAGCAGCTTGTGCCCTGGTAAATCAGCCCCCAGCCCTAGAGGGAGGGAGGGAGGGAGGGGGCAGGGAAGGAACTGCCCCCCCCCTCTGCAGACAACATAGCCAATCAACCCTTTGTCATTGAGCATGAACAGGCTGTGAGGGGCGTCACTCTTTGGGGAATTGCCTCAGCTGGCACAAGGAGGACACTGTAGGCCTCTTGGTATAATACTTCCCAGCTGTGAAGAATTATAACTTCTCTCTGCGCAGGGTTAGGGCAAGCAAGAGAGAAGGAGCCATTTGCAGGAAATAAAGGCCCACTTTTCTCTGGGGACAGCAAGCTGAGAGGCATGTCCTAGCATAACCCTGACAAAGGGAAGTCCCTTAATGCTCACTTCTGCCAGCAGAGACAATTGAGGTTATCAAATGATAACTTCAGCAGAAATGCACCGTCATGAGAGCCAAGAAAATGACTGACACCTGCCAAAGAAATATAAAAAAGGAACAAATTCCACCTATGCTGATGTTTTTCTAACTGCACCGAGAATTTGCAGAATGGATTTTAAAAAACATTTTAGATATATTGCAATTGGGGAAAACAGGATTGTGGGGGAAACTACACTTCCCATGATTCTTTGCGTATAAATTTGTCACTCCAAAAGATTATACCCTCCAGTTTCTATTTGTTGACATATTGCATTAAAAGCGGGGGGTGGGGGGGATGTGTGTAGGGGACATAAAAAAAGAACAGTCTGAATTTAAAAAAACCCAGTCATAATCTGTTGTATTAGCTATACTTTGCTTGAACAATGAGAAATTAATGGGAGTAAGAAATATGATTAAAATGTATCAATGCTGCATAATGGAGAACAACTCTGGAGCCACTGAGAGAAGTCAAAGGACATCTACTTAGATGGACTCCATTGTATTTTTTTCAGCAGAGCTGACATCTGCCTCAAGGGGGTGGACCCCCCCTCCCCCCGGCTGGGGTTGCCAGTTCCTGGTTTTGGAGTGAAGTTTGGAGATGGGAGGGGCTTCAGTGAGGTAAAATGCAGTGAGACCTCTTTCTAAAGTGGCCATTTTCTCTTGGTGAACTGATCTCAGTTGTAATCCCAGGAGACTGCCAGCCACCCCCTGGAATTGGCAACCCTCGTCATGACTCAGTGGCCGAGCACCTTCTAAAAACACTTGATGAGCACCAAGAAAGCTGACAGTGGGCATTGTGGCCCCCACAGGCACCACTAGATTGGCAGCCTCCTGGCGGAGTCTGGAGATCTCTCACTATGACAGCTCAGATCAGATCCCCTGAAGGAGACGGCTGCTCTGCAGGGAGGAGGAAGAAGAAGAAGAAGAAGAAGAAGAAGAGGAGGAGGAGGAGGAGGAGGAGAAGGAGGAGGAGGAGGAGGAGGAGGAGGAGTTTGGATTTATATCCCCCCTTTCTCTCCTGTAGGAGACTCAAAGGGGCTGACAATCTCCTTGCCCTTCCCCCCTCACAACAAACACCCTGTGAGGTAGGAGGGGCTGAGAGAGCTCTGAGAAGCTGTGACTAGCCCAAGGTCACCCAGCTGGCATGTGTGGGAGTGCACAGGCGAATCTGAATTCCCCAGATCAGCCTCCACAGCTCAGGCGGCGGAGCTGGGAATCAAACCCGGTTCCTCCAGATTAGATACACGAGCTCTTAACCTCCTACGCCACTGCTGCTCCATGGCTGGCATGGAGAAGGTCCCAGGTTCAATCCCTGGCATCTCCAGTTAAAAAGACTAGGTAGGAGGCTGCTGAAGACTGTGGACAGCCATGACCAGTCAGACAATCCTGATTTTGCTGGACCGAGGGAGCCTCATGAGTTCAGCTTCTGCAGAGACACTCAGCTTTAAGGTCTGGTCTATGCTTAACTGCATCAACTAAGGAGCCACGTGGGGGGAGCTAATGATGTGGGTCTTTTGCATCCAAGGTGGCTCTCAGGGCATGTCTGCTGTATTCCTCTGCATCCAGAAATTTGAAGGATTCTGAGGGAACGAGTTCTCTGCCACTGTGGTGATAACAGAAGTTGTCTGGGTTAGTAGAAAGGCAGACCAAAGACTTCAAATATCTCCTGTCTTGGATGGAGTTAAACTCCCCTTGAAAAGCCAGGTTCGCAGTTTGGCAATGAGTGCCAGCGTGGTGTAAGGTTAAGAGCAGTGGATTCTAATCTGGAGAACCAGGTTTGATTCCCAACTCCTCCACATGAAGCCTGCTGGGTGACCTTGGACTAGTCACAGTTCTGTTGTGTGGAGAGGAAGGGAAGGATTTTGTAAACCAACTTTGAGACTCCTTACAAGTGAGAAAGGTAGGTATAAATCCAGACTCTTCTTCTTCTACTTGACACAGCTGTCACCCTAGAAAACAAAGGTGGCTGCAGTGGTTGGGAGTGCTGTTGCCCAGCTGTGTCCATTCCGGGAGCAGTCAGATCTAGCCCAGGGATTTGTGCCTAAAATACATCAAGACTGGACTACTGCAATTTGCTATACGTGAGGCTACTCTTGAAGAGTGTTTGGGAGCTTCAGCTAGTCTTGAACTGTATTGTCGAAGGCTTTCAAGGCTGGAATCACTGGGATGCTGTGTGGTTTCCGGGCTGTATGGCCGTGTTCTAGCAGCATTCTCTCCTGACGTTTTGCCTGCATCTATGGCTGGCATCTTCAGAGGATCTGATAGTAGGAAAGGAATCCTATATACTCAACTGGCTTTCCTTTCCTACTATCAGATCCTCTGAAGATGCCAGCCACAGATGCAGGCAAAACGTCAGGAGGGAATGCTGCTAGAACACGGCCATACAGCCCGGAAACCACTCAGCACCCTACTCTTGAACTCTTCATCTAGACTGCTGATGAGGGCCAGCTATCATGTGACCCTGATATGATAGCAATCACACTGGCTACTGATTTGCTCCAGAGCCCAATTCAGGGTGTTGGTTTTGACCTTCAACCTCCTCCATGGCATGGGATGAGGATATATGACAACTATCTTTCCCACACATTCCTGCCAAGGAATTGGGATCACAGGGAGCAGCCACCCGGACTGTCTCCCCATCAGTCAAAGAAGAAGCTTACCTGGTGGGTTCACAATGTTACCGCTGCTGCTCGGGTAACATTAAGTGATTTCAGCTCAGGCAACGTAGTGAGGCGCAGGAAGCCGGTGTTCTTCAAAGGAAAGTATTTTATTCGGAAGTGGTTGCTACAGCTCAGGCAGGGGAATCACGCTCTCGTAGCCAAGCGTAAGAACTTTTATACACACAGATCAAAAGAGACAGGGGCGTTGAGAGAGAGGGCGGGTCCTTTGCGCTTGCAACGATGAACTCGGCGATCAACACATAAAAGAAAAGGTACAATTACATCTTTGTGAATGGGACCATGAGATCTCGCTGTCAGGCGTCTTCCTGCGAGTCTTTACGATAGTGCTGAAACAGAGAGCGGAGAGAGTCCATTCATAAAACTGGGTGAGGCTGTTAACGCACCCGGGTATCTGGTTATCAGATGGGCTGCTTGCTTGAGTTATGTCCTGCAAGGCTCGATGCCTCCAGTCATAACAAAAGAAAGTTCAAATGGTCTGATGGCACGATCAACGCACGTTCATTTTAGCGGCGCAGGACTACCGGGGCGCTTGCGTCATCGAATTCAGAACACGCGCTTCGCCGAAAAGGGTCTTTACGACCATGCTAAAGTTTTTTACCGGGTGTTGGCCCAAACGGAATTCCAAGGGCTGTGCTTTCTGAGCTTTCAATATCTTCTTTCGTGGCTATTGCTTTTAGCGGCCTACCGTCATCGCAAAATAACATATCTGAAACTTAAACGATAGAACCAATCAACTTTAAAAGGCTTTAATACTGTACATGGCGCGGCCTGTATGCTCATCTCGCCAGAGTATCCCCTAAAAAATTAATGTCACCAGTAATAAACCTTAAATCGGCACGGGAACCTATGTAAAGTACTGCCTAAATACCATTGGGCAAATAATAAATCCAACACTGAAGGGGCTTACATTAAATCTTAAAAGGGACAAAAGCAAGAAGGAAACCATGTAAAACATTGGCACAAACACATATACACGTCCTTTCCAGGCCTTATGAAGGCTTCTGCCCAACACTGGTCTCTTTGCTCTGATTCTTAGCCAGTGTAGTTCAACGATAGGTTCAGGAAAATATTTTTCCTATTTTCCTGGCGGTAACAACAACATCAGGCCTTTTGGGTGGCTGCCCCACAATTATGGAACGGCTTTCCCTGGGAGGTGCTCCTGACACCCTCGCTTTCAACCTTTAGGAAACAGTTGGTTGAGAGAGAATGGCCTCTGGGAAACAGTCTTGAGTTGTGATTTTTTAATTTTCGTTTTTACCGCCATTAAAGCATTTTCTTTTCCGGTGTTTTGCTTTACGCGAAAACACCCTTGAGTTTCAAAATGCGGGAAAGAAAGGTGACTAATAATTGTTTTCAATAAAATATGTCATCCTTGTTTCCAAGATTTCTCAGAATCTGGGTTTTCACAGTTGGGGTTTTAACTGTCATAACCGACATAGATCAACGTTGTAGAGGAGTTTTTAGGGCATTCCCCAAAATTAGTGAGCAGAGAATCAACCCCATTTTCTCTGTATTTGAAACCAGGAAACTAGTAGTGGATGAACACTCCTATGCACAACCTGCAACTATTTGCATTTTAGTGAGTCTCTCTGTCAAACAGTCAAAAATCCTGAAGAGATTAAGTTGTCAACCTCTAGGAGGAATTTGAAGAGATCTCCCAAAATTTTGAAGCTGACGCACCTCCACGGTAGCTGGTCGGAGATTGTACCGGATACGATAAAATGGCTGCTTTGGAGGATGACCTTGATGGCATTATACCCTGCTGAGGATTCTTTCCTCCCCAAACCACATTGTTGCCCAATAATTTTCCCACCCAGAGGCTGCAGTTCTGTTAACAGGCATTTGCAAATATTCATGGAAACCCTCACAAAACATCCACATGCACGCTCCACCCCTGCCAGTTTCTCCCAGACTATGACTGAAGGAAGAGTGTCAGTGAATCAGGTGATTAATCTGAACAGAAAAGACAATTGGAGGACAGTATTTGTAGAGGTTGAGTTAACAGCTCTCTGCTCTTAGCTGAAAGTTTGGCTTTCTGAGAAGATTGTCAGGCAGATGTCGATGGTCTGATCTGTGTCACCTGATAGCAGTTTTACACAGACACACCCAGGGATAGTGGTCATCTTTGGGAAAGATATCCTGAAGGGGAGAGGCAGTGAGGATTCTAATTCAGTCAGTACCCAAAGAGGGAAGGGGTTCGTACTGGAAGGACGCGAAGCGTCATCCGGGCATAATCCATGTGAAGAAGGAATAATCACACAGTAGATCAGGGGTGGGAAATTATTTTTTCCATGGGGCCGCATAAGAAACAGAAAATATTGTGGAGGGCCGGGCCAAAAGGCAGGGGGGCGAGGTGCTTTTGAAAGCCCCGCAGAAGCCAGCAGCCAAGGCAACAGGCACCTGCGTGAAAAGCTTTTCCGAAAGATACCTCGCATATCCACCAGCAAAGCAGAGCAGAGGCCAGTCAGGGTCATCCGGCGGGCCGGATGTGGCCCCCGGGCCGTATAATGCCCAGGTCTGCAGTAGATTGTCCTTAGTCTGGTATTAGATCAAACTGCTAAGATTTTACCTTGGCATAAATGTATGCTCTCAACAATGGCATAGCACCAAGAGGGCAGGGGTGCACGATGCACCAGGCAGCACTGGTGTGGGGGCGTGGCGGGGGCGTGGCGGGGGCTTAAGGCACACTCCGTCCCTTGTTCTCAAGCTATCTAGAGGTGGAGGAGTTCTGATAACTCTAGCATCAGGAGGTGCACAGACCTAATAGAATTGGATGCCATCCATCAAATTGTATCGCTGCTACTATTTTTATTGATGTATGTATTTTAATGATATTATTCGATGTTTTTGTACTTTGGTATTTATTGTCTGTACACCGCTCTGAGCCCTTTGGGGGAGAGCAGTTTATTAAGTCAAATTAACAACAACAACAAACAAACAAACAAACAACTGGAATGATAAATAACTAAAGAAAACTGACAGCATTTAAAGCTTTCTGAAAATTAAGTTACTTGTAAGGTATTTCCAGGACCTGAAAAAGATGTCCAAATTTGGTAACAATGTTTAAACCGAAACAGCAATATCACTTTGTAAATAACTGCCTAGTTTTGAATGTTGCCAATTTCCTCTTTATGAAAACACCGAACAACTTAGTTTCTAGATTTTTTTTTTAACTGTTCAAAAGCCTCTGGGGCCAAATAATTTCTGACATGGAATAGAGTGTGGAAATACAGTGACACTTTACAATTTTCTGGGAAGGTCCTTAGGATAAAGTGGGGAAAGTCCAATTTATTTAATAAATATATTTAAGTTAAAGGTGCAAGATTTGTATAACACACTACAGTCATGGCTACTCAGGTCCTAAGGGGACAGACTGATTATCTTTTGGAGAGAAAAATGTCCTCAGTGTGTCTGAAAGTGTAGGGTCGTCGCACCCAGCAACCTGGTTAGTTCTGAGCAGATGCCCACAGCTACTTCCAGCTGGCTTCCCATGTGAGAGAGAATGAATGCCACAAATGGTGTCGATGCAGTTTCTGCTCATTTCAAACCACCCCCTTCCACTGTGAAGGAGAGCACTTTTGCCTAGAGAGGAAAGAAGCACAGAAGGCAGGAATTTTCAAATGTGATGTTTGCAAAGATCTCCACAGGAAACAGAGCAACCCAGTCACTTTAGAACAGAAACACAGAGCACAGAAAGGTATCAACTGTTTTTAGTTCGTTGGCCTTTGCAGTTGAGTGGAACCATCTGGCATCATAAGCATCAAAGTCTAAGACCCAAATTTGGCACAATGGTAGGGGATCCTTAAACAGATCCCCTTGGGATTTTTGAGGCATCAAAGCAGCCAGAAGAAGGGCCTGTTCCAGATCAGGATGGTAACAGGGCGGGAGCTTATTTTTCCTGATGTCCCCTCTCCTCACCCCCTTATCTGCTATTGGCGGAGTGCCGGCTCAACAGTCAGGACACTGAACTGATTAAAGAGATAAGAAGGTTTTATTTAAGAACTAGTAAACAGGATAGAAAAGAGAAGTGATAAGTGAAGCTGCCAGGCTAGCAGTGATCTACACAGACTGCTGTTGATAGGATTACCAGCCTTCAGGTGGAGATCTCCTGGGATTTCAACTGATCTCCAGGCAACAGAGATCCGTTTCCCTGGAGACAATAGCTGCTTCGGAAGGTGGACAGTCTCTATGGCATTATAAGCCACTGAAGACCCTCCCCTCTCCAAACCCTGGCATCCCCAGGCTCCGCCCCCAAAATCTCCAGGTATTTCCCCGCCTGAAGAGCAGCACTCAGAACAGAGAAGGAAAGGCCTCTTTAGAAAGAAGGCATCCCCCAGACAGTCCTCCTGTCTCGCCAGGACTTGCTGCTCCCTGAAGGACCTCCTCCTCCTCCTCCTCCTCCTCCTCAACTTTCCTCCAGCAGTTGCTCTGCGGTGGGCTCATGGAGATCAGTTATATTTCTGGGAGAACTCCAGGTCCCATCTGGTGGTTGGCAACCCAATTCAGGGTCCCCATGTTTTCCTCTGTGATGGAAAAAGTGGCTTTCTTGGTCTATGTATGATTTGCAGCAGGAGAACAATCCAAGTGGGAAAAGTTGCCACCCTCCCCACTCCTCCCCCCCACCCCGGTGTCACTGCCCGGATCTGAGTGGCTGCAGCGCTTGTAGGTCTAAAAAAACCTCCAGGGAGATGGTCTTGGGAGAGGCGTGGACGACCTGCGGTTCCCTGGGCCAGTCTGTAGATAAAGCCTTTGTCCAGATGCAACGGAACATTCCTAGGATGGAGGGGATGGGTGACCTTGTCACACAGCAGAAGAATCAGGGCTGCCACCCTCCAGGTGGAGCGGGGGAAATCCCTTGGAATTACAGTTGCTTTCCAGACTGCACAGGTCACTCACTTTTCTGTTATTGATTTATTTGAAACATTTCTTCCACTGTTCTTGGGAGAAGTGGTGTGAAGCCCTGGCCCTCCCGAAGCCCCACCCTCCAATCTCCAGGTGGTTGGGAACCCAAAGCTGGTAGCCCAAGGATGTTCTGCTCTGTGGAGAGGTCCTCTGGAGGGATGGGGGCGGTCCTAGTTGGCCGCCAGCCCCCTCTGCTCTCTCCTGGCTGCCTTCAGGCCCAGCTGAAGTGGAGGCCCGGCAGCGTCTGGCTCCCCAGCCACCCTCGCTCATTAGAAAGAAATTAAAAGCCACTCAGTTTGGGCTAATATCCCTCCATGGGCCTTTAACTCCACCTGTGACTAAGCCATCCTTAATGGCTCTCTTGGAGCGCCTGGGCCTGGTGTCTCCTGGATTGATTGGGGGCCGCAGCTTTTTGTCTCCCACCCCCACCCCCGCTCTTCCCCATTTAGCTGTCTCTCACCCTCCCCTCAGCCCTTCTTCTGAGTCTCTTATCCCTGGCTGTGAACATCTTCTCTTCCCGCCCCTACACCTCCCTTCTCTTTTACCCCCTCCCCAGCACCAGCTTGGGGGGTTACTGGGGGAGGATGTTGCAGCATCATTTCATTCCCCCCCTTTCCTCTTTTGGCAGCCATCTCTTCACCCTCTCCTTTCTGTCTCAGCCCCCCCATTCCCCCCCTCATCTTGATGATTATTAATGATAAAAGCAAAAACAGCACATCAGTATTTTGTGAGCGAGTTTTGCAATGAAGCTGGGGCCTCCTGGGCCCCTCCCGAGTCCTACAAATTTTACTTTTGCAATTTCACGCCTTTGGTTATTATCACGCCTCTCCGTCCCTGCTCGGCCTCTCCGTGGCCCTCCCCCCTTCTCTGGAGAGAGTACTTAAACTTGTTTTCATTCCCTTATTCTTTATTTTTTTAATGTCCACTCTCTCTGGAACCGGTAATGTTCTTCCACTTTTTTCCTCTCCCATTTTCTGCTAATTCTGCGCCATCTGCCTTAGCATCTGTTAAAAATAAAATTTCCCTTCCAGTGAGGAGGGAGAGGCCTGGCTCCCCGGCTCCCCACGTGTCTTCGCACGTTCGTTTCGCAGGCACTCCTTCCCTCTTGGGGTGACTTGGTCTCTCCAGTTGGCGGCTCCTTCCAGCAGGTCGGCCGGGAAGTGCAGCCTCGCAGCATTCAGGCACTCCTGCATGCGTGCATGTGAGGGACAGACAGGCCACAGGCAAAGAAGGCCACACATATGGGGCGGAAGAGGAGAATAATTGCTTGAGTATTTTGCTGCGAAATGATTCTGATCTATAGGCTTGCGGGGGGTGGTGGGGGCACGGTAAATCAAAGGTATTTCTTCTGCACCTCTTCTCTCCAACTGCAGCCCAAAATAGGGCTGCCAATTCCCGGCTAGGAAATTCCAGGAGAGTTAGAGATGGGTTAGGAGAGCAGGGACTTCAGTGGGAATCCTGCCATAGGGCCTTTCCCCACTTACCTTAAGCCCCGCGCTACTTGAGGAGAGTAGCGTGGGGTCCTCTGGCACTCCCCACGAGAGGGGCAGCGACAGTGCAGCCACCCCGACGCTGTCGCGCCCCCTCAGCGCGCGACATCCCTGGGGCTCTTGCAAAGGGCGCCTTTTGATGACCCCACGCAGAGCGCGGGGTCATGGGGACGCCAGGGCGCACACCAGGGATGCCGCGTGCTGAGAGCAGCGCGCGACATAGGGGGGATAGAGTGGGGAAAAGCCCAAAGATTCCCAAGCATTGTGAGCCTGACACAGGATGGTGGGGGCAGCTGCAGGATGGCTGCAGATGCGGAGGAAGCCCAAGTGTTCGGGCAAAGGGGGTGCTCATCTAAAAGTACAACGGGCAGAAGGAGCAACAGAGCCAACTGTGTGGTAGCAGCTGTAGTTGAAATGGCACTGCTTTAGTCTGCCCAGCCAGTCAGAGCTCCAGGGGCCAATCAGAAGTCATGCTGAGCAGCAGCCTCCCCCGCCCCCCCGGCCCTTCCCCCACCTTCTAAAAACACTTGATGAGGACCAAGAAAGCTGACAGTGGGCATTGTGGCCCCCACAGGCACCACTAGATTGGCAGCCTCCTGGCGGAGTCTGGAGATCTCTCACTATGACAGCTCAGATCAGATCCCCTGGAGGAGACAGCTGCTCTGCAGGGAGGAGGAAGAAGAAGAAGAAGAAGAAGAAGAAGAAGAAGAAGAAGAAGAAGAAGAAGAAGAAGAAGAAGAAGAAGAAGAAGAAGAGGAAGAGGAAGAGGAAGAGGAAGAGGAAGAGGAAGAGGAAGAGGAAGAGGAAGAAGAAGAAGAGGAAGAGGAAGAAGAAGAGGAGGAGGAGGAGGAGGAGTAGTTTGGATTTATATCCCCCCTTTCTCTCCTGTAGGAGACTCAAAGGAGTTTACAATCTCCTTGCCCTTCCCCCACCTCACAAAAAACACTCTGTGAGGTGGGTGGGGCTGAGAGAGCTCAGAAGAACTGTGACTAGCCCAAGGTCACTCAGCTGGTGTGTGTGGGAGTGTACTGGCTAATCTGAATTCCCCAGATAAGCCTCCACAGCTCAGGCTGCAGAGCGGGGAATCAAACCTGGTTCCTCCAGATTAGAATGCACCCGCTCTTAACCACTATGCCACTGCTGCTCAGGGAGGTGGCTTCATTCTATCCCACAGGTGACCCTCCCCTCCTCTGGCTCCCACCTTCCACAAGCTCCAGGTATTTCCCAACCCAGAGCTGGCCACCGTGTGGGGGACCCTGGCAGACTTCTTCCTTTTTCCCCAGGGGAACCGTAGTGGAGAGATCTGTTGAAATCCTGGTAGAGCTCCAGGTCTCACCAAGGGGTTGCCAACTCCAGGCTGGGATATTCCTAGAAAGTTGAGGAGCAGACCCTTCTGAGAGTCTGAGGAGGAGGAGGAGGAGGAGGAGGAGGAGGAATAATTCAGCAGGGACAGGATGCCAAAGAGTCCACTCTCCAATGCTGCCATTTCCTCTGGGGAAACTGGTCTTTTTGGCCTGGAGACCAGTTGTCATTCTGAGAGAACTCCAGCACCCACCTGGAGGTTGGCAATCCCAGTCCTAAAGGATCTCTGACATGCTGAGGAACTGGGTATGCTGTGGGGGGAGGGAATTGGAAAAACCAGCCCCGATCCGTCAGGAGAAATTATCCACAGGATCCAAGCCTGCCATCCTCCTTTCCTCATCCTCCCCCCACAAAAGGTAAGTGTGCAGCCAGGAGCAGTGCAGGGCTCCCCTTTTCAGCTTGCCCTTTTCTTGTGGCCCTCCCGGCAGGGTTGCCAGCTTCCAGGTGTTGGCTGGAGATCTCCTGTGACTGTAACTGACCTCCAGAGATCAATTCATCTGGAGAAAATGGTGATGCTCAGTGTCCTTCCAACCTTTGTCACATCCCGAGATACACTGCTGGTGGGGTTAGGAATATCAACCCTCTTTGGACCCTGGTGTTGTGCAAGGTCGGGCCCATCCATTATAAGTCTGTGATGCTGCAAAGTCATTTTGCAGCTCATGGTGTGAATCTGGCATGTGTGACCGAGACCTGGGTGAGAGAAGGTGAGACATTCACCTGGGAAGAACTCGCTCTCCCGGGTTTTCCAGTCCTCCACCAGTCCCGGACAGAGGGCTGGGAGGGGGGCGGCAATACTGATTTGGGAGGCTTTCTCCTTCAGGGCACTCCCCATCCCAAGGATGCCCAGTAAGTAAGTAACAAGCCTTTATTGGCATAAAATAAACATACAAAATAAGCATACAAAATTTGCCCATTATTGCTCACAATTATAGACACTGGTACTAAAATACTAAATACTAAAATATATACATGGTCCTTCTGTAACTATAGGACATTCCTTCAGCTAAGTTGACTCACTTAAACGTCCTCGGATGCTGACAGAAGCAAGGATGCCCAGTATGGATGATGTTGGCCTGGTGTGAGGTTCTGAAGAAAGTTTGGCAATTCTCTGGCTGCCAGGCCTGTTGCAGGTGGTGGCGGGCTGAGCCTTGGAGTTCCCCAGGCTGTTAGTTCTTGGGGGCAGGGGCGGGGGTTCCAATGTCTATGCTGATATAGCTGCCATCTCACAGACTTCGGACCTGGTGTCTTCCATGGCAGTAACAGGACTCTGAATTTGTTTCAGGTGTCGCACGTTTAGCAGGCCATTCACTGGATTTGATCTTTGACACAGGGCTAGATGTGAGTCTGGTCTCCATTGATCGAATGCCGAAGTCAGACCACTTTGCCCTGAAGGGCCCTCAGGGTGCCTTTGGCAGCATACTTGTGACGAAGCAACAAGAACGTCTTATAGGCTGTTTGTGAAATCCTACGGGATCGCAGTGAATGCCACTAAGAAGGAATACGACCCCCAGGGCTCCACTGCATCTGCAAGCTCTTGCCCAGCACAACAGCCGACCAAAATCATTCAGTCTTTAACTTCCCTCTCAGAAGAATCTCAAAATACTGGTGATTTGGCTATCAGCAGGGAGGCTTTTGCAAGGCTTTTTGTGGGTTAAGTCTTGTTGTTCTACCAGGACCTTCCCCCCCAATGTTGATATAGTGAGCGAACTGGAGGCCCCTTGGCTGTCTTCAGGTCTTGTGCTGGACCAATTCAGCCAGTACTCTGTCAGCTACCCTGGCTCCAGGTGGAATACCAAATCAGGCTGAAGATTTGGGTACTAACCTTTAGAGTTTTTAATGGTCTGGGATCCTCATATCCGCAGGACCACCTCTCTCAATATACCCTCCGAGAGTGCTGCGTTCAGCTGGGAACAACTTGCCCCAAATCTATCTGGTTGTCCTCAACCAGAGCCAGTGCCTTTTCAACTCTGGCCCCAGCCTGGTGGAACTCTCTTTGAATGAGGCCCTCCTGGACATGCTGGAATTCCACAGGACCTGTAAGACTGACCAGGCACCCAAAGAGGCTTCCCAGCAGCAGGGGAAAGGCAGGAAGCTTCCCCACCTCTGAGGAGCCTCAATGCCGGAAGGCAGTGGCCCACCAGTGCAAGGCCACCAAAGGCTTGGAGGGAGCTGACTAATATCAACTCCTCCCCTGGCCCGCCCCCATTATCCCAGCAGAGGCACAGGGACGCTGCAATGGTGTCCTGGACTACGACCCACTGCCAGGTGAGGGCAGGAATTTCACCTCTCCGCCGAGGTAAGTGCCCCAGAAAGGGCAAATCAGTTGGTGCGGCCACCCCGCTGCTCCCTCTGGCAGATTCGCCCCCCCTCCTTTGGATGGGGTTCTCAGTTGTCTTGCCAGGTTATGGTTGAGGACAGGGATGGCTATCCCCTAGCTCAGGGGTAGGGAACCTGCGGCTCTCCAGATGTTCAGGAACTACAATTTGGGGGGGGGGGCATGTGGGGGGGGGGGGCGTGGGGGGGGGGGGGGGTGGGGGGGGAGGGGGAGGTGGGGGGGGGGGGGGGGGGGGGGGGGGGGTGGGGGGGGGGGGGGGGGGGGGGGGGGGGGGGTGGGGGGGGGGGGGGGTGGGGGGGAGGGGGGGTGGGGGGGGGCGGGGGTGGGGGGGGGGGGGGGTGGGGGGGGGGGGGTTGGGGGGGGGGGGGGGGTGGGTGGGGGGGGGGGGGGGGGGGGGGGGTGGTGCGGGGGGGGGGCGGGGGTGGGGGGGGTGGTGGGCGGGGGGGGGGTGGGGGGGGGGGTTGGGAGGGGCGGGGGGGGGGGGGGTGGGGGGGGGGGGGGGGGGGGGGGGGGGGGGGGGAGGGGGGGGGGGGGGGGGGGGGGGGGAGGGTGGGGGGGGGGGGAAAGTAGAAAATAGAACAAGTTGTATTGCAATAGAACCATATTAATTCATTCAAGAAATACATACTTGAGAGGCATGCCATGTATACGCACACAGACACACACACAACTACTCATACATACATTGTATACATCCAACTACAAATACAGTGGTTTCTAGATAACACAATCATTCCCAAATGTTTATGCTTCCTGACCATGAAAAGAATGCAGATGTGAAGGGTGTATCGACAATCACCGGAATGGTACATGAGTAAGGGAGCTTTTCAGCAGGAGCCCGTCAGGCCTGCTTTGCTGGGAGGGCGTGAAGTGGAGATTTGCTCTCGCTTCAGCACGTGCTTTGCGATCTGACGGTCGGCCCTGGCAGTCTGCTGCTGGGAGGGGCCTCCAGTCTGGGATCTTCTGGGTTTCTCTGTTCTCATATGGGGGTGGGGTTTGTGCAAACCATATTATCAACTGCTTGGTACCTTTTCGCCAGAATCGTTTTTCCTTTGTTCTCTGTTGTCTGTCGGTAAAATCATTGAAAACTATCAAGTGGATTGTTGTCTGATCCTGGGAGTTGACGGAGCCACACCATGATGGAACAAGCCCTCCCACAGTTTTTATGTACTTTATTTAATGTGTTTTGTTTATACTACAAGCTTTCTTGAGCTCCATTAAGGAAGAAAAGTAGCTACTAAATGTTTTCAACAAATAAAAAAAAATCATGTGATGCCACGATGTCACTTCCAGTTTGGACCCAGAAGGGACACCCGGGCATTATACTGGGCTCAAGGAAAAACGGTAGAGTTTGAAAGAATGCCTAGAATGTTGCCAATGCTTTGACCTCACTTCCTGGTCCAAAACTGGAAGTGATGTCATAGCCTTGTGTGATGCTTATTTTAAAAGCCTCTGACCCCTCAAGGCCCCCAGGGGTTGCCAGCCAGGAATTGGCAATCATATTCACCCCTATACTTTTGCTAATACATGTAGGGGTACTATGTGCCTGTGGGGGTTTGTGGCCTAAATACTCCCCATCTTGATCCCTGTGTAAGAAGCATTGCCAAGAGTTTCTGAAGGCGAAAGATACTTTAAATACCACATATTTATTTATTTGTTTGTTCTTTTGATTTATTGGTCGCCCTCCCCCGAAGGGCTCAGGGAAACGTACAACATAAAATAAACATAACAACAGTATTATAAGCCTACTTTCAGTATTTAAAAACAAGACACAGATGGTGATAAAAGTCCTCCCCACCCCTGAGCCCACTGGAGGCTGGGACAATGGAACATATTTCACCCTTGCTGGCCAAATGCCTGGCGGAACAGGTCTGTTTTACAGGCCTTATGAAAGCTCGACAAGTCTTGCAGGGCCGTGGTCTCTCTAGGGAGCCTGTTCCACCAGAGAGAGGCAAGGACTGTAAAGGCCCTGGCCCTAGTGGAGGCCAGCCGGACATATTTTGGGCCAGGAACCCCTAAAAGGAAGCCCTCTGAAGATTGGAGGGTCCCAGCGGGGCAATATGGGGAGATGCGGTCCCTCAAGGCTTATAGCCTTAAAGGTTAAAACCAGCACCCTGAACATGACATGACTCAATGGGCAGCCAATGAAGATGGTACAGGACCAGAGTGATCCGGTCCTAGCTGGATGTCCCCGTAAGGAGTCTGGCTGCAGCATGTTGCATGAGTTTTAATTTCCGGATCACAGTCAAAAGCAGGCCAGTGTACAGCGAGTTACAATAGTCGAGCCTGGAGGTGAACATTGCATGGATGTCTGTGACTCAGTCTGTGCAGGAGAGGTGCAGGGCCAGTTGCCGTGCCTGCACAGGTGATGAAACGCTACCCGGGCCGTTTGAGCCACCTGGGCCTCAAGTACTAGTGCTGGGTCCAGGATGACACCCAGGCTTTTCATGGATGAGGCCAAGGGCAATGTCTCACCGTCCAGCGTAGGCAGGCAAAAGTCCACCAGTCGCTCCCCGCGACCCAGCCACAGCACCTCTGTCTTCATAGGATTTAACTTCAGCCACCTCACTCTCAGTCCACCAGCTATGGCTTCCAAACATCGCTGGAGAGCTCCAGGCCCCGATGACTGGCTGCCCTCCATCATGAACATGAGCTGGGTGTATATTGCTGGCACTGCAGCCCAAAACTCCAGACCGAACTTGCCAGGGGGTGCATGTACCGTATATACCAGCGTATAAGACGACCCCCCACTTTTCCAGTTAAAATATAGAGTACCACCCGCTCAGTACCATCCACTCGGTACCTGGCATACAAGACGACCCCAGACTTTACAGATGATTTCCCAGGGTTCAAAAGTAGTCTTATACGCCAGTATATACAGTAGATATTAAAAGGCATCGGGGAGAGGATTGCCCCTTGCGGCACCCCACAAACCATGGGGCAACGCTGGGAATCCTCTCCCCCAATGTCACCTGCTGTCCCCAGTCTTGGAGGAACAAGGCCAGCCAACCCAACCCATGGCTGACCCCCAAACCTCGATATTGGTGAGGCAGTGGACTAAAAGGTTGTGATCTACCACATCGAATGTTGCGGTGAGGTCTAACAACACCGCAGCGCCGAACCACCTCTATCCAAGTGGAGCCGGAATTCATCCACAACAGCGACCAGTACCGTATTGGGTGAATCTCCCACTGGATCCCCTTTTCTTCACCCAGACCTACTCGCAGTATGGCTGGGTAGAAAGGGAACCAAACTCACTCCAACAGTGGGTCGGATAGCAACGATGGAGCTACAGGCGGGGACCACCCAGGGCCCTCGATACAGGACATTTTCATGCTAGCCCCGGGCCATGGAGTGGAGATCCCGGCTGGGGGATATGGATGGGATCATGTCGGCCACTCCTTGGGGCGCCGGGACTCATGGCTGGGGATGGCGGGCCCCGCCCAGCACTGGGAGAGGGAGCAAGAGTGCAACCTTGGGGCCAGCGACCGATGGGGCCTACAATTACAGCGTGGTCGAGATCACGAAGCGGTGACATGGCGCCGTGAGGCCGAGGCACTCCAACGGGAGAGGGACCAAATGCACTGTGAGATGAGGGCCATGCAATGCCAGACGAATGACCTGGCCTTCCAAAGTACTCCAGCGCCAGCCATGGCTCCAGCCAGCACAGCAGATGGTGGCGCTGCTGCAGGTGCGGCACCTGCTGGTGGGGCCCCAGCTCCAGTGGGGCTGTCACCTCCAGCCTTGATACCGAGGAGGAGAAGGGAGCTGAAGGCGACTTTCGACAGGGACCCCGAGAACCTGCCCTACTTCCTTGTTCAAGTGGGGGCCTACATGCGAATGATGGATGATGAGTATGCCAACGATGCCAAGAGAGTATACGACATCGGGGCTCTCCTCGAGGATGAGGCAGCCGCCTGGCTAATAGAGCTATTTGAAGAAGATGCCCCAGAGCTCCACAACCTAGACCGCTTCATGGTCTCCCTCCTCCGCTGCTTCGAGGATCCCTTCCTTGAAGAGAAAGCGTGGGCCTGCCTCAGCTCCCAAACCACCCAGCTCCCAAACCACCCAGCATACACCCACCAAGCGAACGACAAGGGGGGAAGCATGCCAGCACACCCCATAGTCCCGCAATCACATACAGCCCCAGGTACAGTTGCCTGCAGGGTAGAAGGTTGTTCCTATCCTAAAATACCCCTAAATTTTGGGTAAGCAGCTTAGAAATTTCTAAAACCACCAGAGCCTCCCCAGCCAGCTGCTGCTTCTGGGCGCCATCTTGTACTTCGCCTAGACAAGGCGAGAGGATTGGAGAAACATGGGTTAGGAGACATTAATTTTACTCCTACTTTGAAGCAAATACTCACCCTCTTTTGTTCACCTATGTGTGCATGTGTGTCTGTGAAGGGTACTGTGTAGGGGGGGGTACTTTGTTTTTACACCCTCAGGTACAGAAGCACAGTGGAAGTTTCTGTTTGATGATGTGCCCGCATACCTGAGGCAATGGGCTGGCAATGGCTCTTTGTGGACAAGTGTGGGCAACAAACTGTTCCAGTCTCTGTGTTGGTGGTGCCCAGCACTCTTCTTCTTTTTAGGCAAAGGACCTTTCCACAGAGAGTCCATCTGCCAAGGTCGCTCCCGGCCACAAGCCTTGTTATTGGAGATGTGGCTTCCCTTCCGGGGGCTCATAGGCTGCTGTACCTGGCTATGGAGGAAGAACTCTATACTCAATCATGGCTGTGTAAGTGGAGTGGGAGAATCTGTGTGTGTGTGTGTGTATGCACACACAATTTTATGTCTCTCTATTATGTCCAAGTTTTTGACAGGTGCCAAAAAGCAAGAGGAGCTTGGTCCTAACTGGCTTTGAGAATCCCATGGCTGTTGACTCTGGTCTTCTATACTTGCTGTGAGGGAGTATCTGAAGATAAGCTACCCATTTTTATTTTTACACTAGCGGAGCCCGGCCATGCGTTGCTGTGGCTTATTGTGGTGAAATGGGAAAGGAACAGAAGCAGCAAATCAATTGCAGAGGCCAGCAGTACGTGCTCATGGAAACGCACAGGCTGATACTGTGCGATGTCATTGATGTGTGTGACCGCATCCTCCCTCACTTCTCTTCCCTTGCATGGCACCCCTCCCCCTACCTCCCTCCCTCCCTCCCCTTTCCCTTTGCTAGAGTGGGTGGGTCATATCTAGATGCTGTGCCCCCTCTCTCCCCTCCCTGGCATGCCACCCCTCACTCTCTCCCCTCCCTAACTTCTATTCCCTTGCATGCCTCCCCCTCCGTCCCTTCCCTCTCCCACCCTCTCTTCCCTTGCATGCCACCCCTCCCCCTCCCTCCCTTCTGTCTCCCTCTGCTAGGGTGGGTGGGTCATATCCAGATGCTGGGCCCACTCCCTCCCCTCCCTTGCATGCCACCCCTCACTCTCTGTCCCCTCCCTCACTTCTCTTCCCTTGCATGCCTCCCCCTCCGTCCCTTCCCTCTCCCTCCGCTGAATGTGTATGAGCGTAGGTGTGTTGTGTGGGTGAGGCACAGTGGGTGAGGCACAGAGAGTGAAAGATACCTGTGTGTGAGGGGGGGAACCCCACCTGACATCTCACATGGCAACATGTGTATGTGTTTCACGTCCACTCGAGTTATTGCCTATGTACTGTTTCCACTGCTCATATCTGGCCATCTGAGCTAACATTCTAAGGGCACGAACATTCTAAGGGTGCCAGTTACACACAGGCAGCTTCATGGCCTGGTGCGCCAGGAAAAAGATGTTTTACCTGGCTCAGGTGTGTTGTCTGACAGTGGGAGGTACGTAAGAACACAGTTGGGGAAATGAGTAAGGGTCTGTGAAATTTTCAGAGCGTTTGGGCCAGCAGGTGTGGGGTTATTCTCGAAGCAACAAACGCATGGTTCCATTTTTATATATATAGATTACTCACTTTTAATGCCCTGTAAGTAAAAAAGAAAAGAAAAGAAATCATTCTAGGCATCTCACTTTTCTCTCTCTTGATTGGGGTTAACAAAGTGGGTTTGTTGGCCTCCAGATCTATCAGACTCACAACTGATGTCCAGACTGTGGAGGTCAGTTCCCCAGGAGGCGTCACACCCCTGCTGAGCTTCCTCCCCCAGATATTGTCCCCAGATCTCCAACAGTTTAGACCTCCGCTGCCAGGACTGAGAATCAGGCGCTGAAACAGCTCCCCTCCCCTCTCCATGCCTCTTCCGCATCACATAGCACCTCCCCTCGGTACCAGTTCCCAAGTTTGGCTGTGAGGTGAGTTTCAGGTTTCTTCCGGTTGTTTTAGTCATACTCTTCTTCTTCTTGGCTCCTTCCCCCATCCCCACAGTGGGTCAGGATCCAGCCTGGGGGCAGGAAGCAGTCATATGACCCTCACACCCCCCCACGGTAAACACAAGGCAAGGCGGCGGCAGCAGTCCTGCTCCATCTCCTCTCTGCGCTTCTGACTTTGAACCCCCCCCCCCCCGACTTTGCCTAAGGTCCTCGCTTGGCTTGGGTGACCAGGGATACTTTGTATTGTTGAAGGCTTTCACTGCTGGAATCACTGGGGTGCTGTGTGGTTTCCGGGCTGTATGGCTGTGTTCTAGCAGCATTCTCTCCTGACGTTTCACCTGCATCTGTGGCTGGCATCTTCAGAGGATCTGTGGTAGTAAAGCAAGTGCAGTAAATATACCTGTGGAATGTCCAGGGTGGGAGATACCCATCTTATCAAAAGGAGGCAACGTTGCTGTTCGCACCACCAGAATCCCATTAGAAAACATCATTGCTAATGTTGAATCAGCAATTTATCATCTCCCTGAGGAAGAAGCGGAGGAAGTAAGAGGGGAAGCAGCAAGGATTCTGGGAAAGGCAAAACTTCCCTCCAGTAACATAACAAGGAAAGAAAGAAAAGCCATCAAAGACCTCCATTCCGATTTAGAAATCATCATTCTCCCAGACACGGTAATCATGAGAAGAGAACATACAACATACAAAAATCAGACAACTTTTGGATCCTACAACATACAAAAATATGAAACAGGACCCTACTAACAAAATCACCCGAAAAACCAGCACTTTGATTAAGAACTCATCAATTAATCCTAACATACACTAACATCTATGCAAATCTGAAGCTCTCCCTCCTAGACTTTATGGACTTCCAAAAATCCAGAAGGACTCCACTTCGTTCAGACCCATTGTGAGCGCCATCGGATCCCCTACTTACGATTTGGCAAAATTTCTGGCTGCGCAATTACAAAGCCATATTGGACTTACCACACACTCTACATTAAGGACTCAGCAATCTTAAACTAAGCCGGAACAACAAACTGATCAGCTTTGATATGGTTCCCTATTTGCCAAGGTCCCCATAACAGACATCCATTAACCAGATTTTCCCTAAAGACATCACAGCCCTGTTCCAACATTGCTTCACTACAAGCTACTTCCAGTGGGATAATGAATTTATGAACAGAGAGATGGGGTAGCCATGGGTAGCCCACTTAGCCCTGTAATAGTAATTTTTTACATGGAACATACTGAGAAACAAGCCCTGGAAACATCACCAAAAAAACCCACTATATAAGTTCCATTTTGTGGTTGACATGTTCACAATTTGGAGCCACGGAGAAGAACTAAACAGGTTTGTGGGCCATATTAACAATATCCACCCAAACATCCAATTTACTATGGAAAAAGAAAATGAAGGAAAACTGCCATTTCTAGATGTCTTAGTCATCTGCAAACTGAACCAATAATTGGGCCACACAATATACAGAAAACCTACAAACACTGATAGATATCTACACAAAAACTCCAATCATCATCCAGGACAAAAAAGGAGCACCATTCAAACTTTGGTAGATCGTGCAAAAAGAATCTGTGAACCCCACCTCCTTCAAGATGAACTGAATCACCTAAACTGGGCTCTACAAGCTAATGGTTACTCCACTACAGACATCAGAAGAGCTGCAAGACCAAGAACAAACCACAGGAAAGAAGATGAACAGCCACCCAGAGGGAAAGTGTTCTTACCATACATCAAGGGAACCACTGTTCGAATAGGGACACTGATGAAGAAACAACCTCGAAACTATCTTCAGACCCACCAAGAAAATTCAACAAATGTTCAGCAAAGGATAAGAGGGATCCTCTAACTTCTGCAGGAGTCTACTGAGTACCTTGCAGCTGTGGACAAGTCTACATAGGAACCACCAAACGCAGCGCCCAGACACAAATCAAAGAACATGAAAGACACTGCAGGCTAATTCAGCTGGAAAAATCAGCAATAGCAGAACATGTGATAAATCAAGCTGGGCACAGCCCGGAAAACCCACCAGAACCCTAGGGATACTTTGGTGCTGTTTGGATTGCCTCACTGCCTTCAGGAGCCCTTCTGCATTCTTGGTCAGCCAAATCCAGCCATGGCCATCCCAGGGTTGCCCTGCATCAAGAGCCATTACAGCACCTCCACATCCAGACCATATTTGAGTAGCTTCTGGCCAGGTATGGCTACAATTGGCACCAAAACTCAAGGTGGAGACAATGGATCGGGTCCCTTGCCATAAGCTGCACGTGGCTTTTTTCTCCAGGAACGGATCCTCAAATCGGTCACACAGGATGAGCATAAATGGATCAAAGTTCCCCAGCTCAGGTGTGCTCACCTTGAACAGTCCCACAAACTAGGCGGCTGCTTTCCCTTCCAGCATTGCCCTTACATAATGAACTCTGCTCTCCTCGGATGCAAATGAGGTGGCCCAATCATACATGAAAGTTTATTTATTTATTTATTAGGTTTATAGACCGCCCTCCCCCGGAGGGCTCAGGTTGGCCCTTGAATCATAAAATATGGCAACTTCTTAGCGGTTCCATCAAAAGATGCCTTCAACTCTCTGCCCACCGATCTGCAGAGAGGCCCAGGCACCGGGGGGGGGGGGGACCCCCAGCAGCACCACTGGTCCAGCAGGCGGCACAGAAGCAGGAAGTACAGGAGCTCCCATGATGGCTGATCAACAGAACTCCCTTGTTCCCTTGAGCTCAGCCTCATTCCAGGTAACCCTGCCCAGTGGCACCTTGTTGGGGCATGCAGCCTGGTCAGGTCTTGCAGGATAGTGTAGGGATGAGCCGCTGACCCAGCAGAACCGTAGGCAGAGTGCTTGGCATGCCGGCCCAACTACGGCCTTCTGGTCGCACCCGCTCCCCCATCCCCCCCCCCGGTGAGTCACAGGTCATGAACTACCTGGCTCACAGCCACCAGGTGTCCCAGACAAAGGGATAATGGGGCCCTTGCCCCCAGGTGTGGATTAGGCCCAGACACGGACGCTTCCTCCTGCACGTACCAGCCCGATGAGATCATGCATCACCTGATGATCTCCCGGTCTCCCGTTCTCCCGCTCTCCCGCCGATCCACCCCTTTGCCCGCCCCCAGAGAAACCCTAATAAAAGGTGCCAGGAACTAGCACGCGGCAGAGTTGCCAGGATCACGGACCCCGCGCTCCCGCTGCTGGCTCTCTCCACCAGATGATATCTCCGCGTCTCGTCTCGTCCTTACGGTGACTCCGCGGGCACGACTACAACTGGTGCCGAAACCCGGGAATCCTCGAACCTCCACCCTGCTTACCGTCGCCTGGGAAAGGGCCGCGGTACCGACGTCCGCTGGATCGGCGCATCCAGGGACCCACTCCTCGGTACCGCCCGTCCGCTGGATCGGCGCATCCAGGGACCCGAGTTCTAGGACACTCTCTCGTCCGACGAAACAACGGTAAGTATGGGGGCTTGCAAAAGCAGGGCTTATGACAAGCATGTTAGCGAATTGAAAGCGCTAGTGAAAAGCGGCAGGGTCTCCGTAAAGAGAGGGGAGCTGCGCAAATTGGTTGAGGAGATTGAAGCTCAATGTCCATGGTACCCAGAAAGGGGGACATTGAATCTTAAGGATTGGGAAAACATCGGGCGCACTCTGCACAGAGAGCCTCGCGCGCCGATGTCACTGCTACTGACGTGGAGGCAATGCTATGTCGCCATCAGCCTGCAGGTCTATGGCTCTCTTGCCACAGATCGCCCTCCTTTCGACCCTTCAGCTTCAATTTCACCCCCGGAACTTTCTCTATCCGCTAAATTGGACGCCTGTTCTCCTTCTGCCTCCCTTGCTTCCCTGCCTCCTTCAAATCATCCCGCGGCTCGGCCGCCTCTTCCCTTCGCCCCGCCTTCATTTTCTGAAGCCACCGCACCTCCGTCAGCGCCACGTAATGGCGCGGGTTTCAAAACCCTAGCAGAGCGTATTAGCCACGATCTGCAAAAAAAGGAAACCCTGACGGAAGACGATGCCGACATCCTCGCCATGTGCCCCATCCATTACACTGATCATGAAGGGGAAGATGGCATCGTTCGGCGAGTTGTCGAGTACCGCCCCCTAGGTTACAACATTCTCACTGAACTCCGCAAAGCAATGCGGGACGTAGGAATCACCAGCCCCTATGTGAGAGGCATGTTGGAAGCAGTCGCGAGGAATCACCTAATGGTTCCGGAGGACTGGAAAACCACCTTTCGCATGCTCTTAAACCCCGCACAGTATGTGGTCTGGGAAAGCGAGTACCGCCAGCAGTGCATAAGCAGAGGAGCAGCCTCTGGCGGCGCCTACACCGCCGCGCAGCTTTACGGCTGCGAAGCTTTCGCCAACCCCAATGATCAGATCGTCCTGCCGGAGGCCACCCTTACGATCGCCTCTGAATGCGCCTATAAGGCGTTTGTGAAGGTCCCCAATGCCGGACAGCCAACCCAAAGTTTCTCTAGCATCCGACAAAAACCTCAAGAGCCCTATGCTGAATTTGTGAACAGGCTCCAAGAGGCCCTCAAGAGGCAGGTAGATAGCGAGGTGGCCCAGAACGAGCTCCTCTTACGCCTCGCCAAAGAGAACGCCTCCACTGAGTGCCGCAGAGCGATCACAGGCCTAGGGAGGGACCCCGAACTGGCAGACATGCTTAAGGCTTGCCAGGACATCGGGTCCTCCGCCCACCAAGCCAGCCTCCTAGCCGCAGCACTCTCTACTACCAGGGGACAGCCCCAGGATGAGTGCTTCAATTGCGGCAAGCCAGGGCACTTCCGGAGGGAATGTAGGCTGCCCGGCGGGGGGGCCTACAACCCCGACGGAGGGGGGTCTCCCCCCAGGAGGCGAAGACCCCCAAGACAGCCTAGAACCAAATGCCCCCAGTGCCAGAGAGGCTTCCACTGGAGAAGCGAATGCCCGTCGGGAAACTCGCGCCCGGGCATCTCCCCAGCCCAGGACTAGGACAGCCCCAAACACCGAAGCCCACATCCAAACCACCTCCTTCTCGCAGCATCTCGCTCGCCTGCACCCAGCCTATCTCCTTTAAGTTCCCCCACAAGATTTTCGTTGCCCCGACCCAGTATAGCGATCCCATCCCCACGGGGACCATTGGGCTGGTGTTGCCAAAGGCTTCCGCCACTGAGCAGGGATTGTTCATCATCCCAGGGGTCATCGACTCCACGCACCAGGGATCCATCCACATCCAGGTATGGACAAACATCCCGCAGGAGCTACCCAGCGGAACCAGCTGCGCACAGCTGATCCTCCTGCCCCATGCGCTGCCCGCCATCGATTCAATAAAGGCCACGAGCCCAGGCAGCCATCAGGACACAGCCAACACCACCATAGCAGCGGTGGAAACACCCATCGGAAGCTCCCGCCCGTACCTGGAGCTCACCATAGAAGGGTGTCCGTTCAAGGGACTGGTGGACACTGGCGCCGACGTAACCGTCATCAGAGCAGCCGAGTGGCCTGATCAGTGGCCAACAGAGGCTTGCCCGCGCATCTGGGGGGTGGGGGGAAAACAGACCGCGAGACGGAGCATCCGCCCGCTCACGGTCTACAGCCCAGGACTCGAGCGGCAGCTCACAGTCTGCCCCATCGTTTTGGACATCCATGTTAACCTTTGGGGAAGAGACCTCATGAGCCAGGTCAAGACGACCTTGGTCTGGGATGGATAAATCCACCCCCACTGCCTTTCCCCATCATGTAGATCATTGGTCCCGACTGTGTTTCCTAACTCTGTCTCCTGACTTCTGCCCAGGAGCTGTTTCTCTCTCCCCCCTTCTCCTTCTGTTTTTCAACCAGCAAAAGCGGGAGGGCCAATTGACTGACTGGCCCTCCCTGGATTAAAATCTGGGCCCGTCCTGGTACCGCAGCACTGCCAGGACAGGCCCCAGGTTAGAACTATAGTTTAAGCACTATCATAACTTCTAAACCTATTAAAGACCCTAGGCTATTCCGGCGTCTCTGGCCGAGATCGCCCCTTAAGGAACGGTCTCTGGCCGGCGCCAAGCCAAGATAAACTAATCACAATCTAGCGCCCTTACAGCCCCTGTGAGCCAACCGCCAAGGTCATGGTAAGTACATTCCCCTTTGCAAGGAAAACCCCCCCTCCCCTTTGTGTTGAAATTTTACTCCTAAGCGCCTGATCGTTTCATTCCCCTGATGCATTCCGTACTCCAGAAGCGCTCTCAAGGTCCTTTTGTACTGCAAATTAAGTATGCATACCCACAATTCCCTAATGGTCCGCTCGCCCCCCCTCCTCCGGGGCTCGGACCTTCACCTTGACGCACCCTGATGACGTTTTGAGGCCGACCTCCCATCAGGATCGCCTACCCCCTGCCCTCCCTGTCAAAAAAATTAAAGAAAGAGGAGTAGGTGGCCCCCTGCGCCATTCACGCAGGCGGCAAACTTGAGCAAACTTGATATTAACAATCACTTAAATTTGATCAATCAAACCTGAACTTGGCCGCCCATCAAGCGGTCGAGACCTCACCCACATGCTCAGGCCCCTCGCCGCCAGCTCCAAGACCGAGCCTGGCGGGACCCGGCCCCTCCCATAACCTGGGGAAGGGGGTGTGCTTCAGTCCCTCTTCCTACAGGTCCCTTGTGGATTTCGACTCGCCATGTCCGGCCAGCCCATGGAATGGCGCCAGGAAGAAACCAACCCCATCCCGGAGATGGAGCGGATCTCTTTGGAGGATCCTGTCCTGCGGCCTCGATGGAACCGCCGCCAGCGCCCGGACGGTCCAAAGACCCGGATGACCTGGGGGGATGTCAAGGCGACCACCAGCCAAGCTCGAGAGTTGCTGCAACAGCGAGGCTACCCCGAGACACCCGAGGATCTCTGTGCTGCCATCTTTGCGATCATCACTGCCAATTCTGCAGTCACCATCCTCTGCCTGTTCTACTGCCTCCTGCCGGTGACAATCGGTCACCCCCTGACGAGCCTTGGTCAGACCAACATCTGGGAACGATTCGCTGCCGCTGCCAACGTCTCAACCTTCTGCCTGGGCCAGTACCTAGGAGTAGGAAGTTTGCTAAGCTCCTGCCTGCTCCCCGTTTGCAAAGCCCCTGGAGATTTCCTAGAGGAATCTGGCCTGAGCCCCTTTATGAACACCTCGTCCATCAAGTACTCCATGAGCGCTGACTGGGGACCCATCGTTCAAACCCTCCCGGCCGGCGCTCTCTCCCTCCTCACCAAGACGGTCGCCAACCACAAGTCCAACACCTGTGCCCGCATTGCCGGCGTGGCGGGACGAGAGGTCGGCCCGAGCCCATTCACCGGCTCGGCTGGCTGGAACTGCACGCATGTGGAGGACATTCCCCCCGTGTACGGGAACATCCTGCTCCCCAAAGGCTGGTTCTGGACTTGCGGGGAAAGAACCTTCAACTACATCCCTGCTCGACTCTCTGCCGGAACCCTTTGCTGCCTCAGCCGCCTCACCATCGTCCTGCCTCAGGCTCCACCCCGGGAGCCCAGGCGCCGCTGCCGCTCCGCTCTCTCTCTCGACCCCTCTTGCCGGAGCGACGCGGTCGCCCTCTCCGAGGCAGAGTTGGTCTCTCTCGCGGCTTCCCTAGTGGGAGTCCCTGGACTTGCTTCTTATAACGCTAAGACTATTGGCCGGCTGGCCTGTGCCCTTGCGAAGTCCATTAATTCCACCTCCACCGCTCTGGATGCCCTGGCCTCCGAGCAACAGGAACTTCGCCAAGCGACTTTAGATAATCGTGCCGCTATTGATTATTTGCTGTTACTGCATCACCAAGGTTGTGAGAATGTACATAATATGTGTTGTTTTAATCTCTCTGATAATTCCCATTTAATTCATATGAAAGTGCATGAGTTGCAAGACGTTGTGTCTAATCTGAAATATGATGTATTGCCCCACTGGTGGTCAGCCCTTTGGAGTTGGCTGCCAGGGGGATGGTTAAGTATTATTGTACAGTTCTGCATTGGTTTGATTGTGTGCCTTATCGTCGGATCTTGCCTTATTCAATGTATTTCTAGTATTGCCTGTAATGTGTGTAAGAAACCCTTTGACTTCCCCTTATGTCGCAACCAAGTTCTCATGTTGCATAAGCAGCTCGACCAGCTTGGGCAGAATGCTGAGGAGGTGAGCGTCCCCTTGTGTCATCCCAACCAATTCGGCTTCCTTCCTAAAACGTAAAAAAGGAGGAGATGTAGGGATGAGCCGCTGACCCAGCAGAACCGTAGGCAGAGTGCTTGGCATGCTGGCCCAACTACGGCCTTCTGGTCGCACCCGCTCCCCCATCCCCCACCCCCCCCGGTGAGTCACAGGTCATGAACTACCTGGCTCACAGCCACCAGGTGTCCCAGACAAAGGGATAATGGGGCCCTTGCCCCCAGGTGTGGATTAGGCCCAGACACGGACGCTTCCTCCTGCATGTACCAGCCCGATGAGATCATGCATCACCTGATGATCTCCCGGTCTCCCGTTCTCCCGCTCTCCCGCCGATCCACCCCTTTGCCCGCCCCCAGAGAAACCCTAATAAAAGGTGCCAGGAACTAGCACGCGGCAGAGTTGCCAGGATCACGGACCCCGCGCTCCCGCTGCTGGCTCTCTCCACCAGATGATATCTCCGCGTCTCGTCTCGTCTCGTCCTTACGGTGACTCCACGGGCACGACTACAGATAGGACTTGCATTAGCTTCCCTTCACCTGGTTTGCAAGGTCCCCCCCCCATGTCCCGAGGCTCCTTGTCTCCCTCATCGGTAGGTTATGGAGCTATGCCCCATCTGCACTGGGATCACTGGCCATGGCTGTTTCCCAAAGCACATGCTCCCCACAGAATGGGCAGGTAGGGAGTTCAGTAATGAGACTCCACATTAAAAAGATTTCCTTTATTGAAAACAGCATCAAGATAAGGTGTTTAGACTTCCACTGACAGAACTGAGAATTAGGTGCCAAAATTAGGTGCTTCCATTATACCCCCCTCTCCACACCTCTTCCAAGTAACGTAACACCTCCCCTCAGTACCAGATTCCAGAGTGGAACAGCACCCCCGTTCTCACAGGAAGGAGACAACCACGACGTGGCTTTCAGTAGAACAAAACAACTCAGACTCCCCCACTCTTTGACATCAAAAGCCAGCCAGCGTCCAATGAGCAGAACGGCCAGGAAAGCAAAACCAACGATCAAACAAGGAAAAACAGTTCAAGAGAAAGGATCCCACCCCTTGATCAGGAGACATGATAGGATCTGCCCGCAGCAAGACCAGGCCACGACACAAAGTTGACACTCCAAGCGCCTGCCTTGGTATTCTCCACAGCCATCAGAAGCTGAATATCAAAATTTAAAACCTAAGTATGACTAATATGCAGTATAATATTCCAATTTCTGCCTGTGAAGCATCTGAAGAACCTGAATATGCATTTTATAAAAAATGCTTGTAGCTTTCCCAGTGTGTGACTCCAGGTGGGGGTGGGACCTTTCTGCCAGCCCCTTATTGGTCAGGAATTGACATGGATTTATGCCTGCCTGGATGCCTGTGAGCGCTGGCTGTGTGTGCGCGAGGGGGGATTCCACATGTGCCGAACTTAAGCACTTGTGAATAAGGCAAAGGCTCCCCCCCTCCGCATTCAGGGAAATCAGCAGTGCTCCAAGTGGGGCCTAGAGAATAGCTTCAATATTCCCCTGACAAGGCCCTTATGTCTCTGGGCCGCCCTTCTCTCCGGCTCCCTTTGAGTCAGGCCCAACAAAGGCCGGGGCGGCTGCAGGCAGAGCAAGGTCCACAAAGCCCCTGAAAGCGGCCAGGGATTCTTTGATGGGCTCCCGGTTGCCCAGGCAAAGGAGAAGGGCACTTCCTGCGCGAAGAAAAGCCTCGGAGTGCCGCCGGCCCTTTTCTCTCCTGGTGTTTGATAGACACTGAGCCATAATAATCTCATTCCGCCCCAAGGGGGATGACAGCTTTTCTGAAGCAGACTTTTACAAACCGTTTTGACCCTATCATTCCCTGCTTTCCTCCCCACCCCCTCTCCCTCCCCACCGGCTGTAGCATCGTGGCATAATTAAATCAGCGGTCCCGTTTGTCCTTGTTTCCTACTAATTGTTTGCTCACAGCCAGGATTAGTGACTGGGGGTGATGTCTGAAATTTCCTCATGTTGGTTCTGCCACAGGAAGCCACCACGGTCTATATTCCGATGCCCACCCACAGAACTGGCACAGCCAATGAATAAATAGGAAACAGCAAACTGGGACAGTTCTAGAAGTGCCTTTGCAAATAAAGATTTACCATCATGCTGGACTCCTGAACAATCATTCTAAAGAGGAGATTTGTATGGATGTATTTTAATCCTGCCTTTCTCTGCAGTGGGGGCCCAAAGTGGCATTTGTGAGATACAAATATACACAATTTAAATACACAAAGAATAAAAAGAAAAGGATCACACAGAATGTTCTGGGTTAGTCCCTGGCCTGGGGCCTGGCTTGCCCTGGGCCACCTGCAGCTCTGCACAGGCTAAGAGCCAAAGGCCGAGATCCAGTGGGTCGTGGGTCTTCCCCTGGAGCCAAAGGCTGGTATTTGTTGTAGGCTGGGAAACTCTAGGATATTTGGGAGGTGGGGTGGGGCCTTGGGAGGGCAGGGTTTTGTAAGTATTTTAGCAATTGCTTGAATTGTTTTAATGACCGTGGTGTTTTCTGGTTCTTAATGGTTTTTCTGATGTGATTTTATTATGTGTGTTTTAATTTTTAGATGGTTCCACAGCCCTTATAAGGGCAGAATGGCAGGACATAATTTATGTAACATTAAAAAATAAACAAACAAATGGGGGACAACACTTCTGAGTAAACCTGCTTGGGGTTGCTTTCTTGGGCTTGGTTTCTTTCAAGATTCTGGAAATCCTCCAAGTGATCCTCCATCCCTGTTCTGCCTCCCAGGGATGCCTCTGATGTTTATGGTGGCCTCTTAATGTTCTGGGCAGGCCAGTGTCTTGTTATATGGGCCATTAACGACATGGGGGGCCTGAACAGAGCAGAAATACATAATAAGGAAAGAACCAAGGCTAAAAGTGATGGAGCTCCTTTCCGGCTGCTGTTGCACCTGTGAGACAGGTGGAGGAATGCACTAATTGCTGAAATGAAAGCCCAACTGGTCTTACCTGTAGGTAGGCACTGAGAAGACTCTGGTTTGGGAGAGCCCCCTGAGGCAGGAGGCTGCTGACCTTGGTAACAGCCAAAAAAAGAGAAAATGATTGCTGCAAGAGACTTTTGCCTCAGAGCTCACTTCACAGAGCTGGCAGAGCTGGCCTGAAATGTCATGCTGGGGGCCAGATCCCTGTGCATGGCTTTACTACTCTTTTTTTTTTAGTATATGTGCTGCCGAAGCGAGCTGTCTTGTTACATGGCAGATTTAATAAGCAAGAAAAGGCTAAAAGATTGTGCCCGTGTAACAATGGCTCAGTTGAATCTCTGGCCCACCAATTACTACACTGTCTCAGATTCAAGGAAATCAGATCCAAGTATGTGAATCTTACTCCTTTACATTTACTCAATCTCCCCGATTTAATTAGATTACACTACTTGATGGACAATCCTGATCCTTCTCTCTGTATGATAGTGGCAGACTTTCTCCTGGAAATTACTAAATGCCAGTAGCTTTCCTTCGACTTAACATTTATTTCCTATATTGTATATGCTTTTTGATCTGTTTTTTTTATTATTGTTGTACTGTTGTCTATGCCAATAAAGGCTTGCTGCTGCTGCTGCTGCTTTACTACTCTCTTCTTTCTGTGAACATCTGATCCTGGTAATTTCTTGAGACTCATGAAGCTGCCCCTATACTCTCCCCCGCCCCCCGCCTCCCGCCCCCCCGCGCGCAATTGTGCTGGCAGTTTTCTCCTTGCCACACCTCATGCTGAAATTTTTATTTATTTTACTATTTGTCCATTACTTTTCTCCTCCAACAGGAACCCAAAGAGGTTAACCCTTCTTCCCTCCCCTTCACAATAACAATTCTGTGGGGTAGGTTAGGTTGAGAGAGAGAGAGAGAGAGAGAGAGAGAGAGAGAGAGAGAGAGAGGGTGCCGGGGTGTGCCTTCTTCCTTTGCTAAGGGCATGGAAGACGCTAGAATTAGACATGCATTCCAGCTCACGACCCATTCATTTTTCTTGACTTGAGAGAAGAAAGTGGGGTGGACTAGGGTGTCGCTGTGACCTCAGCATAGCAGCCAGTCCCAGCTCTAGCTCTAGCTCTAGCTTGAGGGCCTGCAACCTGTGGCTCTCCAGATATTCATGCTGGTAGGGGCTGATGGGAATTGTAGTCCATGAACATCTGGAGAGCCACAGGTTGCAGACCCCAACTGATGCCTGAACTCTCTTCATTCCCCAAGATTACCTCGAAGACAAGACTCCTCCCACCACCTGCTGCTTGGTCTCAGCACCATGCTGGCCGGATCCAGAATGCCCTTCATCATCACTCTGCCCACATCCATGCCCAGGAGGGGGTGCTCTCTTTGGCCTGCTGTCTGCTGTGAGGTAGGCCCTTTCTCCACCGCCCACTTGCACTCTACCCTTCTCTCAGGTGTTGGGGAGATTTGGGGTGCACGCAACAGCCCCCATCTGTCTGCCTCAACAACATTGTCCTGTCCTGCTCCTAGCCAGTGGAAACATCTAAATGGGTATTCTCTACAGGTGGCCTCTGTGGAGCCCAGATGTCAATAAGAAGCTGTGCTGGTGCCAGGTCTTCTTCACAGATCTGGCTGAGGGGGGCAGACAAACGCACCCCTTGGCCAGGTGAGCAGGTTTCCAGTTGCTCATTTCATAGACTCAAACCTATCTTGAAGAACGATGGACGATTTGGCGTTGACTCTCTGTTCCAGCATTCTGCAAATGACATTTCCATTCTTAATATTCTGTTCATGAATATTCATGAGATGAGCAGTAATTAGAATCTATCTTATGCAGATTAGTTTGCAGAAAAGCTCCCAAACTGTTGTACCCTCGCCTGACTTTTCAACATGACAAAGAAGGAGGTTTGCACCTGGAGTTCTTTTCCCTCTTTCCTGGGAGAAGTCCGGACACGTTCTGAATTTACTGCCTTTCCAAGGAGGCTCTTCTGGACTTCCAATCTCAGGAAGGCTATTGAGCTCAGAGCCAAAGGAAGGGTCTTCCCCACTCCACTTCCTTCCTGGTGCCTGGGGGCTTGGGGAAGGGAGAGGCGTGAGGGGCTGGTAACGAAAGGAGGGGTTTTTTGCCTTCCTGGGCTCAGTTTTTATTCTCCTGGTACTTGGAAATAAACAAAAATGACTGGATGAAGTGCCTGATGCATTTGAGCAAAGAAACAGGGAGCAAATCAGATGGAATGAATAGGATGGCTGTTTGCAAGACCACACTGAATCCACAGCTCATGCCTGCAGCTATGGAAAAGGCCTATAAACCATTTCATGGCTTCAGACAATTTTTACATGAATGCAATCGCTGTTGATTTAGCTTTTCAGACCTGCTATCTTCCCCAAGTATCTACTCTGGGACTGAAAGAATCACAATAAATGAAGTTCCCGGAGCCTTTTCTATTGTGTCTTTTTTCTAGTGTCTTTTTTCTATTGTGTCTTTTTCCTAGGGGGAGGCTGCAGTTTCTGTCCGAGGTACTGAGCAGCAGACTACCAGACTTGCCTCCCCCACCCCAACCCCCCAGGCTTTTAAAATGATGACAACTGAAATGCTGGTGAAAGATGTTAAAACACACTTTTATAAGTAACATGGACCTATTCAGTATAGTTTGTTATGGCCCACTTGGATACACAATGAAGTCTGCAGGACCCTTTTAGAAAGTAACTCCATTCTGCCCTCTCCTTTTCCCCAAATAAAATGCAGGGATTTCATATCTGTCTTTCATGTTTAGTCTTTAAAACTAGGTTCGTGAGTAACATGCCAAATTTCATGGCCATTTCCCCCATTGCTGAGACAAGCAGCAGTCTGCTGGACCTCCTGCCTCTCCTCCCAGCCGCTCTGCTCCTCCTCGTCCTCCCCTCTTCTGGTCTTCCAAGACACCTGCAAGGGCACTGCCAGCCATGTGGGGGCCCAGCCTGCCACAGAAGAGCCACTGGCTACAGGGAGGATGGAGTCCCCCTCCCCATCTCTTTCTGCTCACCTCCCACGTGGACCACCCACACACGCAGCTCTCCCACTGCACAGGCATGGGAAGGACGCTTTCTGTCCCTGACTGGCACTCCTGGGTTCCCACTTTCCACCCATTGCTGCCGTCTCAGCTTCTACATAAGAGCAATTTCATTATCAAATGAAAGTTGGGATCAACATCATCCTACATCTTGTTCCAGGGATTCACTTGCTGCCCCCCCCCTCCCGCCCACTTCTGGCTCTGATACTGAAAGTGAGGCAGGCTGGGAGGAGAAGTCTGAGAGCAGCAGAGCACCACCCAGGGACAGGGTTTGCTCCCCGATCCTGACACCTGTGACTTTCATATGCACGTCTGCTCCCACCCCTTCCCGAGGACCCCAGTAAAGGAAGGTCTGGGGCATGCACGTGCCGGCTCACGCCTGCTGCAGGCTGGCCAGGATTTTAAACGATCTGCACAGCAGGGATCTGGTTTCTTTTTTTAAAAAAATATTTACACTTACAAAGATACAAAAACCAAAATAAAACATTCCATATAACAAAGATTTTGACATTAATAACAAGAAACTAAACTTTCTTGTCATCACCAAATACATCAATACTAAAATACTAATGCATCAATATTTGTTTGTTC
This sequence comes from Sphaerodactylus townsendi, assembly GCF_021028975.2. Taxonomy (NCBI): domain Eukaryota; kingdom Metazoa; phylum Chordata; class Lepidosauria; order Squamata; family Sphaerodactylidae; genus Sphaerodactylus; species Sphaerodactylus townsendi. Next base: position 8,665,351 of record NC_059432.1, read on the forward strand.
ATCACCAAATACATCCATATACTAAAATCAGAACGATGCAGAGAAGGTCAGCAGGGCCACTGAGCAGGGACCCGTTTTCTTATCTGGCTGAAGTTTGACAAAGAGGACCCCTTAGGCAACCGAGGGGTGTCAGCCACAAGCACTCCACTCCCGTTCAGGAGGGCGGGGGGGGGGGCAGCACCAGACACGTGCTGGAGGGACCGTTGGAGCTGCTTTTGTGCCTCCTGGCTGGAGGTGCTTGTTCAGACCATTTCACTAAGTGCTGGCTGAGGGTGGCTTTCTGGGCTGGCTCAAGATCATATCATCCCCAAACCAATCATGATCATGGGTCTGTTCCAATTAATTTAACAGTAATAATATAACCATTTCAGCTGATTTGGTCGGCCATACTTTGGACATAACGTTTTGTACTGTGCAAAACATTATAAGTGCTCCCATTTTTAGGAACATTTGAAAGGGACCTTCTGTCACTGGACATTTCCTTCTGAAATTACATGTCATTCTCTTCCTTGTCCCTCCCAGGGTTTCCAAGCAGTGAGTCCAGCCAGTGAGTCCAGCCAGGCTTACTGACCCTGCTTGTCTCTCTGACAAGGGAAAGAGGGAAGCCTGGCCAGGTCAGCTAACCCAGCAGCACAGAAAGCTGCCTGTGGCCCTCCAGGCTCAGCACTGTTCTCTCCTTGGGCCGGCTGGCACCGACTGGCTGCCCAGCCACTCAGACAGAGGCCACCGTGCACATCACCTGCTCCCTGATCTTTTTCACCCAAGATGCCGGGGGCTGGACCTGGGACCCTCCGCATTGGGCAGATTCTTTACCACCGTCACGGGAAAGGGCTACTGAGCTGGCTGTGTACATTTCGGTCCCAAAGGCAAGGCTCACAGACATTGCTTGGCACCCAGCAGGGCAAAACGCAGACACTTGTCTAATGGCTGGGAGCCCCTTGTCTTTGCTCAGCATGCGTGCTTGGCTGTCTCTCACTGTGGCCTTTTTCTGGATGAAAACTCCCTTTCAAGCAAGTTTCCATCTAATTTTTGAACAGGTCAGTTCCTCAGGTCCTTGACCTGCCCGTGTGGATTAGCAGCAATTGGCTTCTGCAAGGTCCAGGGGCGTACTGCCCAGGCGAACATATGGGGTCAAATGTCCCTGGGCGGTGCCCACTTAGTCACGTGAGAGTGGAAAATCCCCCCACCCCACCCCTCCCCTCCCCTCCCCCCACACACTCCAAGCCACCAGCGAGCCCCACTTGAAGGTGGGCAGGGGTAGGAGCAGCAGTCAGGCCCCCCGCCAGCTTCAGCAGGAGAGGAAGGGCCGGGCCGGGCCGGCTGCCTCAGCAGAGGTGCCTCCTGCTCCCTCCAGCCGAAGTCCAGGACCTGGAAGGTGGCAGCTGCCTTTCCCGCCTGGTGGGAGGGAGGAGGGCCTGGCAGGCAGGAAGCATGCCCCCCCCACCTATGCACGCAGAGCGCCTGCCCATCGGGCCATCAGAGGGCCTGCTGCAAGCCAGCAGCACACCCCCTCCCCATCATTGCTTGTGGCCTCCCCATCACCCAGCCAGAAGAAGCCTGGCTGAGATCCCCAGCTCCTGTGAGAAGGTGGGGGAGGATGACTGCTCATGGGTGTGTGTGTGTGTGTGTGTGTGTGTGTGTGTGTGTGTGTGTGTGTGTGTGTGTGTGTGTGTGTGTGTGTAAAACTCAGTTCTTGGCCTGGGCTCCATTTTCTGGTGGTACACCACTGAGTAGGTCCCAATGTCATCCCAATCCAGATCACCAGAACTGCCCCATGATAAACATAAGGAATTTTACAACACAGTGGAAAGCAACACCGTGCAGTCTCTATGAGCAGCAAGGAGAGGACGACACTTTATATTTGTTTGCTGACACCCCACCCTTTCCCCACTCTCCCTCCTTCATTTTCTCATTGCAACAACCCTGCAAGGTAGGCCAGACTGAGAATTTGTGACAGGCACAAGGCCACCCAGCCAGTTTTCATGGTAGAAGTCAGGATTCCCACCCAGGTTGTTCAGGATCCCAATGCGCCCAGGATCTCCCCGTTACTCCGGTTCTCATGCATTAGGGAAGAATAAGAAACGTCGGCTATGGGGTGTCCATGGCAGGGGGCTGGTGGGAGCCACTGGATAAAAAGGGGGCTCTGGGGGCACAGACATCCTGAAGGAACTAGTGGGCATTTTCATGATAATTAGAAATGTGGTGTACAAAGTGAAAGAAATCAAAAAGTAGTTTTACAAAGTCTTGCAAAGTGGAGGGTTGGCTGGAAGCAGACTATTAATGAAGAAACAAATCCACCCCATTACTGTGGGCTACGGCTCATCAGCATGCAGTTACCTAGAATCCACTGCTGTGTTTTGTCAGGAGGCACATTCTGTTTCCACTCTGCCCAGCATCTTTGCTTGAGAAGCTCCAGCAGCTGGTGAACTTCCAGCCATCATCCGTGAGCTCCGCTCTGCTCGGCCATCAGGAGGGGGTTGCGTTCTTCTGGCTTCTTGGCTAAGCAGAACAGAAAAACGGAACCTCAGGACTTATGAAAGATTTACCTGAACTGAACGGTGTGGTGCTGCACATCTCCCAAATGTCATTCTTTGAAATGCTTTGAGATCAAGAGGACCCTCCTGGGGGAGAAGCTCCATCATAAAATCCATTATAAATTCATGATAAAAGACCCAGGGTAGGGCCAGAAACCTGGGAAACAAGCGACCTTCTAGGAAGCCAGGGAATTGGTGGGAGCTGCAGGTCCTGGGATCTCAAGGGATGATGTGTGGTGTGTGGTGTGTGGCGTGGGGTCAGGAAGGCAGGTGTGTCTGAGACGTAGGTCCACATGGACAGGTCTGCTTTCCCATGTGGCCCCAACTCCATATTGGGGTAAAATGGGGGAGAGAAGAATGATGTTAGCTGCTTTGGGACCCCCACTGAGAGAAACGGAACAAGGTATCCATGAAGTGAAACAGCTACAATAAACACAAAGGGTTTTTTTTTTAATTTAACAAAGCTCCTTTCCTCTGACATGGCTCACTCCGAAGATAAGCTTGGCTTAGCTCTATAGCTTGGCTTCCAGGAATGCACCCAGAGGTGGGATCCAGCAGGTTCCAACAGGTTCCCGAGAGTAGGTTACTAATAATTTGTGTGTGCCGAGAGGGGGTTACTAATTGGTGATTTTTCCACGTGATTTTTGCCTTCGTTACACCCCTCCTCTCAGCAGTAGCGCTCAGAACTTGAAGCAGTCTAGCAGGAGGTGCACCGGCGTGCGTGGCAGCCTGCGCCTGCGTGCATTCGTTTCCTGCCCAAGGACCGGTGCAGCGGCTGCGTCCTTGCCACAGCCCTGCCCAAGAATGCCCCACCCCCAGAATGCCCAGCCACGCCCCCATCATGCCCAGCCCCATTGGCGCTACGCCACAGTTTGAATCCCACCACCATGGGAACCTGTTACTAAAATTTTTGGATCCCACCACTGGATGCACCCAATCAGGACAAAGACCAGGGGGCTGTTGGATGTAGTGATCTCACTCAAGACTGGAAGGGGCAGGGCCCTATTAACCCATGGCAAGAACCCCAGGCTTCTGGGTACTTTGGGCTCCCTCCGGCACTTCAGTCTTTCATTCCACTACAGATGACACCCTGTTGACTACGGTAGGTACCAGATCTCAGTGCAGAGCCCGATATCCATTATGGTCTCATGAAGAATTTTACTCACTTTTTTTTTAATTTGTCAACTTGAAATAAAGTTTGCTGGCCTCTTTTCTCGCAGCACAACCATTCTTTTATTTTCTCTTTTGAAATCCTGACTTGTGCTTGTAAATGTTGGCTGCCATTTGTTCTTTTAAAAAAATTATAAATAATTCGTGTTTTGGCAGATCCCAACACCTTGTGGGAACGTTTGAGCACCTGTGATCAGGGCCCCAACTAGACTGCACTGCTCATGGAGATGTAAAGGGAGGAGGCAGCGTGACGTCACATCCCTGAGGTGTGCTCTTGGCCGGCTGCCTCCCCCCTCTTCACTGACTCAAAACAAATCTCAGCTGACTGTGAGTTGGGCCTGGCACCTTCTCAGGTTTTTCACTTAACGACCGCTTGTTCAGCACACGGCTGTACGGAAAAGGATCTTCGGGATTCTATAACACTCCACAGGTAAGTGGAGAAGTTTACAACAATAAACATTGCATAGAAATGGTCTAAAATAGGTGGAAGAATAGATACAATCTGAAACGAAGCATCGCCTGCCTTTTATTACTCTTGCCTGAATATTGGAACAGAGATATTAACAAAGAAAGGAACTGGTAAGCGATATGGTATTAAAGTAATGTAGGTAGGTAGGTAGGTAGGTAGGTACATAGTATACTCATGAAAGAGCACGCACACACACACACACACACACACACACACACACACACACACACACACACACACACACGTAAATATATATGTACCGCATATTGCTATGGTGCAATACCGTGTTGGTGGGCCCCAAGTCCCAACAGGGCAACTAGGCTTCGCCCTTGTCAGCCTTACGGATAATACAGCCCTGGGAATAGGTATTGAGGCTATGGATATAAAAATACTGGAAATAACTTTACTGAGGGAATAAATCAAGTTGCAATAGGATCTTCAATAGTACCGCATGATCGGAGCACGCCTGTGTTCAGATACATCATTTAAGAAGAGAACGGCCAGAGGGGGCCAAACAGGTAGAGCTGAAGGGGAAAGGAGAAGTGAATCTAGTGACCTATCTGTGCCAAGTCCAGGCCAGACATCTGAAACCAAGGCAGGGGATCCATCACTCCTGTGTTGTCACTAATCCAAACGGCCAATCAAGGGGGGGGGGGGGCAACCAGGTGCACATAGTTGTGTGAACAGGTGCAATTTTGGGGATGTCTTCTGGCATCAGTTATAGGAATTTGAATGAAAACAAAGGCCCCTTCCGCACACGCAAAATAATGCGTTTTCAAACCACTTTCGCAACTGTTTGCAAGTGGATTTTGCCATTCCGCACAGCTTCAAAGAGCACTGAAAGCAGTTTGAAAGTGCATTCTTCTGCATGTGCGGAATGAGTCAAAGATTCTTTTTTCCTACCAGGCTTGGGGAAACCAGCCATGCTAAGCAGAGTTCAGTGTACTTAGGAGGATGAAACTCTACCTTGGATGGCTCTGCCCATCAGCTGGCTGGCAAGAGGAGAGCGAGAGAGTTCCCAGCTCATGGAAATATTTCCAAAGAAGGAAAGAAAGAGAAGAGACGAGTGTGAGGCAATTTCAGTTATTTCATTGCCCCAGGGCAAGGTTTGTTACAGGTGTGAATTGTTCCAGGTTTTCATTCACAGGGTGCGCAAAGGCCTTTGTTTGTTTTAGAAGAAGAAGAAGAAGAAGAAGAAGAAGAAGAAGAAGAAGAAGAAGAAGAGTTGGATTTACATCCCCCCCTTTCTCTCCTATAAGGAGACTCAAAGGGGCTCACAATCTCCTTGCCCTTCCCCCCTCACAACAAACACCCTGTGAGGTGGGTGGGGCTGAGAGAGCTCTGAGAAGCTGTGACTAGCCCAAGGTCACCCAGCTGGCGTGTGTGGGAGTGTACAGGGTAATCTGAATTCCCCAGATAAGCCTCCACAGCTCAGGCGGCAGAGCTGGGAATCAAACCCAGTCCCTCCAGGTTAGAATGCACCTGCTCTTAATCATTACACCACCGCTGCTCCTTAGGAATATTAATGGAGCAAGATCCTTTGTGTCTTACAGTGCAATCCCCTTCAAAGAAAGACTTAGGATGGTATAACTCTGCCTAGGATTGCCCCGTACGTACATGTACCTTGACTGATTTCTGAGAAGTCTTGCTTATGGGCCTGAGGCGTGTTTCTCAGTGAGCACAATCAGGTCTGCCAAATCCTGACCCCTCCCTGCTGACCTCCGGCCTTTGTCTTGGAGGTGGCCTGAAAGTCACTTTCTGGACTTCAGAAAATCCTCCCAGTGGTCCCAGTGCAGAAAGGAAACAGCAGGGCTGGCAACACATGGAGGCTTGTTGGTTTCTGCAGAGATGCAGCCGCCCGCTGCAGACATTGTTAGGGTATTCTTTTCGCAGTGAGAATGGAAATCGTGACATGCTTTTATACCACTGACAGCCACATTAGTCTTGAAACTGAAGATGCAATTAATGTCACCAACTTTAAGGGCCAAAAGGGTCTGTCTTGAACAATATTTATATTGTATTGTCGAAGGCTTTCACGGCCGGACTCAACTGGTTGTTGTGGGCTTTCCAGGCTGTGTGGCCATAGTTTGGTAGATCTTGTGCATCTGTGGCAGGTGAAATGTTAGGAACAAGATCTACCAGACCACGGCCACACAGCCTGGAAAGCCCACAACAACCAATTTTTATATTGATGTTTGCTTAGCTTATACATTGTTTTAAACAACTAAAAGAAAAAAATTAAAGGAGTGCCTTGCAGGCAGTTATTTTTACATATCTTTCATTCATCGATCACCTCTGAGAAAACCCAGAAAACCACTCCCGTGCACAAGGAGTGTTTCCAAAGCTGTACAATGTTGCCTGGGGTTTTGTTTGTTTTTTGTTTGCCACTAGAGGGCACAGGGGCCATTTTCCTGGAGCACACAAAGTGTATGAAGCAGATGCAATAATTATATATAATAACTCTTATAGGATTACTTCGAAATATCTACCAGCTCAGAGAGCCAATTGACTCACCTGCCCTTTACCACAGAGGCTGTGATGACTGGCAGCCTTCAGGCTTTGGCTGAGAAGGTGAGATTTTGCCAAGGAAACCCAAGATGGGATAACCACCAAACCGTGTTCTATTTCTTACTGTATTCTGGGCTACTTGAGCATCTGTGATTGGCATCTGAAACAGCCAGCTCTGGCTCATGCAAGCTGAGGCTGGAGCAAGCATGGTTAGGCCGAAAGGTGCCCCCGGATATCTTTTTCATTTTGCTATAACAGATTCACACTGTTACCCTCCTTGGCAGGTACATCAAGGCTGCCGCATAGGAATGTGTCCGTCCTGAGAAGGCATCCCAACATTTCTCCTCACCCAGAAGAGCCACCAAAACTTCCAACAATGTCTATTTAGTTGGCCTTCTGTTGTCAAGCATATGTTTGTGTGTTTATAGGCATTTTTCTAAACACCTTATACACACACTCTCTGGTTAGCTTCTGAAATAAATTAGACTTAAATTACTCTTTGGAAACAAAATAAATCAGATTGGATAATAGTACCATTTCTTTATCTCGTTTGTTCCTATACAATTAGGAGTTTTACTGCCATGTTGTGACAGGTGACTGTGTTTGACCTTTGACGGTTGGTTGGTTGGCTGGTGCTCAAACTAATGAAGACCCTTAATGGATTGGCTTTTGTGAGGCTCTGAGTGGTGGGGTTAAAGAGAGAATGGTGTGGCAGACAGAGTCCAGAGAAGATCCTTCAATTAAACCTGAAGTCTATTAGCAAAGAAATATTGAGGAGGTTGAGAACAAGCCATGATTTAAGTAGCCAGACATCTTTGCCATTTGCTAGAGTTTTCTTTTAATTTCCCCATTATTTATTGTTGAGTGTCTACACAAATGGCTTCCGAGTAGGGGCAGATTGAAGCTCAGAGACTTCTTGGTCCTTCCAGGCTGGAAATGAAGCCCTGGTTCTGTTCCCTCCACAATCATTCTTGCATCACAAAAAAGTGGGGGTGGGGGCAAATGAGGCAGCATCGAAAGTAAATGGTGAGTGATGGTTGCAAAAATAAAAGCGGATCCTTGGGAAAATAAGACTTCAGAAGCTTAATTATTCCTTGTGGTGTAAATAAACTACAGAGTAAGGCCTGAGGAAGGCAGAGTGGCAGAGAGGGGGAGGACCAGAAAGAGACCTTGTCATGTCAGAATGGAAGAGTGATAGTGAATGTCAAAAGAAAGGGAACCCCATCTGCTGGAATCGCAGAAAGCAAAGAGAAATCTCAACACCTCCTCAGCATGTTGTAGTGGTTAAGAGCAGGTAAACTCTAATCTGGAGAACCAGGTTTGATTCCACACTCCTCCACCTGAGTAGTGGACTCTTATCTGGTGAACTGGATTTGTTTCCATGCTCCTACACACAATGGTGCATCTAGGGGGTCCTGAGGGGGCAGACAACCCAGGCACAATTCACCTGGGTCATATGGGGGGTGCATTTTGGCCAACCACCTCCTCCATCTCTCTGCTCCATGCCCAGTCCCCTGCCCCCTAGATATGCCAGTGCTGGGGTGAGGGGTGAGGGGTGCTGGTTTGGGCCTCCCTCTATCCCGCGTGCGCATGCTGGTTGGGCAGCCAGGCAGTCACGGCGCACGGGTACAGAGGAGCATGTCCCAGAGATCCCGCCACTTTTAAATGGCACCCCATTGGATGCTCCTGCTCAGCCTCTGCCCACCACCACTCCTCCCTCTCCTCTTTGCCACTGCCACCATGGTCCCAGGTAAGCCACACCGACTGGCCGCCTAGATTTTTTTTTGCGAAGGTGCGGTGGGGGGAGTTTGTCTGGGGGCCGGGTGTGGGTGGGTGTGGTTTTGTAACAGTATGCCACTGTTTACACATGAAGCCTGCAGGATGACCACGAGCCATCACAGTTCTTCAGAATTCTCTCGGCTCCATCCACTTCAGGGCACACCTGTACATTGCAAGGAAGATATCTGTGTCAAGATTTCTGCATTCTGACAACAACAACAAAGTATTGTCGAAGGCTTTCACGGCCAGAATCACTTGGGTGCTGTGTGGTTTCCGGACTGTATGGCCGTGTTCTAGCAGCAACTAGAACACGGCCATACAGCCCGGAAACCACACAGCACCCAAACAACAACAAAAATGGTTTCCGGCAGTGATTTTTAGGTTGAATTAGAAAGGGGTTATGAAATAATGCCCCCTCCGCTGAAGCTCCTGACGTGCCTCCGAGACCTCTGTTGTGATCCGGACCTCCACCCTTCCTCGTGAGAAGCAGCAGCAGCAGCAGCATCTTCTCATGTTCAACAGGGGAAAGCACCACGTTTGACAGCCTGAGTTATTTGCAATGTGAGCCTTTGATTAAGCTGACAGCCAAAGAATATTCGCAGTGCAGGGAAAAGAAAAAGTGGTCAGTGTGGTTGGGAGTCAAACTGTATCCCGGCCTGAGGGACAGGAGGGGCCCAAGGGGGAGGACCTTGCCGCCACCCCCACCCCTCCAGATAAGGACACCAACTGGCAGGTGAGGCCTGGGGATCTCCAGACTACAGGAATCAGTTCCCCCGGAGGAGAGGGCAACTTTGGGGGGTGGGGGGGTGGACTGCGTGCCATCATGTCCCTGATGAGCTCCCTCCACAAACTCTGCCCCCCCCAAACCTCCAGGATTTTCCCAACTCAGAACGGGCAACGCCACCGCCATGTCAAACAGCCGATGAGCAGCGTTGCAGCTGTGCAGTGCCTGTGTTGTTGCCTTCTGTGTGTCCACTAGGTCCAACGGACTCTCCCTCAGGGTCAGGGGCAACTGGGCCAGGTAGTTAAACAATTTGTGATGTGACTATCCGTACTTCCCGTACATAAGCCTGTGTGCAAAACCACATGCATCCAATAACCTCAGTCATATGGAATTAGAATACCAAATAGTGAGACTTTTTCAAAGCACAAATGTTGACTTATAAGCACTGACCAGCTGCTTGGATTGTGCACTATTTGCTTATAGGATTGATTGCTGAGCATCATGCAGTGAGGACGGGGGGGCTTGGGGGGGGGAGATCCAGCACAGTCATTGGGAAGTGTGAGAATGCGCATGAGTGCCATGTTGCCACTTGCATGGTGCCCTAGTGTTTGCATACGCACAAAGAAACGTGATGCTTGGAGGATTAATTGTGGGATCTCATATTGTGCAGAGCAGATTGTATTGTTTTGTGCCTTTTGTACTGTGCAACATTTGGATGCATCAGATTCTCCGTACCCACCATAGACTCTCATCCCCTATGAAGCTGTTCCTGCTGTCATTTGGGCTTACTCCTGCTACTTGCGTCCAAGAAAAGCTGCTTGGACATTCCTTCTGCCTGAAGCACTTCGTTCCAGCAGAACATCTGGAAGAAGAAGATGGTGTTGATGGTGCCTCCAGGCCCACCAGTGTGTCCCTGTGTGGTCCTTAGGGTTGTCAGCTTCCAGGTGGGGACTGGAGATCTCCTGGAATTACAACAGATCTCGACACGACAGAGCTCAGTTCCCCTGGACAAAACAGCAGCTTTGGAGGACGGGCTCTAGGGCATCCCATCTCTGCTAAGATCCCTCCCCAGGCCCCACCCCCCATATCGGCAGGAATTTCCCAACCTGGAGGGTCTCACTGATTCTGCTGTTCTGGAAAATGTCCTGGTGGACTGAGCCTCCTGTGTCAGCTCTGTTTGTCTCCTGCTGCTGCCTGGAAGGGATGCCTCACCTTGCCCGCTGACGAGGCCTTCCCACTGAGCAGGGTGCAGATACTGAATGGAACCCGCGCCCCCCTCCCCCTTGAAGCAGTCCAGCCCCATAGTGGCTGCTTTCATGCAGCATTCTGCTACTGTATAGCAGCTCCCACTGTGCCAATAATAGGATTTCCACTCCCCCCCTCCACAGAACCACAAACCCACCACTCAACCCAGGGAGCGATGTGGGTGGCGGGGCATGGGGAGAGAGAATCTACTAATTGGTTCAGAAGCCCCTCTTAAAAGTTGTTCTGGAACACACCCTGTTTGGGTGGGGCATGCACAGAAATGTCTCTCTGTCTCTCCCACACAGGGACATTCATGGATCCAATTGTTCCTCTTTGCCTTTCTCTCCCCCGCCCCCCTCTTTTTTCCACCACTTTGGGGATAATTTAACATGTTACACACTAACTTTCCCATAATGGCATTCTGGCTTTTGAAATTCTGCCTCCCTGCTTTATGGCTGGCCCTCTAATGGCTCTCTCGCAGGCCTGCCTCTGGCGATCATGTCGGGAATAAATAGAAGCTGACACAGTAATTTACTTAAATCTTCTCCACTCTTTTGCAGCATTTTCCTCCAGAGGATACCCTCGAAACAACAATTATTTGAAATGTCACGCGTTCCTGCCCCTAGGCGACCGACAAATGAACATTAAATCTATTAACAACAACCAAAAAAAAATTAAATGTTTACTTTTCTGGGAAGGTGAGGAGAAGCTGGGTGAGGGAGCACTCCCTCCAATAAATTTATTCTCAATAATAAAGTGGTGTAGTTAATGTTCTCTCTAAATGGAGCCCCCGCCTGATGAAGGGGGGAGGAGCTGCCAAAAGCTGCCCGCGGAGAGCGGCCACAACACCAGAAACAGGCCAGTCTGCAGGGCAGGCAGCCGGCCAGCTTGCGGGGTGCGGGGGGATTGCCAGAAAATTCTGACCATTTCAGCAGCAGAATTAAATCATACAAGTCACCTACTTTTGCATCAAGTATCTGTTTCCAGGATTCAGGTTTTCATAGAAATTTGGGCACCTAAAGACTTTTTGCAAACCATGCACATTTCATACTTTTAGACATGATGTCTCCCCCTCCCCACCCCAATCTGCAGGTGCAGAAGCTGTTTCCCATTTCCTTTGAATCATCTCCCCATTGGCTGGGAGCTGTGGGAAACAAGCAGGTGCTGAGCTACACCCAGACAAAAGGTACGGGTTGATCATGTAGATGATGGGACTTCAGGAGAGGTCAGAGGAAAAGCCTGAAAGATCTGTAGATGGAATTCCAAATGTGTGTGTGTGGGGGGGGGGGGGAATCCCTGTTGGGGGGGGGCTGTGATGAGCCAATCCAGGACCACCTTCTGCCAATGGATGCAAAGGGCACCTCCCAGCTGCTTTTCTTCTTCTGTGTGGCCAGGAATCAGAACCTCAGTTGGGGATGTTTTTCCATTGAGAACCCAGATTTTTATGCCTGGAAATGCCATTTAGTTATCATAGCTAAGTTTACCTTCTATGATCTGGTCAAATCTTTTCTGAGAGATGCCAGTTGGACTCTAATGAACTCAAATACAAATGGAATAACCCCAGTTTTACACAGTACATCACCATAAGAGAGCATTTGAATTGCCTTTAAAGGGGAACCCTTTCTGCTTTCTACCTGCAAGGGGGCAGGGAGAATCCCTTGGGTGAAGGATCCATTTCTTTGGCCAGTGTGGTGTAGTGGTTAAGAGCAGGTGGATTCTAATCTGGAGAACCAGGTTTGATTCCTCACTCCTCCACCCAGAGGTGGAGCAAGGGGAAACTGTGCCAGGGGCACCCGTGTGCTCTGCGCCTCTGCTGTGGCTCCGCCCAGGGCATCGCCCCACCCTGTTGGCACTACGCCACTGCCTCCACCTGAGTGGTGGAGGCTTATCTAGTGAACCAGATACGTTTCTGCACTCCTACATTCCTGCTAGTCCAAGTTCTTTGGAACTCTGTCAGCCCCACTTACCTCACAAGGTGTCTGTTGTGGGGAGAGGAAGGGAAAGGAATTTGTAAGATGCCTTGAGTCTCCTTACAGGAGAGAAAGGCGGGGTATAAATCCAAACTCTTCTTCTTCTTCTTCTTTGCAACATCATGCCCTTTTGGTTGTGGAAATGAATGACCAATGTAATTAGGAAAACAAACTATGATCACAAGGGAAAGGTTTTGTTTTTGTTTTTAATTAAATTACAACCAAAATTAACTGGAAATGAAAGCACAAAATAATGGTTCCCTATTCCTAAGGACCTCACCCAGCCTTTGGGGGCAAGCTGTTACATTGAAACCCCAAAGGGCAGTAGCAACAAATAGGTCAGGGGTTAAGAAAATGTCCAGCTTGGCTAGTAAAAGTGAGTGCTTGTTTTCTATGGAGAAGAAGAGCATTTCTAAGAGCAGATGCCTGAGGTTGGGGGACCCGCTGCTGCCCCTAAGCCTGCAATCCTTTTTTGGTAAGGTTTTGAAACTCACTGGATGCTGGATGCACATCTGGCCCTGTAGCCGGGCCTCTCTCCCTCCCTCCCTCCCTGCCCCCAAAGAAAAGGAAGTCCCCATGACTTGGTGCCGGTTGGATGAAAAGCAGCCAGTATTGTCTGGGGAGACTTTCCTCCACCGCCCCCCTTTCTCCTCTGAACTGGACTCTGATGTGACTCCCTAATGTAGTGGCGGCAAACCTTTTCGAGACCGAGTGCCCAAATGGCAACCCAAGACCCACTTATTTATCGCAAAGTGCCAACACGGCAATTTGACCTGAATACTGAGGTTTTAGTTTAGAAAAAACGGTTTGCTCCAAGGCGTGCGTTACTTGGGAGTAAGCTTGGTGGTAGTCGGTGGCTTTGCTTTGAAGCAACCGTGCAACTCTTCCAACAGGTGAATCACAACCCTAGCAGTGTTTACTCAGAAGCAAGCCCCATTGCCAGCAACCAAGCTTACTCCCAGGTAAAGGATCACACTTTAGTTCTTCACATGAAAATCAGTGGGGTCTAACAGCGCTTAACACTGCTTCCTCAAAACTAGGTCTATACTGCTTCCTCAAAACTAGGTCTTAGGTTTAATGCTAATAATCGAGCCCAGTGGCCCAGGCCAGCCTAGATGTGTGGGGTGGGAGTGACTCTGTTTGCACGTGCCCACAGAGAGGGCTCTGAGTGCCACCTTTGGCACCCGTGCCATAGGTTCGCCACCACTGCCCTAATGCATTGGCACTGGTGCAAGCTAAGTAAGGATGTTACCGCGCTGCCTGGTAACTTTTAATAACTCCAGACCAACCAGCTCTCGGCAGCGCAGGGGAACAGAAACGGGACCCAACACAGCGAGTATAGTGAAATAATAAAAGGTTTTATTGAGATGCTGACCTACGTGTCAGCACCTCCACACCACGGCAACTGCGCTGCCTAGCAGCTTTACAACAGCTTATATGCACTTTCTCCCGCCCGGGAGTCCGGGGGAATACAGGACAGCTACAACCATTCATTCACAGAATACATAGTAACCAATCATACATCTACAATACATGGGAACCAATTAGAGTCCGGTGGGCAGTCCCTTCTTGAATTTCACGGCAGAGGCTGGGCGAGGCGATGACGTAGGTACTGGCGGGAAAAACACAAAAGAGTCCTTTGGGTGCTTGGGGTCAGGAAACAAAACTTAACGACGATGGCACTCTTATCTGCCTGCTGGTGGGATTAGGCAGATTGAGGCGTTTCTTCTGGGGTCCCTTTTGTCAATGTCCATTCAGGGTTTTTACAAATGAAAGGGACATGCCCAGGTGGAGCAGGGATGGATTCCTGCCTTGAGCCAAGGAGGTTCCATGCAGATGCAAATACAAAAGATAGCTATAATTCCTACTTTCTATCTAATACAGTTTGTTCCTACCTAACTTATACAGAAATAAAACACAGTTCCATCTTCATTTACAAACAAGATCAGAAATGGAATAAAATCACTTCTGACTCCGCTATCATTCCCCCCTTTCTGGGCTTTCATGCCATGGAATCATGGCATGGATACCCAGACAATTGCACGACCTAAGAATACGGGAGAGGGGGTCCTGGATACGCCAGGTTGTCCATGAGTGCGAGAAGCATAATGGGCTCTTCGCAGATAGCGGGGCGCATAAGGGACCTTTGAAAACACATAGCACATATTTGGGGCAAACATTGAATACAACAACACACAAGCGGACCCAGAACAATAAATTGAAAACCAAAGAATACCAGGGAACTCAGCCAGGAGATGTCTGGCAGCCACCCCAGTAAAGAATCCCAAAAGGAGTGAGGTATGCCAGGCACTTCTCTTCGTGTTTCAATTCAAACACAGTATTCCTAAAGTAGGGGTACAAATCAGGAGGTACTGAGGTCACATAATTATTCCAAAACTATAGAAGATCCAATGAAGGCAGGTGGGGCAAAAGAGAATGAAAGTCCAACAGGAGTCCAGGAATGAGCTAAAAGCAGTAGCATCTGAAAGTCCATATATAGTCCAGAGGAGAGGGTGGAGGTTCAGGCCAAAAGGAGAAGGGAAATGCAGAAGTGAAAGTCTTCTGATGGCGCTTTATCACAGCAAAGCATTTATACTGGCAGAAAGCAAAAGTTCAGGCTGAAGAGTCCAAGTCCATTGGCAGGTCAGCATCCATCGCAGGCACTGGCTCAGGATTGCTGTCTGTAACAACAAACGGAGATCGAGGTCCATTGCTGAAATCCAAACATCAGTGGAAACAACTCCCCCCTTTCTCACTTCTTCAACCAAAGGCAGGGTGGCTTCTTTCAGATGGGAATAGTGGATCCGCAACTTCATGCCCTACAGCGTGGCAGAGGGGGCAGCAAGCAGAGCGAAGTGGGGGAGTTGGTCTTCCAGTCTTCCACTCCGGCATCAATGGTACCTGTCACTAGGCTTGCAAGTAAACATGGTCACAAGGAGCAGACAGGTGCAAATCTTCTGGTGTGATCGAGACTCTCCCCCCCACCCCCCGAGGCAATATCTCAGAGACAACACAGAGGTCCAGGCAAGTCGAACCACAAACTGCAAAACACCCAAAAATCTGAAGAAAATAATGAGAACAGTGAAGTGAAGGGTTGCTGAGGAGACAGAGAAGAGACAGGCAGCAAGACCACACACACACACACAGCGATCCGGGGTGAGCAGCAAGCCAACCCAAACCGTGAAGGAGAGAAAGAAGGAGTGCCGCTGGGCCAGTAGAATATCAGGGCTCAAATGTGCCTCCATAAGGGGACCAAGCAACATTTTCAACATCCCACGCCCCAGAATCCACCACCTGGAGACCCGATGCAGAGATCGTGACAGCAGGCGGGGGAGGCAGTAATGCAAAAACACTTTCCATTTCAGGGTCTATCAGTAGTGAATGACTCATATAGAGAACAGGAACGGGGGTATTGAAGTCAAAAGGGAGTACAACCCAAAAGGGAGACTGAGTGATCCACCATAGCAATGAGGGAGAACTCAAAGGCCACATAGCTGACCGAGACGGGGGTGGAGACAAAATGTAGAACCAATTGCATACTTCCACCAGTTGCCACCACTCCCGCTGTGCTTTCCAGAGTCAGAAATGGGACCCGGGAATGAAAGACGGAGCAGGGAGCCCCCGTGACCCTAAGCCAGTGGTGGCGAACTTTTGGCACTCCAGATGTTATGGACTACAATTCCCATCAGCCCCTGCCAGCATGGACAATTGGCAGGGGCTGATGGGAATTGTAGTCCATAACATTTGGAGTGCCAAAGGTTCTCCACCACAGCCCTAAGTGGTGAGACGGAGGCTCCCTCAACAGTAGCCGGGAGTACAGGGCCATTCAGAGGCAGCGGGAGGGACGGGACGGAGCCAAAATGGGCTGAAAACTCCACATGCTCAGAAGCTGAAAACTCCACATGCTCAGAGGAAATAACCTCAGAATTACGAACCACACTAAAGGCGTCACCCTCCCTTCCCACTCCAATGACTGGGGTGCTGAAGGGGGAGGAACACTCCATTAAGATTTCCAAGTGCAAAAGGCGATCAGGGATAGGCCACAAGCCGTGGCGCACCTTTTGGGCCAAGAAATACTGCTTTTGCCTCACCAGGTAGGCATCGAATACGAACAGGAGGAACAGTGGGAGCATGAATAATATTTTCGATGTCCCAGACAACCGGATCCACAGCTCGCGGGACTGAATTCGGGAGAGAGACAGTCAAAATGGGACCAACAAAAGCCAAAGCCCCCTCCATTTCGGGATCCAAAACTAACGAGCAGCAAGAATCAGAAAACGAAATGGAGGCATTCAATTTGGAGAGCAGATCACGCCCCAATAGGGAGATCGGGCAGTCCTCCATGCTAAGGAAGGAGTGCTCGATGGCTACAGGGCCGACGGAAACAGGGGGCGGGGCCAAACGGGGAACCATTTGGGTTTGACCACTCGCCCCCACCACCTGCACCTTTTCACCCGTGTGTGGAAATGGGACACGGGAGTTGAGTACCGAATAGGAGGCCCCCGTATCCACCAACATGGGCATAGAGAGGCCACCCACCGAGACAGGAATCACCGGGTCAGATTTGGACAAGAACATAAGAACATAAGAACATAAGAACAAGCCAGCTGGATCAGACCAGAGTCCATCTAGTCCAGCTCTCTGCTACTCGCAGTGGCCCACCAGGTGCCTTTGGGAACTCACATGCAGGATGTGAAAGCAATGGCCTTCTGCGGCTGTTGCTCCCGAGCACCTGGACTGTTAAGGCATTTGCAATCTCAGATCAAAGAGGATCAAGATTGGTAGCCATAAATCGGCTTCTCCTCCACAAATCTGTCCAAGCCCCTTTTAAAGCTATCCAGGTGAGTGGCCATCACCACCTCCTGTGGCAGCATATTCCAAACACCAATCACACGTTGCGTGAAGAAGTGTTTCCTTTTATTAGTCAAATACAACAAATACAAATACAAAACCTTTAATGGCATATAAAGAGTGGTAAAATACAGATTATGTTAAAACCAATTGACTAAAATTTACACAAAGGTTTCACTCTTGATCCAAGTGCCTTTGTTAAAAACCTGGCAACTGATTCAGTAGTGTGGGGATGATGGTCACTAAGCAAGTATGAAACTATTTCCTTGTCTGATCTCACTGAAAATTTCTTCAAGATGGCCTCGAGAAAAAGCAACCGATAGACTGCCAAATCTTTGCAATGAAGGAGCACGTGTTCAGTTGTTTCGGGTAGGCCCGCTGCACAGGAACAAGTCCTGTTCTCCTGTGGGATGCCATGATATCTGCCTCTTGTTTGGGCAGTCGGTAACACATTTAGCCGAGCAAGCATAAAATATCTGCGGAGATGTGGATTGGTTAAATTACTCATATGTTTAGCCATAAAACCCGGCAATGGTGGTGAAATGCCATAAAATGTGGGAGAACAAGTTCTGCAGGCTCCAGCTGTGAGAAGCTGCCCTTCAATGTCAAGAGTACGTTGTTTCAAAACTCCGAAAGCCTGTCTTTCGTCCATCAGTAGGAGTTGGTCAAAAGATACACCTATGTTGTTTATTTGCTTGATAATTTTGGTGTGCCAGGTGGAGTGGAAGTGGTCGCTTAACAGAAAATATGTGAGACTGCCCGGGAGGGCTCTATAATGAAGGCGAAGCCAGTATTTAAACAAAGAGAGCCAAACCCGGGAAAAAATTGTCTTGGCTCCGGTTTCTAAACAAAGAACTTGATACGTGACTGAGTTTGGAAGACCCAATAAACGACGAAGAAACAAAGATTGAACACTCTCTAATTTCTCAGCGGTTTTTGCTCCCCAGATTGGAGCTCCGTAAAGTAATTGTGGCAGTAGTTTTAGCTGAAAAACTTCCATTGCGGCAGGAAAAAATTGACCGCCTCTGGTGTGAAAAAATCTGGATATTGCCAACACTTTGATTTTACTTGTATTGAGAGTCTGGTGGATATGAGAGGTCCAGGTTAAGGAATGATGGAAGGTGATTCCTAAATATCTGTATGAATGGACCTGTTCAATCAATGTACCGTTTATTTTCCACGTGCTGAGTTTTTTTGAATTCGAAAAGATCAGCACTTTGGATTTGTTATAATTAATCGACAGGGCACTGTTTGTGCAGTACGTCGCAAAGGCTTGAAGTAGTCTTTGCAGGCCCACCTTGGACCGAGACAGTAACACAGTGTCGTCTGCATAGAGAACTGCCTTTTATTTGTCCTAATTCTTCCCCCCAGCATTTTCAATGAATGCCCCCTGGTTCTAGTATTGTGAGAAAGAGAGAAAAATTTCTCTCTGTCAACATTTTCTACCCCATGCATATTTTTGTAGACTTCAATCATATCCCCCCTCAGCCGCCTCCTCTCCAAACTAAAGAATCCCAAACGCTGCAGCCTCTCCTCATAGGGAAGGTGCTCCAGTCCCTCAATCATCCTTGTTGCCCTTCTCTGCACTTTTTCTATCTCTTCAATATCCTTTTTGAGATCGCAACGTGTGATTGGTGTTTGGAATATGCTGCCACAGGAGGTGGTGATGGCCACTAACCTGGATAGCTTTAAAAAGGGCTTGGACAGATTTATGGAGGAGAAGTCAATCTATGGCTACCAATCTTGATCCTCCTTGATCTCAGATTGCAAATGCCTTAGCAGACCAGGTGCTCGGGAGCAGCAGCAGATTCTACCTGCCCATCTTGTTGCTTTGTACTCTGTTCCCCACCTTGCATCTCAGCTGTCTGAAATAAAAGGGGCATATACATAGCTGCTCAGACTCTGCTCAGGATGGCAACTGCCATCCCTGGCCAGAGCCAGTCTTTGGGGCTGGCAACATTAAGAAGAAGAAGGAGGAGGAGGAGGAGGAGGAGGAGGAGGAGGAGGAGGAGGAGGAGGAGAAGTTTAGATTTATATCCCCCTTTCTCTCCTGTAGGAGACTCAAAGGGGCTGACAATCTCCTTGCCCTTCCCCCACACAACAAACACCCTGTGAGGTAGGTGGGGCTGAGAAAGCCCCGAGAAGCTGTGACTAGCCCAAGGTCACCCAGCTGCCATGTGTGGGAGTGTACAGGGTAATCTGAATTCCCCAGATAAGCCTCCACAGCTCAGGCGGCAGAGTGGGGAATCAAACCCGGCTCCTCCAGATTAGAATGCACCTGCTCTTAACCACTGCGCCACTGCTGCTTCTGCAAAGACATTTTCCTCTTCTCCCTCCCCTTGTTCCCACATGTGGGACCCGCAGCGTTGCCATCTCCAGGCTGGGAAATTCCTAGAGGTTTGGGGTGGAGTCTGTGGGAGGGCCAGGTTTGCTGGGAAAGGTTTGCTTCAGACACACAATGCCGTTGAATCCATCCTCCAAAGCAGCCAGCATCTGCAGGGAAAGTGATCCTGTGCCCTGAAGATCAGCTGTAATTCTGGGAGCTCAAAGGCCCCACCTGGAGTCAGACAGGGGTCTGAACGCTCAGCAAGTCTCAGCAGCCATTTCCATCTCTTTCTCCTCCCCCCTCTCCTGGAAGAAGGGTTCAAACGGTTTCCCCCGTGTGCTGCTTGCTCTAATATGGCACATCTGGCACCCACCAGATCTGCTGGGTTTGCCATTTCATTTTGCTATGGCAGCAATCTCTCCCTTGTCCCAGCCAGGGACTGAGAGGCGGCCCGCCCCGCATGGGAGCCGGGGGTGGCAGAGATAAGCGGAAGCTCCTGATGGCTCCCCCAGTGCCCCTTTTCCTCTGGAAGGGCTCCCTGGGCACCGTTTTCCTGAGCCTTGTTTCTGTCTCAGCAGGGGAAGCTGCCTTGGCACAGCCCCGTGCAAATTACATTGGGGAAAAGTCATTAGAGGGGATTGGAAAGAAAGAGACACTTACAAACTCCAACAAAAGCGAGACAGGATGTTCCTACACAAAGCACTTTCGAATGCCAGCACAGGACGGCAACACTCCAGTGATCAGTCAGCTCCCCAGAAAGGCCTCCAAGCCTTCCAATGACTTCAGCGGCAGCACTTGTGTGTGAGCGCCATAGAAGGATGTGCAGTGTGTATGGAGGGAGAGCCAAATGCTTGGGGAACTGTCTCAAGGTCTTGCATCTCTAAAGAAGACAACTGGTGGGATCAAAGGCTCAACGGGGGAACTGGCCGGTGCTCTCTGAGCTGCCGTAGGTGGGGGACGGGGCGGGGGGGATAGATTCAGATTCTAGTTTCTCACAAGGGAGTGTTTGTTGTAGTGCTGCTAACTTCACCTTGGCAAATTCCTGGAGATTTGGAGCAGTGACGGGGGGAGGGGTGGGGGTTCATCAGCATGTACCCTCTGAAGCTGCTGCATCACACACACACACACACACACACACACACACACACACACACACACACACACACACACACACGGGAATTGATTGCTATTGTCTGGAGACTGTTAGTAGCTCTGAGAGAACTCCAGGCCCCACCGGGAGCTTGGCAACCCTCACTTATCATCCAGCTGCTGCTCCACTCCTGTATAATAGCAACATGAACAGAGTTTCCTTGTTCGATGCCATCTCCCCAATTGACATGAGACTGAGGACTTCTGCAGAAGCTATTTCAGAGCAGATTCACTGGCTGCACTGCTCAGAAACTAGTGTTGATCATCCTACATTATGAATCCTTTGCTCTGCCCTGCTCCACAACTTCCTCTTTTTGAAGGGATTTCCTGTTCCACATGGATAGGAATAGTGGGGAGAAAGCCCTCCATGGGGGTCAGATGTCTTTGCTGGCTGTACTTCAGGGTCGGAAGGAAGTTCTAGATGGCCTTCAAGCTACACCAGGATTGTGCTCATCAAACCAGCTCCAGATCACAGCATGGAGGATTGTGGGCCAACTGGATGGTTTGGGCCAGAGTCTAAATACAGCTTCCCACCTTCCTGGTCCTTGCCTCACCCAGCTTCCCTGTCCCAGGCTCCTAGTGTCAGCCCTGAAATTTGTCCAACCAGGACTATGGAAGACTGTATCCTAGGTAGGTGAAGTTCCAGGCAGTAAGAGGGGATGGCTTCCAGCGTGGTGTAGTAGTTAAGAGCAGGTTCACTCTAATCTGGAGAACTGGGTTTGATTCCCCACTCTGCCACTTGAGCTGTGGAGGCTTTTCTGGGGAATCAGATTAGCTTGTGCACTCCAACACATGCCAACTGGGTGACCTTGGACTAGTCACAGTTCTTTGGAGCTCTCTCAGTCCCCCCCCCACCTGTTGTTGGGGGGGGGGAAGGGAAATGAGATTGTCAGCCCCTTTGAGTCTCCTTACAGGAGAGAAAGGGGGGCGGGGATATAAATCCAAACTCTTCTTCATCCCAAGACCAACCAAGGAGGTTCTGGCAAGTTTAGGATCTGAATCCAGAACTTCCTGCTCCTTGTCTAGCACTCTTACCTAATACAATCTAATTCTGATACAGAGAAACGAGGCAAATGAACTTCTGTCATTAGTGGTAGTTACCATGAATGTGAGGTATTTTTATTCTCACCATGAACACTTCATAGAAACTCCAGAACTTTTGCATGCGTCCCTACTTAAAACCAGAAGGGGGCTTGCCAACTCTATGTTGAATGATTCTTGGGAATTTGGAGATGAGTCCCAGGGAGGGACCATGGTCAGATGTAATGCCACAGAGTCTGTCCTCTAAAGCAGTCATTTTCTCTTCTACTAATATGTTGTCTACTAATATGTGAAATCTGAAAAGTATAAGGGTTTTAAAAGTATGTTTGAGTTCCGCAATTCTTCCGAATTTTGCACTTGTACACAATTTTATTTCTGTTCTCAAGGCGGCTGTTTTGTTAGTGTGGGCAGCCAGATTGCCTGGCTGAGCTTCTCCTCCACTTCCACTTGCTGTACAAATTACTGAAAAAAGATGCTGGAGATTATGACTTTGGGGAGGGGCAGGAGGTTCTGCCAGGCCTCCCCCGAATGGCAGAAGAGCCCCTCCCTGACCTGAAGCCGGGTTGCATGGGGCCCGGCAAAACCACCCTGCCCCCTTCCAGCTGCTGGACCTGCTCCAGTTCAGGGAGGTGGAAGGGGGCGAGGGGAAGGGCTTTGTTTGGGGGGGGGGGCATGAAGCCTTTGCCGGCAGCTGCTCCATGGGCCGGCAATGGCCAGTGGGAGCGGAGGATGCACAGGGCTTGGGTCCCTGTGCATCCTGCACTGTAATTGGCTAAGGGTCTGTCATTGTTTCGTTCAAACCCTTAGCCAATTATGTATTGTTGGATTAGATAAATTAGATAACAGTTTGGACAATTTTTCACAAAACTGGAAACCATTTACAGAATAACTTTTGAAGAACTATTCAAATAGAGAAGTAGAGTCACGGTTTGAAATCTAAAGAAAATGGTAAATTGTAATTACCAGAAGACATTTATGAATGAATTATTGAAACAACATGTTAATTGTATGCACTGAAGTAAGAGTTAGCCTGTAGACAGATAGCTGGAAGTCACCTTATGATGTGCAATGGGTTGTGTTTGTGTTTTCTTTTCCTATGTTTTTGTGTTTTGCACATTGTCTTTTCATGTGAGAAAATATAAAATATATTATTTTAAAGTTTATGCGTGCACACCCTCAAAAAAACTTTTGATGATGTCCATAATTTTGGATGCTGATAAATATTCAATTTGGAATAATACAAGTTAGGATTCTGATAGGCAAATTTGAACAAGGGAATTTATTTCAGCTCAGCATAAAATACTCCCTAGACTTAGTGGCAGTAGCAATAGGAGACACTAAGTCTAACCTTCGCAAATGGTCTAATCTCCATAGAATTAGGACTTCTTTGAGTAAACTGTTGAACTGTGACCCAAGGAAGGTTCAAATCAGATCATTTGAACACCTACCGTATTACAACAGTCATCACAGGATGATCCTAAGCTTTGCAACACCTTTCTCCCCAAACCAGCTGCTCAACTGGAAAGAGTACTTTGCAAATCATTATAATCTCATATTCACGCGAGTCTTTAAGAATATTGAGTCTCCCAATCTAGTGGCTCCAGCTTGCAAAAACACGAGGGTTGGTGAGCCTGCCCCGGCGAGGCACGCATCTCCTATGGGTCCCTCAGTGTTAGACACCCAACATACTGCCACACCAGTGAGAATCCAGAACTTTATTGATGAGTGGAAGAACTTGGAACTTGCAATAGAAAAAACTGCTGGATCCCAACACCTGGTTAAATCCCCCTCAAATGTTGTTTCTGATAATTTGCCAGCGACAGCCAATTTGGATACTATTTCTCCATCCTCAACAACTCTACCCTTAAATCTGCACGGCCGAAGATGTTTGGGTTAGGCCTGCCTAGTTTATCTCTGGAATTCTACCTAGTGTTGTATGGGATACTAGTTTCTACTCTGAAGATCGGCTTAAGTTCAAGCTGTCTCCTACTCATGGTCAGCACCCAGTGCTACTAGCTCCACCAACATTCCTCACACTGAGAGTGCTCCCCCACAAGTGGCATTGACTCACCTGGAAATGGACATAGATTTCTGCTCAACAAGGGTGCTTAGTAGGAAGAACTCACCTTATCCTCCAGGCAAATCCTGGGCTAAGGAGCTTGAGGAAATAGAATCTTCCCAGCTCTCTTCCATAGCTCCCATTTGACATACTGTTTCACCTAGATCCCTTGGGGCTCCTTTGTCCTGCGAGGAGAATCATGATGTTTTCCCCCAATATATGTCCAAATCCTTGGAAGAGGAGGTCCTTACAGGGTTTCAGGACCTCCCAAGTTCAGAACAGCTGTCATTGCTAATCTAGGCTCTACTACCTCCAAACTCATTCAGCTAATGCAGTCTTCGACTTTGGCTCTAGAGGGTCAGGCCTCAGCATTCTGCTCTGTGCCTGAGTGCCCTGTTGCACCAATAAGTCCTTCTAATTTGTGCCCTCCAGAGATTCACTTGGTCGAGAACTCTATGCCGAAGTCGAGACCCTTGGCACCGCCCCCTATCACAAGAACAGCCTTACCTTCCAGAAATGGCTGCATCCTTCCTGACATTCCTGGAATCACGGACTTAGAGTTAATAATCCGAATGACGCCAACCTCCAGCTGGCCTCTCCATCCTATCATGGAATATTTCAGGATGGGGGAACAAACTCAGAAACCCTCTCTTCTGTAACTACCTTAGAGAGGCTGATGTGATTCTCCTTCAGGAAACATGAGCCAATTATCATATTTGCTTTATGAGCTATAAGTCCTTCTGCCTTCCAGCAACCAAACTGTCTAGATCTGGTCGCTATTCCGGTGGCCTCTGCATTCCAGTTTCACAGTCAATCCAGGCACAGGCCCCCAATTCTCCTTTCTCGCCTCTTGTAGACAGCTCAGGCTTGTTCAAATTCTTTGGGAGTGATCTTTCTCTAGTCATTGTTAATATTTATGTTCCTCCTGGTCTCTCACAGAAAAGCTACCTTGTGTGGAAATTTGGGGACAACCTATCCATCTTATATTGAGGAGCTTGAATGTAGCTCATCCCTCCCTCTGAGATTGTTCTCTAATGTGGGGACTCTTAATGCAAGAGTAGGTGCAAATTTAGCCTCCCCTTCTTGAGCAGGGAAGGTTTTGGATGATGAACCCTACCACTCACTCTCTTCTTACTCTCCTGCCCTTCTCGTGGACTCCAAGGATACTCTACCCAACGCTGTTGGTAGGTAACTTCATTCACTTGGCCATCAAGCACAACAAACTTTGGCATTTAATGGCTTAAAGGGCAAGTGCTACCACGCTATTAGTAAGATTATAATACCTTTGTTTCTCCTCATGGCTGCAGTGTGTCATTGACTATCTCCTCATTTCCCCAGAGTTGAGATCATCTGTTTTATCCCTTCCAGATTGGAGATCTCTGCTTGGGTGATCACCTTCCCCTTAGACTTGTTTTTTATCACATCAAGAGGCTAGACATGCAGCTTCCTCACCACCAAAATGAATCATTTCTCAGACTAGCTCTTCTTCTTTTCTGGGACACCTCCAAACTGGCCTTAGCCACCCAAAACTTACTTCCATTTCCCCTAGCTTTAACCAGCCTTAAACTCCTCCTCTGTCCTCACCTCGCAGATTCCCCAGGAGACTATTACCAGCTTCAAGATCTTCTTAAACAAATTGTGGTCGGTCTTTCCATCAGCCCAACGGGGAATTCCAGCAAAAACAGAAAGAGAACACCTTGAGTTTTGATAGAGAGTGCATGGAGCACAATAGTCAAATTCTGGCCCTTATATTGGAACTTTAGGGCTTCAGGAGACCAGGACCTCCTCAGCCTACTAATAAATTATAGGAAACAACTTTCATCAGGGGCTAATTAGGGAAGAACCATATGGAACATGTCAACACTCAATGGGAACATCTCCACTCTGCAGTAACTTCCAAATCACCAAGGCTACTCATACTGTCCTGGAATAATTTTAACCTGGGCAAGCCCTCCCACCCTCTACCTGTATTACCCCTCATATTTGGTATGACTATTTTAGCAAACTTTTAATGACGATATTTTAAGCAATGGATCTCTTTCACCCATCCCTTTAGATTTCCATCAAGTTGGCCTCCTGTCTCATCTCAAGAAGTAGTGAAGAGCTGTTAGAGGACCTCAAAGGCAAGGAAAGCCCCTGGCCCCCCCCCATTATTCTATAATTCCAGAGATTCTGGAAATTTCATACTGGATTGGTGGGCCCCTATCCTGGCCACTCTTTTACCCAAGTAAACAGCTCAGGTATCCTATCCAAGACTTGGCTGTTCATGACTGTGTTTCCTGTATCCATAAAAAGGAAGTCACTCAGAGCCTGCCAACTTCCGCCCCATCAGCCTCCTCTCAGTGATAGGGAAGATTTATGCCAAATTGCTACTGAAGAAATTTCAGCTGTGGCTTTCCCACTCTAGTGCAGTGGGGGCTGAACAAATAGGCTTTCGCAAGGGGAAATCTCCTCTGGACCATGCCCTGGTGCTATTACAGCTAGCCAGTAAATACTCAATCAATGCAGATAACAAACTCTAAGCTGCCATTATTGATTTAAAGGCTGCCTTTGACTTTGTGCCGAGAGAACTTCTCTGGGCAAAACTGGCTGCCCTCAACATTGACGCCAGACTCTTGTTCTTAATTAGGCAACAGCACACAAATACCAGTTGCCGGATCAAGTGTTCCCACGAAGGCCTTTTGACAGACAGTATTCCAATTTCCAAAGGGGTCAAACAGGGCTGTGTTCTGGCCCCCACTCTTTTCAACCTTTTCTTAAGTGACCTCCCCTCTACTCTCTCAGCAGTGAACAGCCATGCCCCCAAACTGGGTATATCCCACGTATCAATTCTGCTCTTTGCAGATGACGCTGTCCTTCTCTCTCGATCCAGAGTTGGCCTCAGACGCTTAATGAAGCACTGTGTGGATTACTGTGAATCCAACAGACTGACAATTAATTATGAAAAAACCAAGGTTTTTTCTCTAGGTGCTTTAAGAAGCTCACATGGGCAATGAAAAGCACCCAAATTGAACAGGTTAAGTGCTATAAATACCTTGGCCTCTTATTCTCCTTTAACCTTTCATGGGCAACCCAGAGGAAGGCCGCTCTCCTAGCTACATCTAACAGTATGTCAGCATTACTACGTTTCTTTTACAGCAGTGGCCACTCCTTTATCCCTCCTGCCCTCAAATTTTTCAATGCCAAAGTCTCCTTGATATTGCTTTATGGAGTCCCAATCTGGATTCAAGCTATTAACCACTCCTTGAATTCTCTTCAATCCAAATTTTTCACAAGATAACTGGCTTCCCAAATTGCGTGCCCTATGCAGCCCTTTGTCTGGAGTTAGGTCAAAACTCCTTGGAATCAGCCACTTGGCTGAGGACTTTTAGATTCTGGCTGCGAATTCACTTTCTCTCAGACTGTAATTCCCTGGTCCACCGTCTGCTCTCTGACACCCATTCCCACCCCTGGTTTTCCATAATTGAAGAAAAATGGCCTCTATTGGACTGTCAGTGGATTCACATTGCCCTTTGTCCTATTCAGAAGCTTATAGGAAATTAAAAGGTCAACTATTGGATAGAGAGTTCTCTACCCTAATCACCGCAGCCAAGAAAACGTGCTCCTGTATTTTTCTCTCCCATTTGAACGGGGCCACTTGGCACACTACCTGTATTGCTTAATAAACCCCCAGTTCAAAGTGAGAGCCACAATGCTCGCCAGGTTTAATTGTTATGCCTTCTGCCTTGTTACATGGCAGATTTAATAAGCAAGAAAAGGCTAAAAGATTGTGCCCATGTAACAATGGCTCAGTTGAATCTCTGGCCCACCAATTACTACACTGTCTCAGATTCAAGGAAATCAGATCCAAGTTTGTGAATCTTACTCCTTTACATTTACCTCATCTCCCCGATTTAATTAGATTACACTACTTGTTGGACAACCCTGATCCTTCTCTCTGTACGATAGTGGCAGACTTTTTCCTGGAAATTACTAAACACCAGTAGATTTCCTTCGACCTGTATTGTATATGCTTTTTAATCTGTTTTAATCTGTTTTTTATTACTGTTGTACTGTTGTCTATGCCAATAAAGGCTTTAAAAATACTCCCTAGTCTCTAACTGATACTGATGTCACTGTACACTTCAAAACACATAGATCTGAGAACAAACAAATATTTTGCATACAGATCAAGTCTAGAATGAGGACTCCTGTGCCACTTCATACACCAACAAATGTACAGCAGCACCAGCAACCTTAGGTTAAAAGATGAACAGAGCTGTCTGATTGAAGAAGAGTGGGATGAGTCTGCAGCAGACCAGAATGGAAATCAGAGTCACCTCTGCTATTTTTTGTGCCAACCGTCTGACATGGGTGTTCTTCTATAATTTAAAACTAGAGTTCCTTTGAACTTGGAACCCATCTTTGAATCTCAAAATCAGGACTTCGTTATGGAATGGATTGCTCACCATGAGTTTCAGTGCTGGTTTGCAGCTTCTAGGAATCATAAAGGAATTTTGAATTACATGAAATGTGAGATCTTGCAAAAAACTAAAGTGGATCTTTGCCAAGCACGGGGTCTAATCCACAAAAGTTTCTGCAGGAATAAAATCTTGCTAAGTGCCATCAGATCCCTGTTTATTTTTGATGCAACAGACAAGCACAGCCCTTGCCTCTGGGGTAGCCGTCAAGCTGGGCAGAATATGGAAAATGTTTTCAGCACGAGTTAAACGTAGTTGCAAAAGTAACCACAATGTTTTCTCACCAGTTCCAAGACTGAAAACGTGGCCTGCATCACGTTTGCCACAAGAGATCATTGATCTGTATTTTCACCTTGCCCTCTCTGAGGCCCCTTCCACACATGCAGAGTAATGCACTTTCAATCCACTTTCACCCAGAACAATAAAATGCCCAGAGTAGGATTTCCTGCTATTCGTTGTCCTGCTGCTCCAACTGTTGAAACTACATCCAGACTGATCCTGTCAGTGGCAGTTTCCCCACTCACCTTTTGTTGCATGGCAACTACTCGTGGCAAGTCACGTGGGGTCCAGCCGCACTCCCCACTACCTCAGTGGCAACCATGCAGTGAACCCGATTCTGCTGCTCTCCTTCCTCTGTTCCTGGATGGTCAAGCACTTTTTCCAAAGCCCCGCACCAAGTGTGGGGGAGTGGGGAAACCCGGGGGGAGTGACTCCGGGTTTGATTTTCCCGCCGCTGAGTGATGTGATTCTCCCCTCCAATCAGGCCATGGTGGGGTGTGTGAGATGCGCACGCAGCCTGTTTTTTTTTACATTTTTTTTAACACCAGAAGCCCCACTGGGTGAGAAGTCCGGAGAGAGGGCAGAGAGAGAAAGGGGAAGCGGCGCATGTAGGTGCACAGGTGGGCTTCTTTTTTTTTTGCATGAATTGGGTAATCCCTGAAGATCATCTGCACGTTGGTTTGAGTGCTCAAATAGACGTGGAGACATCAATTCTTTTTTTAAAAAAAATTCCCGCTCCAGCACAACGCAGCAGCCAATAGGGACAGAGTCCTGCGTGGCTGCCGGTTTGTTGAACCAAGGGGCCAGAAGCTGCAGTGGGGACCATGAACCCGCGCTCAACAGGTCCCGCAGCAAAGGAAACCGCAGCATATTGACCTCCATTTTGTAAGTGGGGAAACAGCCAGGAAAAGGGACTAGAAAGATAAGAGGCCACAGAGCTTATACAAGAAAGGTGGTTTCATGGCTGAAAACATGTTTACTTTTGGAAAACCCCAATTCTGAAATTGCTACCTGAGCACTTCTCTGGGGGAAAGGGTGGGGGTTCATAATCCTTGTTGTGAGGTGGGGGTGGGGGCTCTCTTACCCCTGGCTGAAAACTCATCTCCACTTACAGTGTCCAGAATTGATTTACTCTTCACTGAAGCAAGGTGTCCAGCAAAAGAAAAGCTGGTGTGTGCTCTGTAGGTTCATAAATATACATGAAAACCACGTAATTGTTCGATATCTTTTAAGTAACAGTGCAAAATGGACCTCATGCAGCACGTAAAATACAAGCCAACTCAAAGTTGGCTGTGAACATCAAGACCAGCAACAAACAGTTCTTCAAGTATATCAAAAGCAGGAAGCCAGCTAGGGAAGTGGTAGGCCTGTTAGATGACAAAGGAACAAAGGGTGTGCTAAAAGATGACAGGGAGATTGCAGAGAAGCTGAGTGAATTCTTTGCATCTGTCTACACCCAAGAGGAGGTGAGGAAAATTCCTGCACCTGAACCATGCTTCTTAGGAGGCGAATCTGAGTGTAAGGAATCTGAGGAACTAGCGTAAGACATAGTGGTAGTCAAGGAGGAAGTTCTGGCAGCCATTGATAAACTAAATGCTACCAAATCCCCTGGCCCACAATGCATTCACCCAAGAGTTCTTAAAGAGCTCAAGCATGAAATTGCTGATCTTCTCACTTTAATATGCAACTTATCCCTGAAGTCTGCCTCCATCCCTGAAGACTGGAAGATGGCCAATGTCACACCAATCTTTAAGAAAGGATCTAGGGAGACCCAGGAAATTACAGGCCAGTCAGTTTGACATCTGTTCCTGGTAAATTAGTAGCATCTATCATTAAAGATAAAATTATAAAACATGTAGAAAAGCAAGACCTGCTGAGAAAGAGTCAGCATGGGTTTTGCAGAGGCAAGTCCTGTCTTACAAACTTACTAGAGTTATTTGAGGGTGTAAACAGGCATGTGGATAAGGGGGAACCAGTGGACATTGTCTACTTGGATTTCCAAAAGGCTTTTGACAAAGTTCCTCACCAGAGACTACTGAGAAAACTCAGTAGTCAAGGAATAAGAGGGGAAGTCCTCCTGCTACCAGTCACAGACCAGGAAAGGGATGTGGGCGTCTTAGTTGATAGTTCCATGGGAATGTCAACTCAATGCATGGCAGCTGTGAAAAAGGCAAACTCTATGCTGGAGATAATTAGGAAAGGAATTGATTATAAGACTGCAAACATTGTCATGCCCTTATATAAAGCAGTGGTGCGACCACACTTGGAGTACTGTGTTCAGTTCTGGTTGCCACATCTCAAAAAGGATATCGAAGAGATAGAAAAAGGGCAGAGAAGGGCAATGAGGATGATTGGGGGATTGGAGCACCTTCCTTATGAGGAGAGGCTGCAGCGTTTGGGACTCTTTAGTTTGGAGAAAAGATGTCTGAGGGGTGATATGATTGAAGTCTATAAAATTATGCATGGGTTAGAAAATGTTGACAGAGATAATTTTTTCTCTTTTTCTCACAATACTAGAACCAGGGGGCATACATTGAAAATGCTGGGGGGAAGAATTGGGACTAATAAAAGGAAACACTTCTTCATGCAACGTGTGATTGGTGTTTGGAATATGCTGCCACAGGAGGTGGTGATGGCCACTAACCTGGATAGCTTTAAAAGGGGCTTGGACAGATTTATGGAGGAGAAGTCCATCTCTGGCTACCTTGATCCTTCTTGATTTGAGGTTGCAAATGCCTTAGCAGACCAGGTGCTCAGGAGTAGCAGCAGCAGCAGAAGGCCATTGCTTTCACCTCCTCCTTGTGAACTCCTAAAGGCACCTGGTGGGCCACTGCGAGTAGCAGAGTGCTGGACTAGATGGACTCTGGTCTGATCCAGCAGGCTCTTTCTTATGTTCTTAAAGTGTGTCTGAGGACCAGGAATCTCCAGGGACTTCTGCTTCCTGTCCCACCTCTTCTGCGGTCTGAGGGGCATGCTCCTCTGACAGGGCCTTCTTCATGGCAGACCCCAAACTGTGGAACTTCCTCCCTCAACAGACGGCCTTTTGGCCCCATCTCTCCTGTGTTTTAGGAGTTGGGCCAAAATTATTCTTTTTAAACAAACATGGTTTTAACAATTGCTATGTTTGTTTGTTTTACTTGGGCAATTTGCATTTAATTGTGATCTTGTTACCGCTGCTGCTTGGGTAACATTAAGTGATTTCAGCTCAGGCAACGTAGTGAGGCGCAGGAAGCCGGTGTTCTTCAAAAGCAAAGTATTTTATTTGGAAGTGGTTGCTACAGCTCGGGCAGGGGATAATTAGGTAGCCAAGCGCTAGAACTTTTATACACACACATCAAAAGGGGCAAGGAGCAGGTAAGGGGGCAGGTCCCTTAATGTACAACAACAAAGAAACATCAACACATAAAAGAAAAGGTACAATTACAACTTTGTGAATGGGACCATGAGATCTCGCTGTCAGTCATCTTCCGGTGAGACTTTTCGATAGTGCTGCTGAAATGGAGAGCGAAGAGAGTCCATTCATAAAATTGGGTGAGCCTGTTTAACGCACCCAGGAATCTGGTTATCAGATGGGCTGCTTCCTTGAGTTATGACCTGAGGCTTCCGCGCCTCAGTCCCGCAACAAAAGAAAGTTCAAATGGTCCAATGGTGATCTGGGCACATTCTTCAACGGCTGGGATATCTGGGGTGCCTGTAAGGCTGGATACACTCAGACAAAGTTGGCTTTGCAACAAAGAAATGAACTTTATTGAACTGTGTTGCACTAAGGTACAGGGTGCTGGAACGGAGGGTTCTTGCCCTCAGTTCCAGTATATATAGGGGTTGTTTGGGGGCGGTCCCTCCCAGTGGCGGGAACGGGCATAACTGGGGAAACAGGAACTTACTGGGAAATAGAAACTTACTGGTAGGGCCGCGACTCTGACATCCCGCCTCCCTTAAGGCCCCCCCCACCCGGTTTGTCGGGGTAAGCTTTATGGAAGGCCCGGAGGAGGTGCGGGGCGGTGACGTGTTGCGCGGCCACCCACTTGTTGTAGCCAGGGGGAAGGTCCTTCCATTCGACCAGATATTGTAGCGTTCCCTGTGCAGTCGTGAGTCAATGATGGCCGCCACCTCCTGGTGTATATTGCCATTGACCACGAATACTTCCGGTTGCGGGGCATTTGAGTGCCAGTCGTCGAAGGGTGCAGCCTTCTTCAATAGGTTGATGTGAAATACCGGGTGCACACGAGCGAGTGTTTTTGGGAGTTCAAGTTCAACCGCGACCGGGTTGATGACTCGGGAGATGCAAAAGGGGCCGATGAACTTGGCTCCGAGCTTCCGGGTCCCCGGGAGGCCCTTTAGGTTCCTCGTAGACAAATATGCCCGGTCGCCCACCTTGTAATCCACAGGGCGGCATTTACGATCTGCGAATCGCTTGTAGTCCGCCTTTGCTTTTGTTAACGATTCCAGCGCTATGGTCCAGGTGTCTCGTAGGGCGGCAATCCATTCCTGCAAGTCCGGCGGTCCGTCTGCTTGCTCCCCCTCCAGGGGAAACGGCGAATTGTCGTGTCCATAGACAATTTTGAAGGGGCTTTGTCCGGTGCTTGAGTGAACCGCATTGTTGTAAGCGTACTCCGCGAAAGGGAGGAGAGGCACCCAATTGTCGTTGTGTTGGTTAACGTAGCAGTGGAGGTACTGCTCCAGAATGCCATTAACCCTTTCGGTCTGGCCGTCAGTTGCCGCATGGTACGCCGATGAGAGCCCCAGTTCCACCCCCAACAGTCCCATGAACGCCCACGAAAAGCGGGAGATGAATTGGGGCCCTTGATCGGAGATCACTTTGCGTGGGGCACCGTGTAGGCGGTAGATGTGGGTTAGGAAGAGGTGAGCCAATTTCTGGGCGGAGGGTAAGCCACTACATGGGATGAAGTGAGCCTGTTTTGAGAATAGGTCCACCACCACCCAGATTGCTGACTTCCCACCACTGGAGGGGAGGTCCAAGATGAAGTCCATGGAGACGTGTCGCCATGGAGTGTCGGGGCTAGGGAGGGGATGTAGCAAGCCAGGCTTCTTCCCCGTTACGTTCTTGGTGGTGGCGCAGACCGGGCATCCTGCCACGTAATTGGCCCCATCTTTGTGGAGGGATGGCCACCAGAACTGCCGTCTGGCTAGGTGGAGAGTTTTAATGAAGCCTCCATGTCCCGCTGACTTGGTGTCATGGCAAACCATGAGTGGTCTCCCACGCGCAAGTCCACCAGGATGTAGACCTTGTTCCCCCTCCCCCAAAGGCCCCCCTCTCTGTGAGGGTGCCAGCCTCCCGATCCACATCGGGGATGGATGCCAAGTACGCACATAGGTCCGTCTTGAAGGCCGGGGTCAGGGTCGGCAAAGTGCCGGCGCACGAGCTGCATTCCTTGGTGTGAGACCTGGTGACCACTTGCATGCCAAGTTGAGAAGGGAAAAACACAGTACCTACGGGGCGTTCCTCTGTGGGGGAGGAGTCCGGAAGGTGGGAGAGCGCATCTGCCAACGAGTTACTCTTCCCCGGGAAAAAGTTCAGGTTGAAGTTGAACCTGGCGAAAAAGTCCACCCAGCGCAACTGCTTCGCGGAGAGCTGGCTGGGGGATTTCAGGAAAGCCAGGTTCTTGTGATCTGTCCAAACCTCGAATGGTAGGGAGGCCCCCTCCAACCAGTGCCGCCATGCTGCCAGGGCGTGGCGGATCGCACTCATTTCCTTGTCTCCTACTGTTCAATTCAGTTTGGACCCAGAGAACTTGCGAGATAGGAGAGTGCAGGCATGGAGTTTCCCATCCTCCCCCCTCTGCAGTAGTGCGGCCCCATGGCCACGTTGGATGCATTGACATGCACAAAAATTGCTTGTTTGGGTCGGCATGGCCCAGGACTGGCTCCGTCGTAAGCGTGGACTTCAGGGTTTGGAATGCTGCCTGACAGGTGGGGGACCAAGCGATGGGAGCCCCTGCCATGTCGTTGGAATAGATGAGGACGTCATCTAAATACACAACAAACCCTTTGAACAGCAGATCATGCAGGGCCTCATTAATCATGTTCATGAACACCCCGGGGACCCCGCTTAACCCCAATGGCATTACTAAATATTCGAATTGTCCCAGGGGGGTGTTAAAAGCGGTGAGGTGTTCGTGTCCCTCTGCGATGCAGACGTGGAAGTACATCTCACACAGGTCCAGTTTGGTGAAGATACGCCCCTTCAACAAGTGGCCCAAGAGGTCCTTGATCAGCGGGAGGGGGTACTTGTTTATCTTCGAGACCGCGTTGAGGCCCCGGTTGTCCGTGCAAAGTCATACGGCCCCGTCCTTTTTTCAGAATAAAACCGGGGCTCCCATGTGTGAAGTGGCTGGCCTGATGAAGCCCCTAGCCAGGTTCTTATCAATAAATTCCTGCAGGGCATCTAGTTCTTTGGGGCTCATCTGGTAGATTCTCCCCTTTGGAAGTTGCACCCCCGGGATCAATTCAATGGAACAATCGGTGTTCCGGTGGGGCGGGAGTTTGTCGCATTCACTCTCGTCGAATGCCTTAGTTAGATCCCGGGGTATGCCTGGGGGGGAGCGGGTCATGCACCGCCAATGCGGAGCCTGTCACGGGGGGGCATGGTCAGACAGACATCCTGGTGGGGGTGGCCGGGGAGGAATACTTGGTGTTCTGACCATTTGATGACCAGGTCGTGGCGAGTTAACCAAGGCATACCGAAAACCAGAGGGAAACTTACCAATTTGGCCACCACGAATTGTCGTTGTTTGATGAGCCCCGCGAAGGAGATGGTCACCGGTTCTGATTTGTGTGTGGCAAGGGTCCCCCCAACAACGATCCATCCATTTGCTCGAAGTGAATGGGGTTCTTTAGTTCGACCAGTCGGAGGCCCAGCACCTCCACCAGGTCGGGGTGGATTAAGCAGCACGAGCACCTAGAGTCAATGAGGGCATCTGAGCAGGTGGTGGCTGGGGATCCTGGGACCGATAGAGTGACAGAGACCACTTTTGGCTTGATGGTAAGGGCACTCACCCGGGTCGTTGCGCCTACCGGTGTGACCTGGGCATCGGCGCTCCTCATGCCAGGTTGTTGTCGTTTCAGCAGCAGTGGTGTAGGAGGTTAAGAGCTCGTGTATCTAATCTGGAGGAACCGGGTTTGATTCCCCGCTCTGCCGCCTGAGCTGTGGAGGCTTATCTGGGGAATGCAGATTAGCTGTACACTCCCACACACGCCAGCTGGGTGACCTTGGGCTAGTCACAGCTTCTCAGAGCTCTCTCAGCCCCACCTACCTCACAGGGTGTTTGTTGTGAGGGGGGAAGGGCAAGGAGATTGTAAGCCCCTTTGAGTCTCCTACAGGAGAGAAAGGGGGGATATAAATCCAAACTTTTCTTCTTCCCGCCGGCTCGTAGTCCTGGATTGTTGAACTCTCCGAGTTGCTTGAGTATGCCTCCGAAGTGGCTTGGGCGGTGGCGACCAATGCCGTCACTGAGTGCGGGCGCATCGCGGATTTCTGGGTTGGTGTCAGGATTTTCGAGCGGGGCCGGTTGTGATTGCCCCGGGTGCAGTTTGAGTGTGGCGCTCCAGGCATGATGCGGCGAAGTGGCCCTCCCCTCCACAATCGAGGCAGAGGCCCAGGTGGCGACGGTGCGCGCGGCTGTTGTCGGAGGCTCCCGGTTGGGGGCTCATCTCATTAATGGGCAGGTGGGTCAGGCGGTTCGGCAGACGTTGGGCACGGTTCCATCAGTGCTCGACTGGTCTACCTGACAGATCCTCAATTCGGCCTCCCCCGCTCTCCGGATCCATTCCGTCAATGTCCCCGGGTCCCCGTTGATTAGGCTCCACTATAGGACTTTCGGGTGGAGGGCATCTTTAAACAGTTGTACCAGGACTAGTTCCGGCCACCCTCGGAGGCGGCTGGTGAGCCTGTGCAACTCCGCTGCGAAGTCACTTACGGAGCAGGTCCCTTGCCATAGTCATTGTAGAGAGGCCCGGGCTTTTTCCTCCATCAACGGGTCCTCAAAACGTAGTCGTAAGGCCAGGAGAAATTACTCTAGGTCATAGAGCTCCGCTGTGTTGGTTTCCACAAGGCCCACCAGCCAGTTTGCAGCCTTCCCTCTCAGCTGAGTCCCCAGTTTGAACACTTGTTCATGGTCCGTCCGGAAACCGGCCCCATGAACCTCTCCATGAGCGTAATGCAGCCCGCCTGCATGAGAAAAAAAAGGCGAAGTTCGCCTTTGGGGTCCCCTCGCTGAACGCTACTCAAAAAAAAGCCCGTGGGTCGTCGGTTGGTGCCTGAGTCAGCTGGGTAGTGAGGCGTTGGGCCAATCGTTCGCCAGACAGGGGGGCTGGAGGCCACAGTCAGGTCATCGGTGACGTAGTCCGCCATCGGGCTCTCGGCCTGGGATGGTCTCTCTCGGTCCCGGTCAGCCATTAACAACGCCACCTGATGTTGTAGGGTCGATAAGTCAGTTCAAAGTTGGTCTCGCTCTCGACTCAATTGCAGTGCTGTTGCAGTGCTAAGCGAGGGGCCCTCGCTTTGTTGCAGTGCTGGCTTGAGGCCTCGCTGTTGCTTATCCATTTCACGCATCCACCCTGGGCCTGCGATCCGGTTCCTGGGATCTTGCAAGGAACGACGCCAGGTGGATTCGTTCCACCATTCCCACTCTGTGGAGGGTGCCTACTCCCGTCCATGATTCGCGACGAGGGAGGCCGGTCCCTTCGCGGATCGGTGAGAGTTCTATCGGAATGGCGCACTCTCCTGGCCCAGCCATTTCGTGAAGATCTGGATGCCGTAGAGTGTGAAAGGGAAGTTCCAGCACAATGTAAGGCTGGACACACTCAGACAAAGTCGGCTTTGCAACAAAGAAACGAACTTTATCGAATTGTGTTGCCATAAGGTACAGGGTGCTGGAACGGAGGGTTCTTGCCCTCAGTTCCAGTATATATAGGGGTTGTTTGGGGGCGGTCCCTCCCAGTGGCGGGAACGGGCATAACTGGGGAAATAGGAACTTACTGGGAAATAGAAACTTACTGGTAGGGCTGCGACCCTGACAGGTGCCGTTATCAGATTCAATTTTTAAATCCAAAGGGGTCTTTGTTTCCGCTAAAGAGTTGGCCCAAACTGAATTCTAAGGCTAGCTTCCTTGGCTCTTAATATCAGCTACTACAAGCTATTGCTTTTACCCATAGATACAGATTTCTAAAATAACATTTCTAAACTTAAACATTAGAGGAAATCTTAAAGAACCTCCAATACAGTACAAGCACAATACAGTACAAGCACATATACCCTCTTCGGGGGTAGGGCGGTATACAAAACACATTAATTAATTAATTAATTAATTAATAAGTATAAGCAAGAGTATCCTAAATTAACAGTAACATCAACTAAAGTATAAACCTAAAAATAATAAATCCAACACTGGTCTCTTTGCTCTGATTCTTAGCCAGTGTAATCTGGTCACAGGCTCAGGAAAATATTTTCCTGGCAGTAACAGTCCCCCCTTTTCTGGGCATCCAGGCCATGGATGGGTCCAGGGCATGGATGTCCAGAAGCAAAACAGTTAGGGTCCGGACTTTCAAGCAAACACAGGAGAGATGCAATACATACAGTAACAGGCAATAGTTTAAACAAAAATATCGATCGGCTTTGTGGCAGAAGGAGGGAGGTAGGCAAGGCACTTTAATTTGATTCGACCACTGAGGATTGAGGTTGGGGCAGTAGTCGGAGTGCTCTGAGGCTGGGGAAGATTGCAAGATTCAGGAGATCCATAGAAGAGGATGAGATAGGGTGAAAACAAATCCAACGGGAACTCAGGAGGGGAGCTGCGGCAGCTGGAAAGGCGGAGGTGCAGAGGTGGTCATCTGGTGGCGGGTCCTTTGGAGTACAGTCAGGCGAAAGCAGAGCACCCGTCGTGGTGTATTTTTTTAAAAAAGGGACAGAGCACCTGGACTACCTCATGCAAGCCGAAAACGATAATTAAAAAAAAACATAAGCAGTTTAAAACCAGTAGCAAAAACACAAACCATAGAAGCAATAAGGGGCAAGCTTAAACAGCCCAAGAACCAGGTCAGAGTTGGTGTGGGCAAAAGGGCAAGCGATAATGTAGTGGATTGGCTTCAGTCGTGTCATTGGCAGGTGTTTAAATTGGGCCTGGTCTCCGTGGTGGGTGGGCTTCCAGGAACTATGGGTATGCATACCTAATTCACAAAGCAATTCTGAACAGGGGGTTATTTTTGCTGAACACCATACAATTTCATGTGAGCAAAGACCAGCAAACGCAGTTACATTGCGGAGCGAAACAAGGGGAAGAGCTAGGACCCCTCCACCCATCATAGCTGAACAGGGAATCCAACAGAGGTACTCAGATTGTGAAACGGTTGGCCAAAATGAGAGTAAAACCACCGCAACAGGGAAACCACCCCCGTGCCCGGGGCTTCACTTTCTGGCTCTAATTCCAAGTTGAAGGGCGTTTTGCTGCTGTGATTTCGTTCTTGTGTCCCTTCACCAGTGAGATCTACCTTTGCATAGGCAACCCCGATCTATTTGTAGGGTTATCTGGAGACCTGAGTTTGGGACACTGCACATGCCCAGAGACTACGGCTTCTGTTGCTTCCACTAAGGACACAGGGGTGTTAATTCCTTTTCCTGGCTCCAGGGGCAAGTCTCCTCGGTTTGACCTCAAACCTTTCCGAATTTCTGGAAGTTGTATCTGAGGTGTTGCATCCCATTTGGAAGCGGTCTGGGCCTTCTCCCCCCTTTGGATGCAACAGCTCAGATACAACACAGCGATCTGAGCAAATGAATTCAGGAAGTGGAAAACTTGAAAACCCACCATGGCAAATACCCAAACCATCGGGACTGGGGGGTGGTACAGGGAGGGGCGGGGAGGGCATTCAGAACAGTCCCAGTAACTGTATTGCCAGCAGGAAACACAGGTGCATCAGCCGGACCAGGGGGCTTCAGGACATGCTCAGAGGCCACCGGACCCCACAAAGGCGCAGGTGGAACCGCACAAGTTGGCTGAGGGGGTTCGGGGGCCAGACAGTAGGCCGTGCCAGTCAGCGGAGTGTCGACAGAGCGAGCAAGCTGGGGAGTGGGAAGAAGAAACTCGCCACCGCCACCTGGACAAGGGCAGGCGCACAGGGATTGGCAGAGAAAACCATTGGGGTGATCAGGCACGTGGATACTAGGGTGGAAACCAGGGGGGCCCCATTTCGAGGCAGGAGGCTCCGCTGCGAAGTGTTGAGGGCCGCCACGAGGACATCGGGGCTGCCCATCTTTCCACCTTCCCAAGCTCCGGGCAGGGGAACAGATGCAGGGACAAGTGCAGTGGCCAATCCCAGGCAGATTGGAGGGGGCAGAGGATCCAGCGGCTTCGGAACACATTCAGGAGGGGAATGGAGAGGCAGCATGGTGTGACTGGGCAAACCGGGAGCCTCAACATCCTCAAAACGCAAACGGGTTTTCCGATGCTTGTTACGAGGAGCAGGTCGGGGGGAAATAGGGTCGCAGGGGGGTTGGGCTGTCGCATCGTTCTCCCAGGTGTGCCTGATGGTGAGGCAACATGCATCGAGTCTTTCCTCAAGTCCACGAACTTGGGTGCGGCTGGGATATCTGGGGTGCTGTTATCAGATTCAATTTGTAAATCCAAAGGGGTCTTTGTTTCCGCTAAACAGATCTACCGGGTATTGGTCCAAACTGAATTCCAAGGCTAGCTTCCTTGGCTCTTAATATCAGCTGCTACAAGCTATTGCTTTTACCCATAGATACAGATTTCTAAAATAACATTTCTAGACTTAAACATTCGAGGAAATCTTAAAGAACCTCCAATACAGTACAAGCACATATACATATAAGCAAGAGTATCCTAAATTAACAGTAACATTAACTAAAGTATAATCCTAAAAATAATAAATCCAACACTGAGGGGCTTACGTTACATCTTAAAAGGGACAAAGGCAAGAAGGAAACCATGTGAAACATCAGCACATTCATATGTACCCGTTCTTTCCATGCCTTATGGAGACTTTTGGACAACACTGGTCTCTTTGCTCTGATCGTTAGCCAGTGTAATCCGGTGACAGGCTCAGGAAAATATTTTCCTATTTTCCTGGCAGTAACAATCTTGGTGGTTGGAATGATTTCACTGACACATTTGTATTTTTAATTGTTAAAGTCTTCAAATTTGTGACTCTAGTGGGGCGAGGCATACTGTCCTTTCGGACTGATTTGTATCAATTGCTTCAGGATTTACCAGGGCAAATATTTTACATATGGAAGGTAGGATCTTTGAAAGAATGATATTTAAAAAAAGAACCTATCAAACTGGCCTGTTCTGCCCCACACGGCATCTTGGGGTGCTCTTCTAATTCCTCCCGCTTCAGAGAGGAAGGCTGAAGATTTAGGCGTGGCACCTTTCAGTTGACCAGAAGGCTGCCAGTGCTGGGTTGGGAATTACATGGAGGTTTTGGGGGTGGAGCCTGAGAAAGGCGGGGTTTGGGGAAGGGGGGGCTCACTGAGGTATAATGCCATTCCTAAGTGGCCATTTTCTTCAGGGGAACTGAGTTCCGTTGCTTGGAGACCAACTGTAATCCCAGCCACCACCTGAAGGTTGGCGACCGTAGTGCTACACTCTGCACCAAATTGTGACAAGTTATGCCCAGCAAAATGGAGTAAAAAGAAGAAAGAAGAAGAATTAGTCCAGAAGAGAAGCTGACACATTCATTGACTTGCACGCGCAAGTGAACCACCAGCAATCTAGTGCGGTGGGTAGAACCTCCGTATCGCTCTCAGTGCCAAACTGCCTTTTTAAAAACCCAAGTTTAGCTGCAATCCCTTAACTGGAATCAAACGTATGCAGGCTCTGAAGCTGTGAGAACCCGTCCTAATCTGCCAGTGTCCATGGGGCCATGATTCCAGCTCTCTCTGGGCATCCCCCTGTTCTGCCTCAGGGGCTCGTCATGGAGGGTGAGGGGAGAGAGTAGTATCTGTGTTTATTTTTTATTCCAATGTTTTGTCTCAGGCCCACTCTACATACAACCCTCTGCCAACACCCACTGGGTGTATTTCAGTGCCATTCTATAAGCAGCCCCATCCCCACCCTCTTCACTCCACAGCCGTGGGAGTCCCTGTGTGAGGGGAGAGAGTATTTCACCAGCAGGCTTGCACATGTGTCTCTGTGACACTGGTCTGTATACATACTAAGATATTCCTCGTGGGACTCCTCTGGTGCATAGTGTAGGAAAGTATTGTGTGTCTCTCTCTCTGTGTGTGTGAATGCTATTTAAATAAAAAAGAAAGGAAGTGAATCAGGGTCGTTTCCATTTTAATTGTAAAACAGATAAGCACTAAACACTTTGAAAAAGTAAATGACTTGAGAATAATTACTATCTATTACCCAGCTTCCCAGGGGTGCAGTTGGAAGAGCCCAGATGGCTACAAAAATGGGATTTAGCAGAAAATTGAAGACATTATTCACCGTAACACATTATCAATTACCTTCATATCAATTACAATAACCTTACATTAAAAGAAGGGCCAGGAGATTCGCCAGCCCCCAGCCGGAATAGTAATTGAACGACTCCTGGTGGGGGGAGGGGCAGAGGGGGACTCGGTTGCCCCTTTTGCTGACAAGGATTGCAGGAACAACATTGCGGACAGAGTTACCCTCCCCCCATGTCGTCCCCCCCCCCCATCCTCTCTGAGAGTTTTTCTCTGTCCTGTTTTGTTTGTTTTAATTGTTTTTAAGGGCAGCTGATGTGGCTCGTTTGAAGAAAATTCTGCTTGGCTTGTTTTGTTTTTTAATTCACAGATTCTGCCGCTGGGCTGGCTGCTTCTCTTTTTCTTCCATTTTGTTGTGTCCCTGCACAGAGTGCACAGTTTAGTTGATGATAGAGACATGCCAAGCGCCTTTACGCCTACATCAAAGTCAAACCATAGAGTCAGGTCATGAGTTCAGTCCCTGAAGCCAAGATGGTTGACTTGGTAGAGCTGGGAACAAGCCAAGGATGTTGAGGACCCTCTGCCCCCCACCCCTACCCCAGTGACTTTCTTCTTAGGTCACTGGGACAGAGAATGTTGTCTCCCTGAACCACAAGGGACCGACCCGTCTGGGCCAGCCTGTCATCCACAGAGTTACCAAGGGAGGAACTTAATTTTCAGGCAGAGAGTGGGGCCAACCCCACAAGAGCCTGCATAAATAATGACAAGAATGAGGACAATCTTAAACAGAATATGGGGACCCCATTGCCTGGGAATGTGGCTATGGCCAGTGGGAAAAGCAGAGCTATAGAGTCAGAATGAAGAACAGCCAAGGATCGAAGGCTCCTGGTCTCACCTGGGGGCCTTAAGGCTGCATAAGCAAACACCGTGTGTGTGTGTCTATGTGTTGGCTCCATTCACCACTTTGACTTCAGTAAGCACTTCTACTCTCAGGTTCTGAACACTGAACTCCCCTGCCCCCCGCCCCAAGGGCTACTTTAGTCTGGAGATAAGTAATAATCTGGGAGAATCCTGGGCCACACATGGGACTGTGGCAGCTGAGTCAAGGAGCTGCTGGACTGTTTCTATAAATTCAGCACCCCCCACTTTTTTTAAGAGAAAGGAAGAGAGAAATGTGACTTAGAACCAGTCACTCCTGTTCAGCGTAGCTGACCCCACAAAGGGATGTCACTTCTGGGTGAGATGTAGGAATACCCTAAGTTTCTATGGTAAAGACCACAGAGGTTTGGGGGATTCCTAGAGCATTGCCTGTCACTTCCTGGTTGGAATGCCTTCCCCCCCACCCCAAACATATACTTTTTCTTCTGCTGTGATGATTAGCAATGGCAGCCAAGAGAGTGGAATAGCAAGTAAAGGGCTGCTGGGGGTAGGCAGCTGGGAATCCTATTTTGTTGGAACAACAAAACACCTTGAGTATTGTGTTGCTCCAACCAGAAAAGGTGGCTTTTTTGACCCACTCAATCAGTCCTTCACATCCTTGCCTTGGAGGGCTCTGAATTCTGTCACAGGGCAACGGGAGGCAGTCGTCTTTTCCTCCTATAACAGGAGAGCCAGTGCCATTCATTGTACAGCGTGGACCATGGACTCAGGAGGCTGACGTCCCAGTTCACAGTTTAATGAGCATCTCTTTCTCAACACCTAAATGTGGCGGGGGGGGGGGGGTTGTTGCCTGGCACAGCTCCAGTTCCTGATGGGCAGTTTTGTTGAG
The DNA here is from genome assembly GCF_021028975.2 of Sphaerodactylus townsendi. Classification (NCBI taxonomy): domain Eukaryota; kingdom Metazoa; phylum Chordata; class Lepidosauria; order Squamata; family Sphaerodactylidae; genus Sphaerodactylus; species Sphaerodactylus townsendi. The sequence goes on from NC_059432.1 coordinate 8,709,112, forward strand.
TGTGCCCACCCTTCTGCCCAATAATGAGAGGACCTTATTCTCCTTTTGCTATTTTTGTCTTTTAGTTTTCAAGATACAATGTCTATATTGTTCCAATACATATTTTTTTAAAAACAGTTTTATGTATATCTATTTTCCTCAACTGAGCTTGACAGCCAGATGCCTCAGAGATCCAAAGGTGAAGGCAATTAGTTCCTCTCCCTCCTTTCCTGAGGCTCACCCTTCTCCATTGTTCCCAAAAAACCTCCCCAGAACCTGGAGACAAAAGCTGAGCATCACACAAATGATTGCCATCTGATCAAGAGTGGCATTCCAGACCCAGAAGGGTTTATCAGGCCCCCTGAGTGTGTAACCAGGCTTTTGGGGAGGCTGGCCGCTGAGTCCGCCCCTCTCTGTTGCCCTCGGTGTCATCGGCTTATCTGAAAATCTGCCAGTCCCCTCCCAAGGTTTTACCGGACATTATCCACCTAATTTATTAATTATGGAAAGGTTATTGCTGCTACTGTTTTTATTGTATTTATTGTTTTAACTGGGATTATTCGATTGTTTTAGTTGCAATGTATTGTGTTTGGTAGCCTGTAAACCACCCTGAGCCCTTCGGGGGTAGGGTGGTCAAATAAATAGATTAGATAGTTGATAGATAGATAGATAGATAGAAAGATAGATAGAAAGATAGATAGATAGATAGATAGATAGATAGATAGATAGATAGATAGATAGATAGATAGATAGATAGATAGATAGATAGATAGATAGATAGATAGATAGATAGATAGATAGATAGATAGATTGATTGATTGATTGATTGATTGATTGATTGATTGATTGATTGATTGATTGATTGATAACAACAACAACAACAACAACAACAACAACAATAACAATAATAATTATCCCGGTTTCTCATGCTGCAATTCTTTATGTTTCGCTTAATTCTAGGGACATTCTAGGAGTAACAAATTGAAAATGAAAAGTGAACAAACTGGTAATAATGACAGGCATTCTGACCCAGCTATTCTGGTGCCTGCCAGTCTTGCTTTGAGTTTGAGAAAGGGAGGAGAAAGTGATTCAGCAGAAGTGTAATGGAAAGGGGTGTCAACCAATCAGAATACACTAAAGGAGAATGAATGATAGACTCTTCACCACCCCAAAACATTGTCCTCAGAGTTTATTAATTGCTTCTAGAAGGTCCAGGCTAGTCAGTGAGCTAGCAATGCGATGGTTTCCACCAATCATATTGCTCATTGGCAGGCTGTTGGCAAAGGCTTTGATTTCATGCTGAAGAAGGAAGAGTGGTTGCTTGCTGATCCATTCTCTTTTCATCAGCTGCCTGCTAAGCACATGGGTTAGTGTTCTGCTTGTGTAGGATGATGTATGTGCAAGTAGCACTGCAGACTGGGGTGGAAAGAAAACAGCCCTAAGATTGTTCTTCTCCTGGCCCGTCTTCTTTTGATGCTCTGCTGCAACTTTTAACATTTCCCAGATGGGAGGAATGCAGGCCCTGAGTTGGATGGCCCAAGTTAAGGTGAACCTGCTCAATCCCAGAAGAAGCTAATCAGGGTCAGCCCTGGTTAGTGCTTGGATGGGGGCCCACCAAGGAAGTCTAGAGGAAGGCCGTGGCAAACACCTCAGTACATCTCTTGCCTTGAGAACCTTCCTGGGTCACCATAAGACAGCATTTTCCAATATCAATAATATATGTTTCCTCTGAAAAGTGCTGCTGCACTTGGATTTTCTTCTTCTTCTGCTGCTGCTGCTGCTGCTGCAGACCAACGAGGCTGTCCACCCAAGACTATCTTGGTAAGTGCAGAGTTTGCAAGAAGCTGGATAAAGCAGGGAAAAAATGCGGGGGGGGGGTGTGTCTTCTGGCATCTTAAGGACTTACAGAGTCATTTAAGCAGAAGCTTTTGCGGGACGGAGATCACAATATCTGCAAGCCACAACTAACTAATGTCTCCACAGGAACAAGAAGCAGAAGATGTGATTCCAGATACATCCAAGTACAGATCATCCGGCAAAGAGCTGGCATATATCAATGCTAATATGTGTGCAGTCACATATTGTGCTTCCTTCCTTCCTTTCGGTCATTAAAAAGTTAAACGGCCTCTGGAGATGCTGTTCTCTCCCTGCCAGCCAGGTCCAGCCAGTCAGGGGAGCATTGAGTGGGCTGGTGAGGAAGAGGGTTAATTGCTATTGAAAGGGTTTAATCTTGGAGATCAACACTGGCTCCAGGCACTCTTCACGTATAAGGGAGACATTTCCAATGAGATAAACTCAAATTTGTCCCCGCTGTTTTGTTGATAGAAAACCATCTTCCCCCTCGGTTCTCCCTCTCCACCCCCCACCCTGCAGTTCTCTCTCCATCTCTTTCCCCCTCCCTGCATTTCCTTCACCTCCAACTCGAGCCATAAAAGATTATCATTATTTTTTGCAAGGGAAACAAATTTTTGGAAATCTTTTTCTTCTTCTTTTGCCACAGGGAGATAGATTAAAAGGATGCTTACTATAAAATCTAAATATTCTAAAGCTAAAGCTAACATGACTGTAACCCCTGAGTTGTAGGGGTGGCGTGGTGGCGGGGGGGGGGACTATTAACGAGTTATCCCCTAAGTCAACACCAACAGTGGGATTGCAATAAGGTGTTGCAAAATTCCTTGAGATTTGGGGCGGAGCCTGTGGAAGGCTTGGGGTTTTAGGAGGGAAGAGACCCCAGTAAGGCACTAGAATAGAATATCCACGCTGCAAAGCAGCCCTTTTCTCCAGGGGAACTGAACTGAGTTGTGGTTCTGGGAGACTGCCAGGCCCCACCTGGAGGTTGGCAGCCCAAGGACTCATCCTCCAGCAAATCTGGGACCTGGGACCAAAACGAAAGTACCCACCCTGAATCTGGCACCAATACAAAAGTACCCACCCTGAATAGAAATCCTTGTGACCTCCCTAACCCTGTCATGGTACCTGTAGTGTAGGGTAGTGCAGCTGTACCGTAGCTGCAACTGGAGAGGGTTAAAATGTAGTTGGTCCAAATATCTGACATTAAGGAATAGAAATCAGAAACTGCTGAATGCATCTGATCAGTCTTTGCTCTGCTGCAGCGAAGAAGAGGTGCCTGCCACATGGTCACAATCCAACATGCACGGAGCATTCATACAAACACGTGGTTGTGTGCTGCTGTGGCCACCTTTCTTCATCTTAAACAATTGTACCTCCTTACAAAATTATATTGTAGGCCACTAATGACATATAAGTTACAGTAATAAATTCAAACTGTTAAAACAGCAGCCCCTAGAAACAATGTTACCAATAAATTATCATGCTACAGAAGAGCCTATAAGGATTGCTTGCCATAAAATCTAAATCCACCTCCAAGACCCTGAACTAGGCTGGAAAGGCAACATGGAAATAATTTAAATAAGTAAAAATAAAAGTGGAGCGTTCTAAGGACAGCGCTCATATCCAACGGCAAAGTCCGCATTAAGGCTCCTCTACAGAGCTCTAACATGGATATAATAAAGCAGACATGGATGTAAAAACTAACTGAAAGGGATCTAAAACACTTTGGAGAATAAACATGCCTTTGCCTGGAACCTGAAAGGATGGAAACATGGAACAGGGTGAGCCACTGGAATACAGAGGCCACTCCTGAAAAGACTCCTTTCTGGTCACACCTGCCTGTCCAGTATGTGGAACACGCAGAACAAGGGTGCCCTCCGTCAGAGGGCAGGAGAGGGCAGTCCTTCAGGGAGAACAAATGGTCACATGGGACTTTACAAGTTGGCACTACCACTTTGAATTTGGCTCAGAAGGAAATGGACAGCCAGTGTAGGGTTTTCAGAACTGGCAAGAGAAATTCCCTAAAAGGTGTACTCCATAGCTGACACCATGTTGGGTCAGTCACAACCTCTGAACCTCACAACCTTCAGAGGCAGTCCTATGTACCTTCAGAGGTAGTCCACTGCAGCATCCCATCCTGCTTGCCATCAAAGTATGGATAACCGTGGCCAAATGTTGCCTCAAGGTAGGACCAGATAGAGTTAATTAGAGGAGACATCCATCCCCTTCCATAAGGCTTGATCACAAAGAACCACAAAACGTGTCCCTGCTCTTTAAAGGGGAATAACGAACCCATCCACAAATCTTGACAGGCCTGTCAGCCAATGGTTTAGGCTTTCTTCCTTCTTCTAGTCAGCCTGACAAAATTATTGGACTAGTGTCAGAATCCCAAAAACTGAAACAAACTCATGTGTAGGAACAGCAGTTTATTCAGGATGATCTTCCCTGGACGAAGCCAGAACTGACTTTGCCCGCACAAAATCCAGTAATTAAAACAGCTCGCACCCCCCATCCTGGGAAAGCGCGCCCAAAAGTAACTGTAGGAAAGATAACAGTGAAGATGCCCAGCCACTGACCTTGGCCAGCACCTGGAAGGAGAAAGCATATACATGAAACAGGCAAAAGGCAGACAGTATTGCAATTAACCCATTCCACTACCACCCCAACCTACAGAAAGCAGCATAAGCAAATCCCCAATTCTAACAGGCCTCCTGACATTCCGCTCCCTCTAGAGCCCTCCCCCCAGCATGCTTGGGCAGGACTGATGGAAAGCTTTAACGGGGGGGGGGGCTTTGACTCTATCAGCAAACACCCATTTGTTCTGCCCAAGTAAATATCCAGTCCAGGAGACCAAATACTGCAAGCTGTTACGATAGAAGCGTGAATCTAGAATGGCAGAGATTTCAAAATGTTTTTCTCCATCAATCAGCACTGGAGGTGGAGTCTTCCTCTCGGGATGCCAGACATCCGGGGAAGTGGTCTTCTTGAGCAAGCTGCAATGAAACACAGGGTGGATTTTATGCAGAGCCTTTGGCAATTCCAACCCAGCAGTAACCTGATTGATCACTCGAATGATTTTAAAAGGCCCAATGTACTTGGCACTTAATTTTGCCAGTCTATGAATGTCCCAGAGGTTCTTGGTAGACAAGTACACCATGTCACCCACCACTAGGGGGAAGTCACGTCTACGTTTATTAGCCTGACGTTTGTAAGCATCCCTCGCTTGTTGCACAGCTGTCAGAATGGGAGGCCATTGATCAGCAACAGAATGCATCCAGTCCTTAATTTCAGGGCCAGGGCCATCCCCCAGCTGTAATGAAGGCAGAGGGGGTGCCGAGTGGCCATAAACCACCTCAAAGGGAGTCCTGCCCATGCTACTATGAACAGAGTTATTGTAAGCATACTCCGCATAGGGTAACAGATCAACCCAATTGTCCTGCTGATAATTAACATAACAACTGAGATACTGTTCAAAAGTCTGATTGGATCTCTCTGACTCCCCATCACTTAAGGGGTGGTATGCCAAGGAGAGCCCCTGTTCAATGCCCAAAAGTTTCATGAAGGCTCTCCAAACCTTAGACACAAATTGACTACCGTGGTCGGAGATCACTTTCTGCGGCGCAGAATGAAGTCTATAGATATGCAACATAAATAGGTCCGCAAGCTTCTGGGCCGTGGGGATGGATGCGCAAGGAATAAAGTGTGCCTGTTTAGAAAATAGATCAACAACATTCCAAATCACAGTCTTTCCATGGCTCAGGGGTAAGTCAGTAATAAAGTCCATGGAGATGGCCTTCCAGGGTCTGTCAGGCAATGCAATGTCCTGTAGAAGACCCTGGGACTAAGCAGGAATAGACAGGGCATCCTTTAATATAATCCTCAATGTCTTTGCGCATGGATCTCCACCAAAACTGCCGCCAGAGGAGATGCAGTGTTTTCACAAAGCTGAAATGCCCGGCAGACTTGGAATTGTGCCCCTGGTGGAGAATTTGGAATTGTGCCCCTGGTGGAGAATTTGAGAACGCAGTTGGGGTGGGATGTACAGCAACGAGCCACAACACCAAACACCATTACATAATTACAGACTGTCTCCACCCTCATCTGAAGGAACCGGAGACTTGCCTGCCTCCAAGAAGGCGGAGAGGAGGTGGGACAGAGGAACGGTAAAAGGCAGGGGCGCCGCCCCTGACTGGGAACGAGTGACCGCCAAACCAAAACGGGAGGGAGACAGGATTGTGCGGGAAAGTGGGAGCTCCACCTTCTGGGCCGCCCCTTCTGGCAAGTGGGACAGGGCGTCTGCCAAACAGTTGGTTTTGCCTGGGAAAAATGCACAGTAAACTGAAACCGTGCGAAGAAATCTGCCCAACGGATCTGCTTAGCTGTTAGGCGGCCAGGGAAGCATAGCGCAGCCAGATTTTTATGATCAGTCCAGACTTCAAATGGATGCTCCGCTCCCTCTAAGAAATGCCTCCACACAGAGAGGGCTGTCTTAATAGCACAGGTCTCCTTATCCCCGACAGTCCAATTCAATTCCGCCCCCGAGAACTTGCAGGAAAGATACGTGCAAGAGTGTAGGCGCCCATCCGCTCCTTTCTGTAGGAGAGCAGCCCCCAACACTTTATTGGAAGCATCAACATGGACCACAAAAGGCAGGGACGGGTTAGGTTGAGCAAGAACAGGTTCGGAAGTAAAAGCAAGTTTTCAAGGAATCGAAAGCGCTTTGGCAGGTGGAGCTCCAAACCAATGGGGCTCCGGGGTGGGAAGCGGCAGGACCCTGGCCCTTGGTGTGCAGTAAGTCAGTGAGCCGGAGGGACAAGGAAGAAAAGTGCGGGATAAAGTCACGGTAGAAGTTAGCAAAGCCCAGAAACGACTGGAGTTGTTTATGAGTCTGCTGAGGGGGCCAAGCAACCACGTCAGTGATTTTAGCAGCATCCATTTCTAACCCCACAGCTGAAACCCAGTATCCCAAAAAATCCAACTGAGGTTTATGGAATTCGCACTTGGAGAGTTTCACAAACGAGTTTGAGAGAAGGCGGGTTAAGACCTCCCGAACCAGAGCGACATGGGATTCCTCGTCTCGAGAATAAATCAGAACATCGTCCAAATACACAACTCCCTTGAACAGTAAATGATCCATAATCCCATTGATTAAGCTCTGAAACACAGTGGGAGCCCCAGAGAGTCCAAATTGCATGCTTAAATATTCATATTGTCCATAATGGGTGTCAAAAGCAGTTAGATGCTCATGTCCTTCTGCCATGCGCACTCTGTAATAAGCGTCACACAAATCCAACTTGGAAAAAATCCGCCCGGTGCCCAAATTCCCTAGCAGATCCTTGATCAACGGCAAGGGATACTTATTTGAGGCAGAAACTGCGTTCAGACCCCGATAATTTGTACAGAGTCTCAGGGAACCATCTTTCTTTTCCACAAACAGAACCAGAGCCGCAAAGCTACTACTGGCCTTTCAAATAAAGCCTCGAACCAGATCTTTATGCAGAAAGTCACGTAAGGCGGCATCCTCTGCCGGACTCATGGGATATAGACGCCCTTTGGCTAATTTAGCACCAGGAATTAGTTCAATCTTACAGTCAGTGTCTCTATGAGGAGGCAAAGTGTTACATTCAGTTTCCTCAAACACCTGCCATAAGTCTCTGTAGGGCAGTGGAATGGACGGATCTGGAATATTCCCTGCAGGCGCTAGCGTTCCGTTCTCAGAGTGCAATAAGTGTTCAGGGGGATTAGGACCCATATGATCCCCGCAAGGCGGACCAGTGAAAGTCAGGATGCACTGTGACCATTTCACAGTGGGATCATGATCCATAAGCTAAGAGAGTCCCAGCACCACAGGATACTGTGAGATCCCAGCAATTACAAAGCTAAGGTATCCCCAATGCTCTTCACATTTCACCAGCACTTTGGGAGTTCGGGAGGTAATGGGCTTCTGGCTTAATGGCCTCCTGACAACTAGGATCTGAAAAATGCTACGTTTGCCAACCCACAGGCAGGGCCTGGTGACTGGTGTTCTCCTGAAATTGCAGCTGATCTCCAGACTAGAGAGATCATTTCCCCTGGAAGAAAAGTCAGTTTTGGAGAGCAAACTCTTGATATAGTGTAGATTATAGGTGAAAATCCTCCTTTAATTCACAGGCATCATCCCCAAACCTTAAGTAATTTTCCAGGCTAGAGTTGGCAGCACCTTTTCTGGTGTCTATCGAGTGCTTTTTGGAAGTATGTGCGTGGGTGGGATTTGCCCAGAAAGGGTTGCAGTCATTATAAAGGAACCAGTTTTCCTTTTCCCCGTTCATACACGTGGCTGTACAGGCAGCAATTGGAGCCCATGGAAACACCCCAGGTTGCTTTTGCACCTTCGCATGGAGACTCTTCTCTCTCTCTCTTTTTAAAAAAATTCCTGCACCACAGGCATGAAGAAATGAACTCCTGCAGCCATGCCGATCGTCCGACACTACGATCGGCTTCACCTGAGTAGCTGCACACGTGCAACACGCAAAATAAACAGAAAAAGAAAAAGGGGCCTCCCTGCAGCGGCAGGGCAATAATGAGCGTGTCGCTGTAGATGGGTCACACTCTCACTGCTTGGGGCACTTTGTAGCCTCACAGAATTCCCCAGAGGATCTGCCCACAACCTGCTGTGTGACCTGCACGGGACGTCCGGTGAGGGATGGTGGATGGGGCGGCACTTTCACTGAATGGGTGGAAGGGAGGGAAATGAAGCGCCTCCGGCCTGGCTGTTCACATGGGAGCGGCTCCAACCTGGGATTTTGCAAGAGAACGGCTGGTTTAGCGATTGTCAAAAATCCCGCCTTGAGGGAAATGAAACGGGGCAAACTCGTTTTGGGGATGGGACCTGTGTGAAGTCCCCCCCCCCCAAAAAAATAGTTTGTTTTGTGTGCTACAGCTGTTATATTCGCCCTTTGTAGAATCCAACTGAATATTGGAGATTTCATTGGCTGTGAAGATTTTTTTAATAATGTTGCTTTGGCAGCAGCTGTCACCACAGCACACAAATGTAACCCCTTGAGTGTCCAAGGTAAGGCAGGGGTTCAAAGTCTAAAGTAATTCTAACAAGCTCAAAATATAAATCCAATTTATTAAACTACAACAAAAAGCATTTGTGAAAACATCCTCAAATATATCAATATTGGTCCACTAACCACTATCATATACCAGAGTCATCTTCACAGTTCCTTGCAGACAGCACTGTGTGTTCTTCCTGAGACAAAGACTGGAGCAGAATCCTGCTCCCCCACCCCAATCCTTCTTGCCACAGCAGGAAATTTTCCTGGAAAGACAGCAGATGAGTCTTCAAGTTTGGTTGTCACCCTAGAAGCAGGTTCTCTTTTCTCTGGGCAAGACAAGGTGGGGCAGCTCTGTGCTAGGGGGCTTCGGTGCAGCTCTTCAGGAGTTCAGCCAGGGCAAGTCCCATTCCTTCCTCTCTCCAGCCACCGCTGCTCTGAAGAAGGAGTGCTCAGCTCTCTCCAGCTACTGCAGCTCTCATGGGAGATAGTTCAGTTCTTCCTGCTGACACGTTCAGCTCTTTCTGCTCTGTCCTTTTTCAGCTTCAAAGCTTGTAAAGCAAGCTTTGCCCTGCAGGGAAGACTGCCTGCAATACTTCCCAGTCAACGTCCCCTTGTTCTTTTCGCTAGTCCAGCCCTGCTTTAGTTGACTTTTTAATGTTATGGTGAACGGCATACCCATGAGCCTTTGCCAAATATGCAAATCACTACAAGCCTATATACGTATCAGCTATCTGCTAGTCTGTTCTGGCCTAAAGTGTATCACAATATCTGTGATCTACTAATCAGACCTACCTAGGCCTAAAACTTTTTCAGTATAGACTACAAGATCTGCCCTGAGTTCAATAAATTTCAATAAAATTATGCTGCAGCAGCCATTTTGTGGCTGTTTCCACCTCCTGTGGCAGCCATTTTGTTGCTGCACTCACTGTGTCATGTTAGAATTCCAAATGTGCCCAGTGGCTCAGAAAGGTTGGGGATCCCCTGACTGAGGCTCCCTTCTGCTTTTATATAATATTCTTTATTCATTTTCTCAATATTGTTAACAAACAGAAAGAAGAAATATGAAACAAACAAAAAAGAAAATGCCAAAACAAAAACAAAACAGAAAAAGATAATACAGCTACCCAAAAACTGAATCAATATTAGCTCTAACCAGGGGGCTGATGGGAATTGTAGTCCATGAACATCTGGAGAGCCGCAGGTTGCAGACCTTGCCACACTGAATTACAAAACTAATATTGTCACAGAGAACATTATGCAATCTTAAAATTCTCGACCTTCTGTCCACTGGCTCTACAGCGTCATTACTAAACAATTTCTTGTATCTTGATCATTAATAAGTTAATATTCTTCCTGTTGTTTTTACATAGTCGATTCAGAGGCTCCCTTCTTGTCTGCATGACCACACGAATCGTTACAGCCCAGGAAGACCTGTGCCAAATTGGGTGGGCAGGTGGTGTTACCCACAGCAAGTTGGGAAATCTGTGGAGATTTGGAGGCAAAGACTGGGGTGTGATGATGCCATCGAATCCACCCTCCGAAGCTGCCGCCTCCTCTGACATCTGGGAAGGCCCCACCTGGAGCCTGACAGCCCTCTGGGCAGAGCAGGTCTTACCTGGAGCCAGGCAATTTGCGCCCCTTCTTCTCCCACACCCCACAAGCCGGCTTTTGCTTGCCTCCGGTGTGGTGGTGACCCATGGCTGCCTGGTTGGGGAGGGCTGTGGGGGTGAGGAGCTATTTGGGAAGAAAAGGGGAGGGGGCACAGTTCCAAATGGCACTTAGGGACTTGGGAATGGTTTTCAATGCAAATATGTTTAAAAGCAGTGAGTTGCCTCCCTGGGAAAAGCAGCTTAAAATTGAAGTCTAATGATAACAAATGATTGTTAATGAGTTGTCTAAACATAATAGATGGAAAGAATTAAAAGCCTAGAATAAACAGTGTTTCATTAAAGCATAATAAAGAAACAACACGTGTTTCATATCTTAGAATAAATGGGCTCTTGTGCTGCCAGCATCAGGGGAGTTGAAGGGGAGGGGGGCAGAGAGGAAGGGGATGGGGAGGGGGCCTTGCAGGGAGTCTGGAGACAGGCCGTTCGGCCCTTCCTGGGGGAGCAGATTGACAGGACTATTCTTTGCTGAAACGTGTCGTTAAAAGGAGTGACAAAAGTTTCCAGACCGGACTTGGTCAAGTCATCCATCCCCAGCGAGGCTTGCCAGCTCCTGGATATTTGGGGACTGCAGCGTGCAGGGTTAGGGTTGGGGGGGGGTCTCTATTGCCATAGAGCCCACCCCTCCAAAACAGCCATTTCCTACAGGGCAACTGTTCTCTGCCGTCTGGTGGTGAGGTCCAGGTGCCACTTGAAGTATAAAAACATCTATCCCATTCCACGGCTCGTCTGAGGGGAGCCACAGAGAATCTGCAAGAGCCAGGAGGTGTAAGAAGGCCAAGGGATGCCTGACGCAGGGCAAACAGCAGGCCGGGGGAGGCGGTTCCAATATCAGGAGCCAGCGGCAGCCTCCAGGCAGCGTGTTTTTGCAGTTCCCTCCACTTAGTCCTCAATCTGTGAAATGGCAAAGTAGATGACCAGGTGAGCGGGTGAGGAGGAAGGGGCTATCCCGGGCAACGCTGCCCTCTTTGCTGCCCATTCCTGCCAACAGACACCAGGGGGTGTCGCAGAGTTTCACATGTGAGGACCAATTCATTAATAATGGGGAATTCTGATGTACAAGATGGGCAAATAGGGTTCCTATTTGACTCCAAAAGCCACTGCCCCAAAGGTCAAATGGGAAAGGTCAGATGTGTGCTCATTTTGCCCCACTGTGAACCAAAGTTTGGGGGGCCCTCAGTCTTGTGAGAGTCCAGGGTCTTTGGGCCCCTCCCTCCCTTTTCTCTATGGGGGCCAGTCAGGGCAACAACAGAGCAAATCAACTGTTCCGCTATGAGGTGGCTCCCCAGCCCCTCTGGAGAGGTCGGACCACAAGCCTCTCATCCTGGCTTCCTGATTCTGACAGCTCAATCCAAAGGTGGGGGAGCGGGGTGGGGGTGGGGGTGGAGTGAATGGGCCTATGGAGCCGGCATGTTTGCCCATGCTGTCAATGTCAATGGCACTTGTGCCAGGCAGGCTGGGGAGGGCAGACTGGGAGGCAGGAAAGCGCTGCACAGCCTGGCAGCACCCAACCCACAAATGCCTCCTCCCTGAAGAGCTGCGCCAGCCTAATCCTGGCCACCGGCACAGTTGGCGTGGGCCTGGTGTGTTCCTGGGCATGGAACCAACATTAGTTTGCTTCGGCCACAGGTGTCAAACTCGTGGCCCTCCAGATGTTATGGGCTACAGTTCCATTCAGAGCATGATGCTGGCAGGGTTTGTTGGGAACTGTAGTCGATAACATCTGGAGGGCTGCGAGTTTAACACCTATGCCTGAGCTTTCAAGCAGGGGGGGAGGCTTCGGGCCTATGCTACCTGGAAGGGTGGCTTAACTCCATGGAGGCCTGTCCAGGCAACTAGGGTCCCCCCTCCCCACTTTTTGCAGCCTGCTTGCACCACCTGAAAGCCCTCTGGAGGTGGTGTGGCAGTGCCATCTTTGGCCACCAGAGCCCTGTGGATTGGGCTGCCTATGCATTGGCAATCTGGCTTTAGTTTAGCAGTACCGCCTCCAGCTTGGGAAGTTCCAGGGGTTTTGAGGTTGTACCTGGGGAGGATGCTGTTTGGGGAGGGGAGGGACTCAGCAGAGGAATAATCGCAAAGAATCAGCCCTCTGAAGCTGCCATTTCATCCAGGGGAACAGATGTCAGTTATCTGGAGATCACTTGTTCTTCTGGGGGAACACCTGGCCCTGGATGGAGGTTGGCACCTCTATATGTCTGCCTTTACACACTGGGAGACTTTAGTGGCGGGTGGGGTGGGGCGGGGGTGGAGGGGGGGAGGTTGTCAGTGACACAGCTCTCCTTTTCATGAAATTTTCCCTAGGGTTGCCAGATCCCCTCTAGCCACCAGCAGGGGATGTGTGTAGGATCCAGACAGGGTTACCAGATCCAGGTAGGGAAACTCCTGGAGGCTTAGGGGTAGAAGATTTCAGTGGGGTGCAGTCCCACAGAGTCCAAAGCACGCATTCTCTCCAGAGGAAGGAACTGATCTCTGTCACCTGGAGATCATTTGGGATTCCCCGGGATCCTCGGTTCCTACCTGGAGGCTGGCATCCCTATTTCCCCCCATGTTCTGGTTCTCACTGAGGTGGGAAATATTTGTCTGGGATATACATTTTTAAACTTCAGGTGGAAGCTCACAGCACTTACCAATTCTTACCAATTCAACAGAAATTGTGCATTTGCAAGAATAGGGCTCCCACCGACCTTTCTACCTGATCTGCTACATTTCTACATGTAAGGAGTTTTTATTTTTAAAAAGCGGGATCATTCAGTCATATGAATAGACAGCTGCATTCCAGACACAGGATTATCATCTCTGGTTCAGGAGGCATAAAGAGATGTAGGCCCAGATTCCCTTAAGAATAAAGGATTCTCTCCCCCACCCCACTTTTGCTCCTTGGTCTCCTCCAGCGAAGCGAGGTGAAGAATTATTCTCTCTCTCTCTCTCTCTCTCTCTCTCTCTCTCCTTGGAGACCACATGAAGCTCTGGATCAGCATCATTAATTTTAATTGCTAGGCACATCTTCTAAGGTTGTTGTAGAGTTTTCCTTTTAGGACAAGGAAACCAGATGTGTCAGTATCTATAGTGCTAATTTTAGAATGCCAGCTTTTGAAATCTAGTACATTTGTTTTTTCAGAATATTTCAGTTCAGATTATTGGTGAAGATAAAACAAAAATTGCTGAGACCTGTTTTTAATGCGTCAGGGTTTGAAATGCAGTTAAAGGCATTTCTGTACACTTTGAAAATGCAACTGAAATTTCACTGCTCAGCTAGATAAAACAAAATGACAAAATATTTGAACGCTACCTTTTAATACTCAAATATGAAAACAGTTTTGCCCAGACTTGGATGGCCCCAAAGTTAGCCAGATCTCGTCAGACCTCAGAAGCTACGCAGAGCTGGCCCTGGCTAGTATTTGGATGGCGCCCAAGGAACACTGACCGTGACACAGACAGGCAAACCACTTCTGAACATATCTTGAGAACCCTGCGAGATCGCCAGAAGTCAGCTGGGACTTGATGGCACAAAAAAATGTTTCCCCAATTAGTTAAAGATAGCACAGGGATTGTCTCCCTGGGGAAGACTAGTGGTCCATCTACGTCTAGAAAACACGATCTTACACCCTGTAGAAGTCCACAGAAGATTATGGAAAAGACCATCTCTGGCTGTTTCTCCTCATTGAGAGACTTATTCTTTTGGAAAGCCAGATGTGGCCATGAATTATACAAGACAATCAGTTTGATTAGGATTTTTAAAATGTGTGTGTGTGTGTGTGTGTGTGTGTGTGTGTGTGTGTGTGTGTGTGTGTGTGTGTGTGTGTGTGTGTGTGTGTGTGTGTGTGTGTGTGTGTGTGTGTGTGTGTGTGTGTGTGTGTGTGTGTGTGTGTGTGTGTGTGTGTGTAGAATCATAGAGTTGGAAGAGACCACAAGGGCTATCAAGTCCAACCCCCTGCCATGCAGGATCACACAATCAAAGCATTTCTGACAGATATCCATCCAACCTCCAAAGAAGAAGACTCCACTGCTCTCCAAGGCAGTGAATTCTACAGACGAACAGCCCTGACAGTCAGAAAGTTCTTCCTAATGTTTAGGTGGAATCTCTTTTCCTGCACCTTAAATCCATTACTCCGTGTCCTAGTCTCTGAGGCAGCAGAAAACAAGCTTGCTCCCTCTTTGATCTGACATCCCTTCAAATATTAAAAAGCATAGCTATCATGTCCCCCTTGAACCTTCACTTCTCCAAACTAAACATCCCCAGCTCTTCATAAGGCATGGATTCCAGACCTTTGACCATTTTGGTTGCCCTCCTCTGGACATGTTCCAGCTTGTCAATATCCTTCTTAAATTGTGGTGCCCAGAACTGAACACAGTACTTCAGGTGAGGTCTGACCAACACAGAGTAGAGTGGTACAATTACTTCTCTCGATCTAGACACTATACTTGTTAGGTCTCAGACCTTACATATCAATCCGGTTACACATCAATCAGGTTACATCAGAGTACATGTTACCTATCAGGCTCCGTTCCTGACATTCTGTCCCTCTTAGCCTCACTTCACCTGGTCGGGTCCGAGGTATGATAGCATTGTGGAATGCCCCCTCATCGAACTTCTTACAGGGTGCTACCGAACCTGCATAGTGTCAACCCATTAGTTATACCCTGGGGGGTAATTAGTCCAAGCAATCAGGTATTGTAACCAGGCCCTGTACAAGTGAGAGTCCACTACGTTGTCCGCTTCCTGGTGTATATCTTCTCCAATCCACATGGGAGGAGTGTTGGTTGCTTGGGGGTGCCTTTTTCAGTAAGCTGAAATTGAACACAGGACGGATGCCACGTAAGTTCTTTGGCAGTTCCAATTCCACGGCGACAGGGTTTATTACCCTTGTTACCTTGTCCAATGAATTTATGTCCCAGATTTCGGCACCCTTGGAGGGTGCATAAGTTTTTTTGTGGAGAGGTAGGCAAGATCCCCCTGAGTATATACTACCTTCCACCATTTTTGTCGCCTGCTTCTTGTATTCCCCCTTTGCTCTCTTTAGAGCTGGCTGGATCTCCCCTCTCTTGGATGGCATTCACCCATTCTTGGATATCCCCTGGTTCGTCTACTTGTCCCAATAGAGAGAATGGCTTCCCCTCTTGCCCTGACTCCACTTGTAAAGGGCTTTCGCTGTACTACTATGAACGGTATTGTTATAAGCAAATTCTGCAAAAGGCAATAATTCAACCCAATTCTCCCAGTGGCAGTTAATGTAGCAGCTTAGGTATTGTTCCCACACTGCATTTGTTCTCTCCATTTGGCCATCCATGGCCACGTGATAAGTGGATGACCGCTCTTGTTCCACCCCTAGAAGTTAAAGGAACTGCCTCCAGAATTGGGACACGAACTGGCCCCCCTGGTCTGAAATTCTTTTGTCCAGGGTAGAGTGCAACCATTTTGTCTGTCCAATGAAGGGCTGTGCTGAGTGCTGGGCTGGCAGGAGGAATGAAGTGAGCTTTTTTGAAAACAGATCCACCCAGAGGCATACCAGCCCAAGATAGCACCCAGGGCAAGACTGGCTTTCCCGCCCCCCTGGCTCCCTGCACCCCCCCCGCCCTCAGCAACCCATTTGCGGCTGTTCTGTGGTGGGTGGCTCAGACAGTTGTTGCAGCCGCAGCTAGCCTCCCTGTCAGCAGGGAGGCCAGAGAAGGCAGGCACCAGTGTAAGGCACCCACCTGAGCTGCTTGCCGCCTCCCGGCCTGCCCAGGCTCAGCAGCAGGCGACTTTCAAAGCAGCCATTTTCTCCAGTGGAACTGATCTCTATCAGGGGGCAGCAGTTGTAATTCCAAGGATATTTCCAGGCCCCTCCTGGAGGGTGGTAACTCCATGTGTTTGCCCACCTGATACGTGCACTCATCCCCACATTCACCTTTGACGACAGGTCTTTCCACTTCTATCACTGTGCCAGTACCGTGTGAAATCTCTTGCACCGGAGGGATCTTGTGTGTGTGGACACCATGAGAAGAGATCCCCCCCCTCCGGCCGTCTGCTTTCAGCTTTCCCAACAGCCATTGGACACCCCCAGCTTCAGTCAGGAAGGATATTCCTGGGTAGAAGAGTGCTGCTGCCGTCTGTATGAGTCTGTGGGCAAACACTGGACACTCAGGCCGGTGATTTGGCTGTGTAGGTCTTTTGAGAAATGCTTCAAAAAGAGCCCTCCCCTTGCCTGGGCCTGTGCTGCAGTGCCAGGGGTAGCCACCATGTGTCTGTGAATGCGATGAAGCTTAATGACGCGAGAAGGGGGACTCCGCTCTCTTTCTTCTGCCACATGTCCCGTCCTGCCCATGGCAGGAAGAGAATTGTTTGCACAGCACTCAGTGAAGTAAATCATTGCGGAGGGACTGGAGAGGTGACCAGCTGGGCCCGTCTGAACCTGCCTGGACAGCAGCTTTATCTTGCCTTGTAAAACTGCAGAGCCCAAGATGAAAGAGTTCATCTCCGGCTTTGTTTCCTTTCTTTTCCTCTTGCAGCACAACAGAAAGGCAAGACAAAAGCAGATCCATCACTGTCAGGGGCATTCAGCAAGATCAGCACTTTTGGGGGGTTTATTGGGGCCCATCAGCGGCTCTTCCAAACTGCAGATGCACTGCGGGCAGATCTCTCCTCCCAAGAAGCATCCTGGCAGCCCAGGGAACCAACGTCCAGGCCTTCAGTACCACTGACCAGCAGCTTCATGATAAATGACTCCACAGAGCATCTCCATTCCTGATGAAACCCGTCAGGACACCAAATCCACCTCCAGAACTAGCCAGTCCCACCGTCAGAGGGTACATGGCTGTGATGTTAAATGACCCTTCTCCAAAGCCACCTCACTGTCCTCTAGCCCCCCTGAAGAAGCACAGAGGAGAGAGAGAGAGAGAGTGTGTGTACAGTGGTGATTGACAGGTTAATGAAGCAATTCATAATGTTGATATATATTATAACCACAGAAGCAGCTTGTAAATACCCAGAATGCCTTATCCAGATCAACATACAAACATATATACAAGTGCCTGCATTCACTTCTGTGCATATTCTAGCATGCCTGGATAGGCCCAAAACGAGATATTGATTTCATGCACAGACACAGTCCTTTGGGGGTCCTTCGTTCGTTCGTTCGTTCGTTCATAGTCTGTCTTCCTCACAATGACTCAAAAATTAAAAGCCAGCAATAAACACAATAAAACATTACTTGTTTTGGGGAACGTTAACAGCAATATCCCATATAAATGTTTCCCTCAACAATTCAGTTTAAAGATATTTAAAGGCCCAAATGGTCTGAGACGGGACCATCATATCTGTGGGACAGCCTCTCCTGCTATACCCTTCAGAGAGAATTATGTTCAACTAATAACCTGCTGGAGATCCCTGGCCCAAGTGTTGTCTAGCTGCCCTTGACCAGGGCTAGAACCCCAGCTTGGTGGAACACTCCATCTGAGGAGACCACGGCCCTGCGGGGCTTGTTAGGCCAAGTTGTTCCACCAGGCACCTGCTTGAGGACACCAAAGGGTTCTGTCTAGCTGGCCTTGCCTCTTTTCACATCTTTTTATGTTTTTACTTCTTTATGTTTTTGAAGTTATTTTATATTATATGTCCTTATTGATTTTTAAAATTTGTTATTAACTCTATGCTCGGGGTTAGATAGGGAAGGGTGCCATTCTGTATGAATTGTAATTTAACATTTTTATATCTAACTAGCGGTACCTGGCCACGCATTGCTGTGGGTTATTGTGGTGCAATGGGAAAGGAACAGTAGCAGCAAATAAATTGCAGAGGCCAGCAATACATGCTCATGGAAACACGCAGCCTGATACTGTGTGATGTCATTGATGTGTGCAACCCCATTCCTTAGGGGGAATGGAAAGGCACCCCTCCCACACGTCTAGGCTGGCTGGTCATGATTCTTTACCTGGGAGTAAGGTTGGTTCATGGCAACGGGTGTTGCTTCTGTGTAGACCCTCTGAGGGGCACGACTCAGTCATTCAAAGTATGTCACAGTTGCTTTACCAAGCTTACTCCTGAGTAACGCGTGCCTTGGAGGCAACCTGGTTTTCTGAACTGTAACCTCAGTATTCAGGGAATCTAGGCTGGCTGGCCCCTCCCTCCCCTCCATGCTACCCCTTACTCTCTCCCCTCCCTCACTTCTCTTCCCTTGCATGCCACCCCTCCCTCTCCCTCCCTTCCCTCTCCCTCCGCTAGGGTGGGTGGGTCATATCCAGATGCTGGGCCCCCTCCCTCCCCTCCCTTGCATGCCACCCTCACTCTCTCCCCTCCCTCACTTCTCTTCCCTGGCATGCCCCCCTCCGTCCCTGCCCTCTCCCTCCCCCCAGCTGTCTTTTACATTCAAGCTTGTTCAATATCGGTATGGAATATGGGTGAGGAAGTAGTTAAGTGGTGGTGGGATGTGAGGGAGGGCAGAATGAGGAGTGTGAGGATGAGCTGAATGTGTATGAGAGTAGGTGTGTTGTGTGGTAGTAGTGGGTGAGGCACAGAGAGTGAAAGGTACCTGCATGTGAGGGGGGAACCCACCTGACGTCTCACACCGCAACGTGTGTATGTGTTTCACGTCCACTTGAGTTATTGCCTATGTACTGTTTTCACTGCTCATATCTGGCCATCTGAGCAAACATTCTAAGGGCACAAACATTCTAAGGGTGACAGTTACGCACAGCCAGCTTCATGTCATTCACCCTGGAGCGCCAGGAAAAAGGCATTTTACCTGGGCCAGGTGTAAAATTTCAGGTATGTGAACATCTAAAAACACTCTTGCCTGGCTGACTACAGTGGCTGGGAATTTTCAGAGGAATTGGCCTAGCAGTTCCTGTGCTAGACCATCGTGAACAAACTCATGGTTTGCCTTTTATATATATAGATTGTATTTTTAATTATATGTATTGTAGTAGACCACTGTGAGCCATGCTCATTGGGGGATGGTAGTTTACAAATTTAAAAATTAAATTAAACTAAATAAGTGAGCTCTCCAAGCAGGCCATCCCACATGGAGGGAACTGCAGCGAAGAATGCTCAGGTGAATGGCCTCCAGCGGGGCATGCAGAAAGAGCTGGCCCTGGAGATATGGGTGTCCTAGCTCATGAAGGACTTGACAGGGCCAGTACCTGCATCTCAAACCATAAAGCAACAGCAGGATCGATGTAATGCACGCTGCAAAGCCCGAGTGTATGTGCTTGACTTGATCTTTGAGATGAGCACAGATCCCTGCTGCCTTCCTTGGACGTGCTCGCTGTTTCTGCAAAGTAGGCCCCATATGTTTGCTCCACCTGGCTTCCAGTCTGGACTGAGCTGCAGCAATCTGTACTAGTTGAAGTTTCTGCACTGGGTTCAATGGCAGGCCCATGTATAATTTTATGTAATGTTATTTGCTATATAGGGCATTAACATTTTCAAAAGGCCTTTTTGCGATTACAATCAATGATTAGTAATACCCAACAGTGGTCCATCTACCTATGGAACAGTCCCTGGATGAACTGTACACCTTCATAAAAGTATTCTACTTCTGCATGTGAATTCCTCACCACCACCCCCATTCCAGTGTAAAAGAAATACCATACAGGGAGTCTGCCAAAAAGGCACACACACACTGCGAGTACACAGTCAATTGAATACCTACCAGAACTATAAAGGCAGGAGTGGGAGTGAAATTTTATTGAGGAGGGACAGCAATTGAACAGCAGCAATTGAAGAGTAAAAAAATACCACAATAGAGGCCCTGCATTTAAGCACTCGGTAGCTTCTGCTGTGTATATGTACAGGAAGGCATCTTTCACCGTGTCCTTCCCATGAGGCCCAGAACTCCTGGATCTAATGGAACTTAATTTTGTTTCGCAGTCAGAGTGGACAGATATGCCAGTAGATGTAGCTTTGCCCCAGCCCTCTTTCCTCCCCTCATGGCTAGCCCACCTAGTCTCACCCCCATTCCCTCGCACTGCCTTGCATGCTCCCCCCTTGCCCTCCTCCCTGATGCTGACTCCTTCCTACTTCTCTAAATGCTTGTATCAATATATCAGTACAGTGAAGCTGGGAGGTGGCTTTTGAAAAATAACAGCACAAGCAGGACCTCTTTCTGGCTCTACCCTGCTTCCACCACTCTGCTCCCATTCTCCCTGACAACCAGAAGGGTATTTTTAAAACTTTCCTTCAGACAAACTTCTATTTTAAAAACAAGCCTTTTTCTTGGAGCAACAGCAGCAGCAGCAGCAAGAGAGAGAGAGTGGAGGGGAAGAGAGGGGAAGAGAATATCAGTGAGATCTGTGCCTTTAAGGCTGTTGATGGTTGGAGTTAAGAGAAGCAGCAAAAGAAGAGGCCGGTTGAGACTTCAGCAAGCAGCTGTGGGGCAAGCGCTGGGCTGCCTCCTAGTGTGTGTAAGGAATTCCATAGAAGCAGAAATAAAAGGCTTTTTGGTGTAAAAGACCGTTTATTCAGACATCCTAGAAAGCTCACGTACACGACGTGGCAGGAATAAAGTCTCCCGTCAGAAGCACAGGTTATAACTCTGTCCATCCCATCCCCCCTCCCGGTTTCTCATGGGAACGGTGTTCTCATCTCTCTCGAAGAGATAAGGCCTCCACCAGAGTCTCCGCCACAGATGCTGGCCCATCGCCCGGATTTTGGAATTCAGTCAAGGCCAGGCGGCTGTTCTGAATATCAACACCATTGAAACCCTTACAGTGTGTAAACAGAGAAACATGAGGAGAGCCCTGTGCAAGTCCACTACTCAGAGAAGAGTCCCGAGGTCAGTGTTCTCTGTGCAATCGGCCATTAAGCACTTTTTCATTGCATCAGCTACAGTTTCATGTCCTGATTTTAGCACAGTGGCACTTGCAGGAACTGGTTCTATTTTTTTCTTTCAAATCCCAGGTAAATTTAACCTGCTACATACGTGTTTGGAAGTTGTTGGTGGTGGGAAGTGCCCTCAAGTCATAGCTGACTTATGGTGGCCCCTCAAAGGGTTTTCAAGGCAAGAGATGGTCAAAAGTGGGTTGGCTTCAGAAGCAGGTAGGCTGAATGGCAAAGAGACTGACCCAAGGTCACCCAACATCTAAGGGAAGGTTTGGTCGCAGGTCACCCCTGTACTAACCTAATCTCTCTCTCTCTCTCTTTCTCTCTCTCTCTCTCTCTCTCTCTCTCTCTCCCTTTATTATTTTCTTACAATAACTTGGATCATTAATTTAAATATGGAGATAGATCATTGTTCCATATAGAATTATACATGGGCAGCCCAATCCAGATGGAGTGGGGCTGAATGCTCACAAAGGGTGGCAGAGAGCTGCACTTACACATTTGCCCCCTCCGCCAGTGCAAGAAAGACCCTCTGGCAGAGGGGGCAGAGGCATTAGCACCCAGCCACCCCTCAGCTCCACAGCAACACAACCTAGCTGCCACAGAGCCATGGGGGGAAGGCGTGGGCCAGGGTGTTCTTGGGGGTGGCTCCCACCTGGGGTTTAGAACCATGAAAATCACTGTCCGGGGCTTGAAGATATGCCATCACTGCCCAGGGCTTGAAGTTTTGTGTGGTGTAGGTCCATTAAGCCCTATGGAAGGCTTCTGGGTGGCAGTACTGTTTTTTCTTCAAGCTGCCTCCCCATGCTGCTTGAAAGCCTTTGGAAGTGGTGCAGCAGCAGCAGCTGCCCCTGGAACATATTTCCTAAATATGGAAAAGCTCAGCAGCTACTCTGTGAGAGAAAGGAAGATGTTTCCCTCTTCTAGGCCTCTACAATGCTGTTTAGCATCTCTCACCGCTAGAATGATATTGTATTATTATAAGTAGGTTCTGTTTCCCTAATTTAAAAATTTAAAGTTCTTTAAACAGATTCTTGATTTTACTCTGTGCTGTCAAAAGCCACACACCTATCCAAAACACGTTCCTTCTGAAGTATTTGAAAGACAGGGAAGACAGGTGGGAGGCTGGAAAACCTATTGGAGCTGTTCCACCAGGCACAGATAAGAACTGTAAGGACCTCTGCAATACTTTGACCTCCCTCTTGTCCTTACACCCCACCCTGTCATGATTAACATCCCCATTGGGAATTGGTACCACCATCTGTTATAGGATTTTTAATTTATTATTTTAAAGTTTTAATGATATAATTTGTATTTATGTAAAAATTGTGAACTTATCTGATGAAAGCCACCCTGAGCCCATAAGGGTGAAGGGCGACATGGAAATCTGATAAAATAATACATAAATAACCATAAAACAGAGTTGCCTTACTTGTTACTGCTGTTCATCAACATATATTGGGACTATGCCTGCATGCAGGCCTGCTGTCTGAGTAAAAGTTTGTAGCACCCCTCCCCTCTGGAAAGCAAGTGACTGTTACCCTAAATGCTGGGGTTTCCCTTTAACAGGTCAGACTGGACTTAACTCAAGGAGAAGTAACCAGGATCTTTTCCATCAGAGTTTATAGAGGTGGTTTCCACAAGAAATCCACAGGAATCGAGAATAACAATTTGAAAATTTCATTAGAAAAAGTAAAATAAAAATACAAACACACAAATGGTCAAGGCCTACAAGAGATTCACACATTCCTAGGATATACATAGTGTTGAGGGGAAAGGTCTGGAACAGTGAAAGATTTCAGGGAAATAAAGCCAATAATGAAATGGTCTAGAAGATGATTTGTTCTGATGAGCAGAGTTCAGTGACCCATGCTGAGCTCTGATAGAAGAATGAAGAAGGCAACACATTAGAAACAGTATTATCCAGACAGAGAGTTGTCCAGAAAAATAGTGAACACTGTGGGCCAGGCAAGGAGGCCAGTTATATGAAGAATGGGCCTTCAGGTTATGCTAAGTGACTCTAATCTTCCCAGGCCAGAGGCAGACAAGAGAAGGGTGCTTAAGTTAAGCACTGTATTCTTTGGGGGAGGGGCAGTATATAATTTTAAATAAATTAATTAATTAATGTTCAATGCTTAAACTTGATGTCCCAAGCTGGGGAGTATCTGTAGGTAATTAGGGTTTTAGGGTGAAACTGATTCAATAACATCTTCAGGATAATGCCAGCGCAAATTAAGGTGCTTTTTTGGAGGGGTTAGTCAGAGTATCAGAAGATGGGAACTCCTTGGTGTGATCATTTTAACATACCCTTTGTTTCAAAGAGGCAGGCAGGCTGAGAGCGTGCCCCTCCAGCTCCTGCTTGCCACCCTCAGCTCTCACTGAACACCACCAAGAACAACAATAAGAGCTTGCAGCACGGCAGAAGGGAGGAAATGTGTGTCTGCACAGAAGGCCACTGAATGAACAACAAGTCCAAGTGCAACTCAGTTTTCATCTTCTGTCTTCAGCCTCCACATATGGGATTTTAGTAAGCTACTTATCACATGGAGGCAAAAGTAAACTCTTACTGGAACAATGATTGAAGAACCACCTCCCAATTTCTGCACCTTTTCATGACGGCAAGTCCAGCACTTAGCGTTTCAGAAACACATCCCCTGCAGACCAGGTTGCACCTGTGCCGGTGTCAGCTAGAGGTACCCTTTGGTGGAAAGTGGTCGAAGATCCTTGAGCCTGCATAGGATAAGCTTTAACATGCAGAGGACAGGACCTCCCTACAGTCTCATAACATGGCTATCGATCTTGGCTACCAATCTATGGTTACCAATCTTGATCCTCCTTGATCTGAGATTGCAAATGCCTTAGCAGACCAGGTGCTTGGGAGCAGCAGCAGCAGAAGGCCATTGCTTTCACATCCTGCATGTGAGCTCCCAAAGGTATCTGGTGTTGGACTAGATGGACTCTGGTCTGATCCAGCAGGCTCTTTCTGATGTTCTTATGTTCTTATGAGCAGATAGTGGAAACCACCCACCTAGCTGTGGTTTGTGTTGAAGCAGCCTTGCCTTTTGGGGGCCCTGAATAGCAAAACATATATTCATCCACTGCCTCATTCTATTTATATAGTATAGAAGGGGCCTCCTATCATCTAGGGCCCACTCTGCACCTGAGGTGGGGCTTGGGAAGAAAACTGGTAGGACTCCTTTCTGCAGTAGATGGAATCTCAAGACAACCTTAGAAAGGAAGTTTAGATGGGAAGAACAACCTCGTTGAACACCTTCAAAAAGGGTGGATCAACTTGCAAGCTCACTCATTCTTTTTGGGGATGTGACTGTCACCAGAAAGGCCACTTTTCTGAACAGGAAGGCCAGAGAACAAGCCCTCAAAGGTCCAGATGGTGCCCCAAGAGCTTTGATGGGGCTCCAGAAAGGGACCACTGCAAGAACCAACTTGGCCGTGGTGGGGAAACATTTATTAACCCTTTCAAAAAAAGACTGGACAAACTGTGTGTAAACAAAGAGAAGTCATCCACTAAGTCACAATATGATAAAATTCCTGCTAAGTGGACCTTGATCACTAGTTGCTCATGTACCAAGGTGAGTAGGTAATCTAATAAAAGTGTTTTTGGCTGTCTGCTTGCCTCAGCTTTCTGAGAGGTGGGGAAACTTCTGCTGAATCACCAGCTGTCAAGCTCTGGATCAGAGACCAAACAAGATTCTGAAACCGTCGGTTCAAAAGACTTTATTGGAAAACATCAGTGACCAGCAGAAGAAAAGCCAATTCTTAATTGTCTTTTCCCAAACCCCCAATATACCAACCCCAGTGCTCATCCCCCCTCCCCCCTTTGCCACACTACCCAACTATAAAGGAAAGATGTGAAATGGTGAGATAGAACTCCAACGCCAAAGGAAGAGATAAGCAGCCATCTGGCCTGGGCACCCCTACTTGTTTCAGAAGAAAAGAAAGTGACTTTCCATCCAGACTCTTCACTCCCCCTCCCAGTTGCAAACAGGCTCCCTCGATGCCAGGCTCCCACCTCCTTAAGGCCTTCCTCCCCCCTGAGGCTAATTGGGTTAGGCATGCTTTTACCAGGCGGGGGGGGGGGGCATTAACATGTTGAGTGCCCAGGAGGAGGTCCATGTTCCAACGTAGGAGGTATAGCTCCTGTTGCATCTCATCTCATTCACATTGCCAGGCATCGGCTCCTCGCTCTGGGGCCCCTGCCCCTGCCTGGTTCTGTGCTTTTGCCCACGCCTCTTGTGCCTCATAGTCCCACTAAGGGCCGACGTCCTGGTCCACTGGCTGGGTGAGCCAGGTAGAATCATGCTGTCCCTTGGGCTGGGCTCCCCTGAAGTTGTGTGACAAGGGAGGAAGCTGGTGTGACGACTTCATATCCGTGCCACTTTGGGCACCGGACCCAAAACCACAGAACGGACCATACAGGCTCGGTCTAAGGGTGTCCATCTCTCATCCCTGTCGTCGGGGTTGGTGGGCTTCCCACCTGGAACCCGGTCATTGGGCGGTGGCTGCTCCATCTCCAGGCCAGTGTCATCTGCAGGTTTGTCGGGCTGCCCATAATTTGCTCGCCTGTAGCTCCATCCATGCAGGACATGAAGCCAAGTGCGGGCTGCTGTGAGAATTGTCTTAATGTCAAACCCTGGGTCCAAAAATAATAGAAACTGTAGATTTGGGCTGTAGTTTTTATTTGGCACCTGAAGGTGAGCATCAGCAAAGACAATTCTGGTAAACCCATGCAAACACTCTGCCTATATACCCCAAGGCTCCCCATCCCACTGTAGCCAAATGGTTCTTCTCTACCCCTAGAACAAAGCACAAGCAAGCTGAGAACAGTTCACACTTGGTAAGCAGCTGCTCTTCCTGGCTCCAAGGCCACAGATGGTGGAATAGCGATAACTGGATACCTGCAGAGAAGAAAGCCTTACAGTTCCTTTGAAAATGCTCACCACCCCCAATTGTCAGGCACAGGCCTGACACCTTGGCCCACAACAACGCTTTCTGGATGGAGGACCATGCTTGATGGATGGAAGCCACCCACTCTTGCAACTCCTTGGGTCCTGATACTTCCTGGCCCAAAAAGGGGAAAGGTTTAGCCAATTGGGCAGACAAAATTTCAAAAGGGCTCTATCCCATGTGAACTGCATTATTGTAGGCATATTCTGCAAATGGCAAGAGATCTACCCAATCATCCTGGTGGGTAATTAATATAACAACACAAATACTGACTGTCTGTTGCTGGATGGTAAGCCGAGGATAAGGCTTGCTCCATGCTGAGCAACTTCAAAAAGTGTCTCCAAAACTGAGAAACGAACTGGCTACCCCTGTTAGAGATAATCTTCTCGGGAACCGAGTGTAGCTGATATATATGTGTTACAAACATGTGGGCCAATTTGGCTGCCAAAGGAAGAAAAGAACAAGGAATGAAATGGGCCTGCTTAGAGAAAAGATCCACAACAACTAAAATCACCGATTTGCCTTTATTGGATGGGAGGTCCGTAATAAAATCCATGGGAATCACCTTCCAAGGGGATGCGGGGGCTGGCAACGGCTGACAGAGGCCGGGAGCCTTCTTGGCCATAGCACAAACGGGGCACCCCTTCACACATGATTCCACATCCTTTCGCAACGAACGCCACCAAAACAGCCTGAGCAACAGTTGCAAAGTCTTAACAACGCCAAAGTGGCCAGCCGATCGGGCATCAAGGGCCCCCTTGAGAATTTCAGAATGAAGAGCAGGCGGTGCATACACTTTCTCACCCTTCCACCAAAATCCCCCCCTTTGTTCCAAATTAGGAGAATTCTCGGAGGAATCAACAGGGTGTTTTCCTGCCTCAAGGAGGGCAGATTCCAAGGAGGGGGGAAGTGGGGGGAGTGGGGAGTGGGGGGAGGTTTAGGAAGTGGGGAGGAGGTTTAGGAGTAGCCTGTAGACGTGACTGAAGGTGGATAGTGACACTGGGTGGGTCTGAAGATCGTGCGTGGGGAAGAGGGTGCTCCACCCCCAGGGTGGGGAAGGTGGGAAAGAGCATCCACCAAACAGTTTTACTCGGGAAAAAAATGGAGGGTAAAGTCAAGCTTCATAAAAAAAAGTCCGCCCACCACCACTGCTTGGCAGAAAGTTTCCCAGGAGCTTTAAGGGCCGTCAAATTATTGTGATCAGTCCAGACCTGAAACTGCTATGGCGACCCATCGAGCCAATGATGCCAAGTGGCCAAAGGTCTTTTAATTGCTCCAGTCTCTTTATCACTGTCCAGTTCAATTCAGAGCCAGTGAACTTTTGTGACAAGTAGGCACAGGGGTGTAATTTCCAATCCTCCCCTCTCTGCAAGAGAGCCGCCCCCATTGCTCGGTCTGAAGCATCAACATGGACCACAAAAGGTCTAGAGGGGTTTGCATGTTGAAGTATTGGCTCAGAAGTAAAAGCTTCCTTAAGTTTCTGAAAAGTAGTCTCACACTGAGAATTCCACTTCAGCGGAGCACTGAGCTTACTCGCTGCAGCTCCTTTATCCTTAGTAGGCAAACGGCTGGTGATGGGGAGGGCTAACTCCACAAAGTTTGGAATAAAGTCATGGTAAAAATTAGCAAAACCCAAAAACGATTGCAATTGTTTGCGCATTTGGGGGGCCAGCCAAGCTAAGACATCCTTGACTTTATTTGGGTCCATTTCAATCCCCGCTCCCTAAACTCGATATCTCAAAAAGTCAAGTTTATCTTTGTGGAATTCACACTTGGATAATTTCCAAAAGCCTCTGGAGCACCTTCCAGACCAGTTACACATGCTCCTCCATGGACTCCAAATAAATCAAGACATCATCCAAGTACACAACCACTCCTTCAAACAATATGTCCTGGAGGACCTCATTGATCAGACTCATAAAAACTGCCAGGGCCCCACTGAGATTGAAGGGCTTGACCCGATACTCAAACTGACCATAGCGGGTGTTGAAAGCCATCATCCACTCTATCATAAGCCTCCCATAAATCCAGTTTAGTAAAAATCCTCCTCTTGCCCAAACTTGCCAACAGGTGCTTGATGAGCGGAAGGGGGTATTTATTACATGTAAACACTGCATTAAGGCCACGGTCGTCTGTACACAAACGGAGGGTCCTTCAAAGGTGTAGCCCCCATCTTTTATTAGCTCCCATTGGAAACAATGGGGGATGGGGCACTCCCTTTGGGAGTCCATAATTTTGGACCCCCTGAACCAAACCTCACCAAACCTGGGTAGTATCATCAGTAGAGTCTCCCAAAACATCCCTGAAATTTTGGTGCTGCTAGCCTAAAAATTGCGTCTCCTGCAGGCCAAAAACCGAAAAAATACAAAAAAGCCACAAACGGGGGTGGAGCTTTGGATATGTAATGGGGGGGTTGAACCCGAGAAACCCCCCCTTACCTACGTCCTTGGTGTGCTCATTACTTTGGGATATTTTGGTTGGTCCTAATTAATTTATTTTAATTTATTAAGTCCTGGTCCTGCTGTTTCTTTTAGATTTTTTCCCCTAACATTTTTCCCCTCTAACCATGTTGGCATGCCATTTTTATTTTATTCATAGTCTGTCTTTCTCATTGACAGTCAAGGCATATTACTGTAGCAAATTATAACTGAAATATAAACATAAGATACAGTATTCAAATATTCATTAACATGTTGATATTGTGGATTTAACAATTAATGCCATCTATACACTGAACTTACTTTCATTGGGGTTTCTAGTGTATACATTGTTTAGACTCCTAAACAATGTTTTGTTTTCTATATTTTTTCTCAAATAAATCTCTGGGATGACATCATGAGTCTTCATATTTCCCTGTATATACCCATTGCACCACACTGCCAAATTTACAGGGAAGCTCAGTCATTCTCTAGTTCAACTTACATCCTGTTCATGATCAACAATTTAACAGACTTATTTGCCTGCATCCCAGTATTTAGATGTGTCTGTATATATGATTATATGCCTCCTGCCATCCATCTTCTGCCACCTCCAATTGTTAAAAAGCACATAATTAAAATGAAAACAAATATCATTTTGAGATTTTTTTAGTTGAGACTTACTACTTCAGTGTCTCTGTATGCCTTCTGACAGCATTGCTCTGGTTTACCATGACCCTAGATTAGCAATTATGTGGTCAATTCATACTGTCCCTTCAAAACAAATGCTGCTGATTGCGCAGACACAAAAAGAGAGCCATGTATCCTTTGTAGGTTCATTTAAAAGATGCATCTGACTGTGCATGTGCAAAAAGGGGGTGAATTGTGAGTAATTCTATGCTTGACAAGTAGATCCCTTTAATGACCCAACCATGACCCTGGGAGATGGGTACCTTCTTCTCAAGTGAGAAAGTTTAATTCACAGATGGTACAAGTGCAAGATATCCACAGGCTCCTTTGTCTCTTGCTTCCCAGGATCCAGCCTGATTCAGCCTCCTGTAGTGGCCATTGTTTGGGCTGGAAGCTGCTCAGTGCATGGATTTTCAACAAAGAGTTCCAGTCTGGAATTCACACCACATGCGAGCTTTCTCAGCCACCCATGTTCAAGGATTCCTCACATTCAGTCACTTGAAATGTGGTTTCAGGGATCCACAATGAAATACTGTACAAATGTTGGTTTTCGTACCATAATGGACTTTTGAAAAGTCAGAAGTTAAGTTCAAGAGCTAGCTGTAGCCTATGTCATCATCTTTGTGCATCCTAGACAAGACATCTCAACATTCAAGTTCTAACTTCAGAGTTCAGATTGGAAGTTGGTCTCCCTTCAAGAATGTAACACTTAGCACTTCCTATAATTTTGGGGTTCAAAGTGCTTCACATACATTTGCACAATAACTCTCACACCTTGCAAGGAAGGTCAACATTACCCCTAAATTGCTGATGATAGACTGAGAGAGAAGGGCTTTCTTAAGGTATCTCATGTGAATTTGTGGCAGAGAGGAAAGTTGAACAAGCAACTTTCTAGATCAGATGCACTGGGCTACACCAGCCAATTTGTGCATTTTACTCAGAGAGGATTTCTACATTAATAAGACACTGAAACTAAACACCAGAAATTGCATCTTACTGCATCTGTATCTCGGGGTCCCTATTTCAATATTCTGCCTCGTAGCAGCTCCCCAGAGTCTTTTCCACTCCTAACATCAGAGGTTTTTTTAACTAGAAATGCTGGAGACCAACTCTTCCATAGGCAAAGCATGTGTTTCCCCCTGACCTATGGACCATGGAGTGGTGCCACTGAGAATCTCCAGGGAATATTATGGATCGCCACAAATATTTATATTTAAAAGGCCTTTACATGCAACTGTTCCCTTACTTCCTGTGAACAAATGCAAACCCAGTGAGTTTTAAAAGAAAAGAAAAGACAGAAACGGATTCCCAGTGGTCCCAGTGACAAGCCCCTCAAAAGAAAACAAAGGCAAACCGGGATCAGACAAAGCACGTGAGCCCTGCTGCCCTTATTACAGATTCCCACAGCTGTGAACTGCCTCGTGCCAGCAAAACGAAGCAGATGGAGAGCAGCGGTGGACCCAGTCCAAGTTGTGAAGGATGGCACAGAATGTGTAGCAGCTCATCTTGAGTATATGTTCACTCAGTGACCATGTTTGCTGCTCAACTCTCAGCTCACACAGCTCAGGCCTATTTAGCATTAACAAGGAGAAGGCATTGCGTGCTCTTGTTTCGTTTCTGAGAGTCAGTTTTCCCTACCTGTGCTCAGAGTGCTTCTGAGTGATTTGCACGTGAACTTTGGCATATTGTTTTTCTTACAGACCAACTTCAGGGAATCTTCCTCTGTTAGGCAAATGGGATGATGGTGCACATTGGATGTGGGGCTGCACTGAGGACTGAGGATGAATCATTGTTTCCCCCAAATCTGTTTCAACACAGGTAGCACAATTGGTGAGCTGCTGCTGGATTTCAATCTGATTTGAAACAAAACCACTCACATCACCTAGCTTAAGGTTAACTAGAACCTATTATGTTATAAATCATTTACAGTGCCTCGGGTAATTTGATATGAATGAAAAACATTATACTAATAATAACTGAATGTTTTATCTTTAGCAGATAAATTTTAGAAGATTGTTAACAAAGGGTTATGGTTTTCAAATAAATAGCAATGAAGTACAGAAATATTTTTGTATAGTCATTTTTCCAGCACACTCAAGTGCTTACACAAAAAATATTCAAATAATCCCCAATTTCAATGTGTACAG
Source organism: Sphaerodactylus townsendi (assembly GCF_021028975.2). NCBI lineage: Eukaryota > Metazoa > Chordata > Lepidosauria > Squamata > Sphaerodactylidae > Sphaerodactylus > Sphaerodactylus townsendi. Next base: position 8,740,663 of record NC_059432.1, read on the forward strand.
TATGTATCTAATTAGGGGCAATATAAATGGATGGGTTATTATTTCATCAAGCAGATAGAATATGTACAGCAAATATTATGTTTGCATTTTATTAGCAGCAAATTGAGAAAACCAGATGCCTTAATATCGAATCAGATTCCCATTTGGGAACGCGTGCAAGCCATCCACTATCACACACTTTTAGCTAAGACTGATTCTGAACTCCATAACCTGAAGAACTCTGTGAAGCTTCTTCTGGCCCAGATATATTGACAAGCAACACCCCTTTATCTTCTCTGTTGCTTTTACACTGCAGAACCAAAGAGCTTCACAACAGCCCTGTCTACACACAGTCACTCATCTTCTGTTTTTAAATGGCATTTGCTTATTTCAGTCTCTGATGGTGAGAACAGCCAACGTTGCATCTGCAGTGGGCACCAAGGACATAGGTAAGGGTTTTTTTTTCTCGGGTTCAAACCCCCCCCCCCCATTCATGTCCGAAGCTCCGCCCCCCCCGTTTGTGGATTTTGAAAACATTTTTACTATTTTTTCGGTTTTTGGCCTGCAGGGGGCGCATTGTTTAGGCTAGCAGCACCAAACTTACAGGGATTGTTTGGGGGTCCCTCCTAATGATACTACCCAGATTTGGCGAGGTTTGGTTCTGGAGGTCCAAAGTTATGGACTCCCAAAGGGGGTGACCCCATCCTCCATTGTTTCCAATGGGAGCTAATAGAAGATGGGGGCTACACTTTTGAGGGTCCATAACTTTGGACACCCTGAACCAAACTTCACCAAACCTGGGAGGTATCATCAGGAGAGTCTCTTACTGATACCACCCAGGTTTTGTGAAGTTTGGTCCAGGGGGTCCAAAGCTATGGTCTCCCAAAGGGGGTGCCCCCATCCCCCATTGTTTCCAATGGGAGCTAACAGAAGATGGGGGTACACCTTTGAGGGTCCATAACTTTGGACCCCCTGAACCAAAGTTCACCAAACCTGGGTGGTATCATAAGAAGAGTCTCCAAAAGATACCCTGAAAGTTTTGTGCTTCTAGCTTAACAATTGCATCCCTGACAGCAGGCACCCCCCAAATTTCCCCAGATTCTCCTTTTAAATCCACCCCCTTCGGCATGGATTTAAAGGAGAATCTGAGGTCCTCAGTTTAGAAGAAGAAGAAGAGGAGGAGGAGGAGGAGGAGGAGTTTGGATTTATATCCCCCTTTCTCTCCTGTAGGAGACTCAAAGGGGCTGACAATCTCCTTGCCCTTCCCCCCTCACAACAAACACTCTGTGAGGTGGGTGGGGCTGAGAGAGCTCCGAAAAGCTGTGACTAGCTCAAGGTCACCCAGCTGGTGTGTGTGGGAGTGCACAGGCTAATCTGAATTCCCCAGATAAGCCTCCACAGCTCAAGGGGCAGAGCAGGGAACCAAACCCGATTCCTCCAAATTAGAATGCACCTGCTCTTAACCACTACGCCACATTGAAAGTGATGCTGTTTCATGGTGGGGGATAATCCACCCCAAACCAGCATCACTTTCAATGTTGTTTAACTGGGGACCCCAGATGCTCCCTGTAAGGTGGCTTTAAAAGGAGAATTTGGGCTGTCTAGTTTAAACACCATTGAAAGTGATGCTGTCTGGGGGTGGATTCCAGCATCACAGCGGCTGCCAGGGGGGACTCATATTTTGCACTGGGCTCCATTTTCCCTCTATGCCTCTGCCCAGAGGGGAGGGCAGAAGGAACTGCCGGTTGCCGGCTGGGAGTCCAGCTGGTGGGGGGCAGGGGAGGGCAGGGCAGGGGAGTCTGCTGTCTCCGGCCTCGGAGAGCTGCTTTTATAAGCGCTAGGCTGGGGGCGGGGCTTGGGGAGGCGTGGCCATGCCCTAGGGGCGGGTGGGGGTGTGGCCACACCCCCGAACCCCCCCCCCATAAAAAATCTATACCTACGTCCCTGGTGGGCACTGAAACCATTTGGCCGCTGCCTAAGAATGACTACTGGGGGTGGGGAGAGGGAGTAGCAAAGAACATGGAGGAAATCAACAGCTCCTTGGCCTGGCTGGATAGGGCACCATCTTTTGAGTGGCCTGCTTTTCATCAGGTGGCAAAGAGAAATGACATCAAATAAAAACAGATGTTGATGAATGCTCAGTCTGGTGCTAACCTGGCTGCATTTGTGGCTCCTGAAGAGGAGGCCCTCTGAGTTGAAGCACCAGGAGAGCTCAGCCACAAGTGACTGGGTGGCGCTCAAGTATGCCCAACACATAAGAACAGTTTAAATCCATGAAAAATATACACACATAGACATGCTGTTCATATAGCCCCTTCCACCCAATTTTTGCAAAGTACAACTGAGGCAGCAGTCACAAGATACATAAAATATGGGTGCAGCAGGTCTGGCAGAAACAACCTCATTGGTCATGTGATTGCCATGTGCCATGTATGTTGCCAGTGTGGCATAGTGGTTGGAGACCAAGGTGCTCAGATCCCCCCTTGTTGGGTTTCCAACAAGGATCCTTTAGTAGATGGGGTTCTTTCAGGGGGTGACACTGAGACACACTTGCAGGCAGCTGGACAGGATGTCCTGGCGTTGTGTGGGACTTTGTTTCCCTCAGTTTTGCTTCAGTCATTCCAGTGAATGGGGGCACCAGCTAGAGGTGAGGGGGCAGAACTGTGGCAGGCAAGGAGCCAGGGAGCTCACAGAGGGTACTTTGGCCAGTCATTGGCCACTTCTTCACAGCACAAATAAAACATCTTGCAGACATTTTGAAAAGAACCCTGTTGGCTTTTTTTTTTTTTGGCTGTATAGCGTAGACAAAAAAAAATTGCCAGGGAAAGTGGTTCTTTTCCCCACCTCCTTCTAGCTCTCATTTCTGTTTTCACAGCAGCTCATGCCCACCATTTTCTCCCACTTGTGATCCTCCGTGCCACACACCATTTGGTGAAAGCTTCCCTTGGAGGTCTTCTCTGCCTGCAGTTCATCTGCTCCCATTTCTGTGTAAAAAGTACTTAGTTTTGACTGCTGACTCAGCACACAGGTTGTTATTTTTTCCTTTTTTTGAGAGTGATATCTTTGAAGCTACCACGACATATGAGAACCTGAAATATGCACATATTTCCAGTCATCGTAGTTTCAAAGACACCACTCTCAAAACCAAAAAAAGGAAAAATGACACATGTGCCAAATCAGCAGTCAAACCGAACTTTGTTCACCTACTTTTTACATAGAAATAGCAGGCAGATAAGCTGCAAGCAGATGAAACTCCTGAGAGAAATCTTCACCAAATGGCAGGAAGCACAGAGAATCACAAGTGGGAGAAAATGTCAGGTGCAAACTGCAGTGAAAATGAACTTAAGAGCTTTAAAATTGGGCAGGAAAAATAAGATGTTTACTGCACAGCAAGCAGGAAACGTCTTGACCCCAGCTTGGGGGAAAAGATTGCTAGTTTAGCATTTTCACAAAAACCCGGACTGAGCAGAAATAAAAAAGGAGGAAATAAAAAAGGGGAAAAAGCTGTGCAAATTTGCTCTCCAAAAACACTTCTTTTAATGTCCTCAAGACGTTTTATTTATGTTGTGCAGAACTAGCCCAGGTGTCAGGACGGCATTGTTGGGAGGGGGAACTATTTGGGAGTGACTTTCGCTCTTGCAGGTGCACCGCTATCCACTTGGGAGTTCTGCTGCTGGGCCCGGCCTCCAGGCTGCCCCTTCCTATGCCTCTCTGTTCACATGTGGGGCAGGGAATCTTGCTACTCATATTATCAACTGCTTGGCACCTTTGTCGCCAGAACTGTCTTCCTCTGTTTCTTTCATGTCTGCAATAAAATCCTTGGAAACCTACCAGTGGTTTGTTGTCTGATCTGGGAACTGATACCTGGTTGCTCAGCCTAACTTTCCTCACAGTGTCACCATTGTGAGGATAAAATGGAAAGAGGGAATTAAAGCAGCCACCAAAAATGCTCACTCCCAATTCAGCCTTACCTATAAGACAGACATTTACCTTGAGATGGCTGGCCCAGTCACCTGAATCCACACCAGAGTAACATCAAGACTAGACTACTGCAGTCCACTGTCCATTGGTCTCCTCTCAACATCAATTTAAAAATTCCAGTTGGTACAAAACACCACGGTTCTGCTATTATTAGGAACTAGATGGAGCACACATATTATTCCCATTCTGCCATCACTCCATTGGCCACTCATCAGCCTTGTGTGTGTAAAGTGGCAGCCAGACACAACTGGCTTGACATTTGATTAGTCTCCCTGGGTGTGTCCTCTGTGATGCCGCTGGGTGGGGCCGAGTGTGTGTGTGAGGGTTAGGGTTTAACAAAAGTAAAAAAAAACCTTTTGCATGTTGTGTTTTTAATGGATGGATGTATTTAAGGGGATGTTTTAAATGTTGTAGTCACCTAGAGATTCTGTATGTTGGTGCGGTATAAATGTAATGCATCTGGCTGGACTCTACCCTCTGGTGAAACAGGCTCCCTAGAGAAACCAGGGCCCTGCGGGACTTACAGAGTTCCCGCAGGGCCTGTAAAACAGACCTGTTCCACCAGGTTTTTGGCCAGCCAGGCTGACTCCGACTACATCTGGCCTCTGGTGGGCTCAGTGGGGGGCAGGGAGGGATTTGATTTTTATCGCCATCTGTGTATACTCTAAATAGCTATTGCTAATTTTATCAGAAATTTTGTGGATTTTAAATTGTTAAATTATTGTGTTACGTTATTTTATTCTGTTGTTCACTGCCCTGAGTCCTTTGGGGAAGGGCGGCCTATAAATTAAATAAATAAATACCTAAATAAACCCCTCATGGGGTTTTCAAGGCAAGAGACTAACGGAGGTGGTTTGCTATTGAATGGCTCTGTGTACATACCTGAACTTCCTGAGTGGTCTCCCATCCAAGTACTGACCAAGGTCAACCTTGCTTAGCTTCCAAGACCTGATGAGATTGGCCTAGTCTGCACCATCCAGGCCAGAGCAACCATCAGTTTCAGGGTCCATTTAAAATATTGACCATTCCATGCAAAGCCCTTCACGGCCTTGGACCCTCAGAGCTGTAAGACCTCCTCTCCCCCTGTGTTCTGCCACAGTGGCTTTGCTCATCTGAGCGGGACCCTCTGCAAATGGACAAAGTCAGCACCTGCCTGTCTGTGTGCTTTCTCCACTGTGGCCCCCGCCTTATGAAATGGCCTGCCGAAGGAACTCAGGATGGCTCCCCCTTTCCTGGCCTTCTGCAAACTATGCAAAACTCAATTATTCAGGAGGGCTTTTCCACACAGGCAATAGAGTGGCACTGTGTGAAATTATTTACAAAGTTACTTAGAAAAGTTATTAGGGACTGTTTTCTATGCTACTGTGTTTGGCTACGTAATGTTCACATCATTTAATGTACCATGTTACTTATGCTTCAGTTATTTCTGGTGATTCCAGATTTCTAAATACTAATGCATTGGATACTGAATGCCCCATTTTGTTGATTGTACTGACTCACTATGGTGGATCCTGCACAGCAAATGTATAACTGATTGCACAGTCGTTATAAAGGAACCCATTTTCCTTTTCCCTGTTCACGTGCGTTCTGTGCGACAGTGATTGGAGCCCATGGAAACAATGGAGGTTGCTTTCATGCCTTCGTACAGAGGTGCTTCTCTCTGTAAAAACAAATTCTAGCAACACACACAAAGCAGTGCAGGCATACGGAAATGAACCCCCTCAGCCAAGGAGGTAGGTAAGGGGGGGTTCTCGGGTTCAACCCCCCCATTCATGTCCGAAGCTCCGCCCACCCGTTTGTGGGTTTTTAAAACATTTTTACTGTTTTTTCGGTTTTTGGCCTGCAGGGGGCGCATTGTTTAGGCTAGCAGCACCAAACTTACAGGGATTGTTTGGGGGACTCTCAGGTTTGGTGAGGTTTGGTTCAGGGGGTCCAAAGTTATGGACTCCCAAAAGGGGGTGACCCCATCCTCCATTGTTTCCAATGGGAGCTAATAGAAGATGGGGGCTACACCTTTGAAGGTCCATAACTTTGGACACCCTGAACCAAACTTCACCAAACCTGGGAGATATCATCGGGAGAGTCTCTTACTGATACCACCCAGGTTTTGTGAAGTTTGGTCCAGGGGGTCCAAAGCTATGGTCTCCCAAAGGGGGTGCCCCCATCCAATGGGAGGCAATAGGAGATGGGGCTACACCTTTGAGGGTCCATAACTTTGGACCCCCTGAACCAAAGTTCACCAAAACTGGGTGGTATAATTAAGAGAATCTCCTAAAGATACCCTAAAAGTTTGGTGCTGCTAGCTTAACAATTTCACCCCTGACAGCAGGCACCCCACCCCCCACCCCAAATTTCCCCAGATTCTCCTTCGGCATGGATTTAAAGGGAGAATCTGAGGTCCTCAGTTTAGAAGAAGAAGAAGAGTTTGGATTTATATCCCCTCTTTCTCTCCTGTAGGAGACTCAAAGGAGCTTTACAATCTCCTTGACCTTCCCTGCTCACAACAAACACCCTGTGAGGTAGGTGGGGCTGAGAGAGCTCCGAAAACCTGTGACTAGCTCAAGGTCACCCAGCTGGCGTGTGTGGGAGTGCACAGGCTAATCTGAATTCCCCAGATAAGCCTCCACAGCTTAAGTGGCAGAGCAGGGAATCAAAACCCGTTCCTCCAGATTAGAATGCACCTGCTCTTAACCAATACGCCACACTGAAAGTGATGCTGTTTCAGGGGGGGGATAATCCACCCCCAAACAGCATCACTTTCAATGTTGTTTAACTGGGGACCCCAGATTCTCCCTTTAAGGTGGATCTAAAATGAGAATTTGGGCTGTCTAGTTTAAACACCATTGAAAGTGATGCTGTTTGGGGGTGGATTCCAGCATCACAGCTGACTGCCCAAGATGACGGACGGATCGGACGGGACGCAAACTCAGATTTTGCACCGGGCTCCATTTTCCCTCTATGCCTCTGCCCAGAGGGGGGGGGGGCAGAAGGAACTGCCAGCTGCCGGCTGGGAGCCCAGCTGGTGGGGGGCAGGGGAGGGAAGGGCGGGGTAGTCTGCTGTCCCCGGCTTTGGAGAGCTGCTTTTATAAGCGCTAGGCTGGGGGCGGGGCTTGGGGAGGCGTGGCCATGCCCTAGGGGTGGGTGGGGGTGTGGCCACACCCCCGAACCACCCCCATAAAAAATCTATACCTACGTCCCTGCCCTCGGCTATGCTGATTGTTCCACAATCCAATTGACTGCGCCTGCATAGCTGCGCATTTGCAACATGCAAAAGGAAAAGGGGCCTCCCTGCAATAGCAGGGCAATAATGAATGTGTTGCTGTAGTTCGGTCATCCTCGCTGCCATGCAGAGAAAACCTGCATGGGGCCCTGTGTGCCCTGTGGTGCCCTCAGAGAATCTGCCCACAACCTGCTGGGCGACCCGCTCAGAATGGCAGGCAGGTGGATTCTCCCTGACGGTGGTTACTGGTGAGGTTGCTGCTGAAGGCAAAAGCATTCTTCCATCCTCAACAAGAGCTGGTTGCACTGGCTTCTTGCTTTGCTTGCTTCTGCCTCTCCTCCCTCAGGAGCTGAGGAGGAGATTTCAGGAGCTGGTGAGTGGCCCCTTGGGTTGAGGGAGAAGGAAGCTGGTGGGTTTCCCTTTCCCTCATCTTCCTCCAAGCAGTTTCCCCTCCCCGCAGCTGCCATTTTGCTTCTCATGATTGAGGCTTGGCTGGCAGGCAGTGATGTGTAGGGGGACCTGCATATCATTTGAAGCCAGCTTGATGGCATTTCCTCTGCTACTGGTGGGAGGCTGCCCTTTCAGGTGCTTTCTCTCTACCTGCCCTCCTTTTTCTGAGGGCCTCCAATTTTTAAGAATTAGCATGTGTAGATTTACACCTCAAGGCAGTATGTTTATTAAGAAATAACTCCTACAGTATCCATGAGCTTAGGACTGCAACTCCAGCACCAGGTAGGTCAGATTCCTGATGCATGTAGACAATGCTTCTGAGGCCTTTGGAGAACAGGAGGGCAAGGGGCTCGCCTTAGAGCAGGTGCAGCAGGGCAGATCTGGTGGAAAAGGTAAACGAGTCAGGCCCCCAAAACTACACTTCTCATGTCTTCATAATTTCAAGGATGGTACTGAAATGCTGCAACTGCTGCTGTGCTAAAAATTCTGCAGGAAGGCGTCTGAGAAAGAGCAGGCGGGCTCAAAGAAATAAAACTTGCAGATGAGCACCTTGTCTTTAATGACTGAGTAGTTCTTTGTTTCAACCAAGGATAAAGAGGTTTGCCTATTAGGTCTTGAAACTGTTACAGTTTTAACAAATGTCAGAAGGCACTTTGAATCCTGTAACAAGGGCTGCTCAATATATCAAGAGGTGTGAGTGAACAAGATACAGTCTCTTCAAAAAATCAATGTTTTTGCAGCAAAATAGTTTTAGAAAAACATTGAGGAGAACCTGTCTACTGTGAGGGCCAGCTATCATGCTGCAAAATATACTGCTGAGAGTGATAGACCGTTCATGGATAGTGAATTTGTTAAGAAGTGCATGGTTAAAGTAGTGGGGAAAATGTGCTCTAATAAAGTCTCTTGTATTAGTTGTGTCAGTTTGTCTGCATCTACAATCACCGGGCATGTTGAATCCTAGAAGAGCAGCATGTCACTGACAGTCAAGGCAAAAAAAAAAATGATTTTTTTTCCTTTCTCATTAGATGAGAGCAATGACTTTATAAACAGTCTGGAAAATCCTCCAGAACTAGTTCATAAACACTGTTCAACTCCCAATACTTCTCAGGGCGATAAATTTGAACTTCAGAATTACGGAAGAGTTGTATGCACTGCAGAGTTTGAAACTGTAGAAAATATAATCTTGAAAGTGTACAAATCAGTGGAAATCTTGGTCTAAGTTGGGATAAATTAAAAAAACACCACAACTGGTGAGAAGAAATATGGTGAGAAGTAAATCTAGTGTAATTGCAAGAATTTGTTTGTTTATATCCCACCCTTCATCTGTGACTAACAGAAAGGACTCCACACTGAAATATTGTTCCAAAATAGAATACATTCAAGTTAACATCTCTTTATTGACCTCTTTTGCTTTTTGAGAGCCAGCATGGTGTAGTGGTTAAGAGCAGGTGCACTCTAATCTGGACAACCGGGTTTGATTCCTTGCTCTGCCACTTGAGCTGTGGAGGCTTATCTGGGGAATTCAGATTAGCCTGTACACTCCCACACACGCCAGCTGGGTGACCTTGGGCTAGTCACAGCTCTACGGAGCTCTCTCAGCCTCACCCACCTCACAGGGTGTTTGTTGTGAGGGGGAAAGGGAAATGAGATTGTAAGCCCCTTTGAGTCTCCTACAGGAGAGAAAGGGGGAATATAAATCCAGACTCCTCCTCCTCCTCTTCTTCTTCTCCTTCTACTTATAGGTAGGGTGATAATTTTGTTATATTCTGATTTTAGATGTAGCCCTTGTTAGGCCTTGGGCATTCTAATGCAAGAAGGTTGTGGACCCCTAGAGAGGGGGCTGTGGCTCAGTGGTCGAAACCTCTGGTTGGCATGCTGAGGGCCCCAAATTCAGTCCCCACATCTCCAGTTTAAAGGATCAGGCAACCGGTGATGGCTCCGGTGACCCAGGGAGAGCCACTGCCACTTGGAGTAGACAAGACCACATTGTGTGATTCAGTACAAGGCAGCTTCAGATGTTCAAAATTCTGTCAATAGCAGCCTCCTTAACTTGCTACCCACTGCCTTGTTGGGGTGGAGGAAGCAGTTCTTCTTGCCCCCAAAGACAATGCAGCAGATAAGAACTTGGCCAACATTGTCCTCTCCCACCCCAGAAGCCTAAGAGATGGAGGAAATCACAACGGCTCAGACCATGCTTGTGCCATTGTTCTTGGCAATGCCTTGGGGACATATTTATGGGTGCCCTCCAGTAGGGCCAGCCTGGCTCAACCCAACACAGGCAACCAGTGTTCTCCTGCTCTTTTTTGCAGCTGGAGACTTAGGGCAGAAGGAAGGAGGTTCCAGAGCGGGTCTCAATTTCCATTCAAATTTGGTGAAGGAGCCTGAATCCACATTGAAGCCCCAGATCTGGAGACATTCTGCTGAACGGCAGCCCCAGCTCTTGCCTCTCCCATCCTTGAGGTAGCCAGCGCATCTTGGCTGGTGAAAGAAACATGGCAGAATTGCCAGCATGTCCTGAGAGCGCCAGAAAAAGTTAATGTGGAGTTCTGGTCTCTTCCCAGGATGCATTTGGGCTGCTGCCCATAATGATATGTATAATTGCAAAGGCCTGCCAAAAAAAGCAGGCTGGATTTAATTGAGTCAACACACTGCTATTAATAATAAAATGGCAGAGAGTTTGCTATTAATCACTCACGTTGGCTTTATTGCAGGCAGAGTCGAGTACCAAACAAGACCTTTAAAAATGGTGCAGTGCAAACTTACTAGGGGAAATAATATACACCTGCTAACAAAATAACAGCTAGAAAGCAAACAGAGAAGAATGCTTTCCAAACAAAAGCTCCCTCCTAGAGGCCCAGACAAATGAAAACCCCTGCCTAACTTTTCTCCCCTTGAAAAGAGCTTGGCTGCCAGAGCAAAAACTGCATATTGGAGAAGGAAATGCTTCCTCAACAGCTGAGCTTATGGTAGCAATACTTAGAACTGAATGCCAGACTTCAAAGTAGTTGCAAAGGCATATATAGGCAAAAGGCAAAAATGTATATATTCATGAACGCGAACTGGAAGATGGAGAGAAAGCACCCAGAAGAACTAAAAGAAATGGAAAATGTCCATCTATGGAGAAGGATCTGGAGAATCCATTTTGAAGGACATCTGCAGAGGTCTATATTTGCCCCCTCCTAATGCAAACATCTGTGCTCAGAAGACTCAAAAGCTGCTATTTCTGTTGAGTTTTTTTCATGCCACACATCTGGCCACTATTTTCTACTGCACAGTTCTCTCTCTGCTGAATTTTTACTTTTCATAATTGGTGTAGAACTTTCAATTCCTAGAAAACATTAATATAATCATAGAAACATACAAACTTAGAAAGATAGAGGTGGAAGGGAGTTCCAGGTCGTTGTGTTCAACTGCCTGAACAAAGAAGGAAATTTACAACTATTTCTTCCCCGCACCCTAGTGACCCCTACCTCCATTCCCAGAAGGTAGCAAACAAACAAAAAACCCTCCAGAATCCCTAGCAAATCTGGCTTGGAGGAACCCCAAAATGGTGATTGGCAATACTCTGGGTATGTAAGGAAGGACAAGAGCTGACCACTGACTCTCCTGCCCTCCCTCTCATGATCTGCCTGGGCTCACAGAATCAGCATTGCTACCAGATGGCCATCCAGCCTTTGCTTAAATACCTCCAAAGAAGGAGAGTCTACCACCTCCCAAGGAAGCCTGACCCACCAAAGAACAACTCTAACTGTCAGGAAGTTCTTCAGGACAGCCCTTCAAGTACTTGAAAATGGTTATCATATCACTTCTCAGTCGTCTCTTCTCCATATCAAGCTCCTTCAGCCTTTCCTCCTTGACCTAGTCTCTAAACCACTCGCCATCTTTGTTTCCCTTCTCTGGACACACTCCAGCTTGTCAACATCCTTCTTAAACATTCATGTAAGGTCTGCTGAGCTAGAGTAAGGTGACCAGATTTTAACACTGGTAAAGTGGGACACCATTGACCTTCGCGCCCCGCCGCCAGACCTACCCAGGCTCTCAGGGTCCCCGGGAGGCACAAAACATGTCAAGGGACCCGATACCCCGAGGCACGCCTTTCCGTTTAACCCGAATGGACGATAAGAAAAGGTGCTTCAGATCCTTTTTTTCAAATACCTTAACTCAGCAGAGCTGCAGCCCTCTAACATCACTCCCATAACCTCGTTAAAGCCCTTTCTTAAGCAGAGGTGTAACCAGGGAAATGGAGCCTGGTGCAAAATCTGAGTTTTATGCTTCCCACCTGTGGACAGCTTCCCTCAAGACCAAAGGCCGCCCTCCCCCACTATGACCAAAGAACAATTTTTGCACCGTGTCATCTCAAAGTCACAATCACATTATAGAACATGCCTCAACTCACAAATCTGAACACATGCCCCAACTCACAAATCTGGGCTCCCTAGTTGAAACAATATTGAAAGTGATGCTGTTTGGGGGGGGGGGGTGGAGGAATCCACCCTGAAACAGCATCACTTTTAATGTTGTTTAGACTAGAGCCCAGATTCTCCTCTTAAATCCACTTTAAAGGGAGAATCTGGGTTCTCTAGTATTTAAACAACATTGAAAAATGATGCTGTTTCAGGGTAGATTCCCCACCCACCCCCACAAACATGGTATCAATGTTGGTTGTTGTGTGTTTTCCAGGCTGCGTGACCGTGTTCTGGTAGATCTTGTTCCTAATGTTTCACCTGCATCTGTGGCTGGCATCTTCAGAGGTGTATCACAGAGAGAAGTCTGTTATACACTGTGTCCAGACTTCTCTTATTACAGACTCCTCTCTGTGATACGCCTCTGAAGATGCCAGCCACAGATGCAGGTGAAACATTAGGAACAAGATCTACCAAACCACCGACACACGGCCCGATCGCCCACGACAACCAGTTGAATCCATCTGTGAAAGCCTTCGACAATACTTTCAATTTTTTTTAATCTAGGGAGCCCAGATTCTCCCTTTAAATCCACTCAGAAGGGACCAGAAGGGACCAATATCTGGGGGAAAATTGAGTGTGCCTGTCAGGGGAGCAATGGTTAAGCAGTACCAAAATTTCAGGCTACTTTCAGGAGACTATCCTGATGATACCACCCAGGTTTAGTGAAGTTTGGTTCAGGGAGTCCAAAGTTATGGACCCAAAAAGGGGTGTTCCCATTCCCCATTGTTTCCAATGGGAGCTAATAGTAAACCATAAACCATACTTCACCAAACCTGGCTGGTATCAGCAAGAGTCTATCCTGATGATACCACCATACTTCACCAAACCTGGCTGGTATCAGCAAGAGTCTATCCTGATGATACCACCCAGGTTTGGTGAAATTTGCCCAGGGGGTCCAAGTTATGGACCCTCAAAGGGAAGCCCCATCTACTATTAGCTCCCATTGGAAACAATGGGGAATGGTGGCACCCCTTTTGGGGGTCCATAACTTTGGACCCCCTGAACCAAACTTCACCAAACCTGGCTGATATCATCAGGAATGTCACCTGATGATAACCTGAAATTTTGGTGCCGCTAGTCTAAAAATTGCACCCCTGCAGGCCAACAAAGTAAAAACACTAAAATATTTTTAAAATGCATTTTTGAGGTTTTGGCAGCCCCTTCAGGCATGCGCTCGGTGCATCGCACACCCCTTTGGCCCCTGTTGTCTATGCCACTGCTCCCCAGTGCCTACCAAATCTAAGGCTCTCCTTCTTGCATTACTTCCTCATCATGCATTGAGCCCCCTAATTTCTGCCTGCTCAGTGGATCTGTGCATGGAACTGATAGCAGTTCTGAGAATGCTATCTTGGAGATTCTGGTCTTTAACTTTCTACCTACTGATGTACCTTCTTCCTTCAGGGCTACACAACTACAATAAGCAGATTGCATTGACATCTTTCTTGTCTTCTTAGTAGACAAAAGTGAAGCCTGAAGGTTTCCTGTCACGTTTAAAAGTTTCTGGCCTTTTGGAAGCCACATAAAGGACAGGAGTTCTCAGAAACATGCACAGGAGAAAGCTGGGGCACTAAATTTCTAAACTGATGCTTAAATATACAGGCCAACTGGCCAGATTCCAAGGCTGGTGGCCTGGTGCTGGCATTGAGCAGGCTTCCAAAGAACTGAGTCCCCTCCTAGATCACAGAAAACACAAGAATCTCTTTTGTGGTGGGGGCTGTGGGTGAAATTGATGCTAAACGGATGCTAAACTGGCCAGATTCCACACAGAAAAAAATCCCAAAAACTTCTTATTTTTTGAAGGAAAAAGCCCCTCCAAAACTCAAGCCTAACGGAAACAGCCCAGGGTAGCCTTGAGAAGGGGACAGCCATTCATATGGCTAGCTTATTTCAACAAACTGGAAGGGGGACTAAGTGTAAGGTCTCTCAGTACAACAGTCAGTAAAAACATAAGAAAGAGCCTGCTGGAACAGACCAGAAACCATCTAATCCGGCACTCAGAGGCCCACCAGGTGCCTTTGGGAGCTCACATGCAGGATGTGAAAGAAAGGGCCTTCTGCGGCTGCTGCTCCTGAGCACCTGGTCTGCTAAGGCCTTTGCAATCTCAGATCAAGGAGGATCAAGATTGGTAGCCATAGATGACTTCTCCATCAATCTGCCCAAGCCCCTTTTAAAGCTATCCAGGTTAGCAGCCATCACCACCTGCTGTGGCAGCATATTCCAAACACTAATCACGTGTTGCGTGAAAAAATATTTCCTTTTATTAGTCCTAATCCTTCTCCTAAGCATTTTCAATGGATGCCCCCTGGTTCTAGTGTTCTGAGAATAATAATGGAAACTCTTCATAAGCTCAGAAGCCTTCACTGAACTGGGTTAGGCATCATAAAAGCAAAAAAGCAAGAACTGAGAGTCTCTGCTAAGCTAACATTTAATACTAGCAACAATCCAAAGTCCCCCTCTCCCCCCCCCCCACTATTCAACCAGCATCTTCCAGAATACCACAACAGAGACCTTGGTTTAGAACAAACGAAACGAGAAGGGGAATTGTTTTAGCAGCTCAAGTTCATCACCTATGAATTGCCATTGAAAGACACAGCAATTAAGACTGGAAAAGGGCTGTTGCATGATGAGCTAAGAGAAAACAAAACTGGTTTTTTCCCCAGCAAACAACACAAAGCACCCATGAATTTCAACACTCCACCCCCCCTCCTCTCAACTCCCAATCTTTCTTACCCCCCCCCTCACCTCGTTGGGGAGATCGTGAGAAAGTTCTCTCCCTCTCCTTCCATCCACCAGCGAGCAAAGCAGCCGAAGGAAAACCAGAGTGGTGATCCCAGCCCACAAAAAAGTCCCGACTCCTGGGCTGGCCCTGGGGATTGGAGGTAGACTCAGCCTGGCCGATGCTGCTCTTTGGTCAGCTTCTCCACATTCTGAGAGGCAGCTGTCCCCTCCCTGCCTTTGCTTGCTAGGCTAGCTGTGGAGACTGGAGTGAGTCCTCAGGCGCCAAGTCTGTGTAGGGAGGGGGAAGGGGAGTTGAGCAGTCAGTTGCCCCTTTTGCTTAGGGCTGCTCAGGGCTCTCACAGTTGATTGCTCGGGCCTGGCTGCCGGGCTGGCTGCTGCAGCTTGGCTTCTTTGGGATGCGGAGGAGCCGGAGGCCACAGCTGAGCAGCAGACGACGAGGGGGAAGGGAGAGGGGCCGGGGGAGAATTTTGCGCCCCCCACGTGACCCATAGCCATGCGCCCGGTGCGTTGGGCACCCCCTGTCACCGTCACCAGCACGAGACAGCCAAGGAGAGCCAGTAAAAATCAGGACTTTTTTACCACGTGGAGGGATGCGGGAGAAATTGTTAAAAATCGGGTGTGTCCCGCCAAATGCAGGATGCCTGGTCACTATAAGCTAGAGTGGCATCATGTGTCTGAGCCAGCTGAGCTAGAGCTGACCTGTAGGCCAATTGCTGAGTCGCCTGGTGGTGTGACTCCTCTTGTGCCTGAGACAGTTTTCCTGGCAACATTTTCAATATCTTATATGTTCCATAGATGGAAATAATAATGAAAATATTTTAATGGCCTAATTTTTGTACTTATTACACATTTCCCCCATTATCTTAAAAATGTTACACATACATGACACATATGCTATTAAAATTTAGATGATTTATTAGCTATAGATGCGTGGCCAACAAAATTCTACATGTTGAGAGCCACTGTGGTCCAGTGGTTAAAATGCCAAACTAGAATCTGGGAGACCAACGCTCAAGTTCTCACTTGGAGGTGCCTCCTACCTGTTGCACGGGCTCCTGCTTCCTTAATTTGTAATGTTTCTGCTGGCATTTGGTAGCAAATCTGAACGGCAACCTGATCCCGGTGACCAAATTTCCGCTTTCTTTACCAGTGAAGACTGACATTTACCAGAGCAAATCTAACCACGCAGTCATTTCAGACATTCACAGGGACATTTCCAGAACTACCAAGCTCCTTCAGCATGGGGTGTGGGTACAGGGGTAAAATTCGGTTATTCACTTGGGTACTACGTGGGTCTTGAGTTTTACAGACAAACATCATGGGACTCTGATATTTACCAATTGCTGCCCAATATGTCAAGAACTACCAGTCCTAATTAACACGCGTTGGATTTCAGACATCTGCAAATCTGTGCTGCATGTGCATTTAGCAGCTAACTAAGAATGTGCACTGAAGAAACAAATGCTGACTTGGATCATTTAAAGCAGCTTTAGAAGGATGTTGAGTACAAGAATGGCATAATATAACCTGCCAATCTGGTTGATCTCAGAGAGTCAACCTTTTCTTCATCAAGTTGTATCCCATCTTTAGAGCAAGAGGGCCCCAACTGTCAGAGAGCTGCACAACAGGCTGCCAAATTAAGCCCAATTAAGTGCCTGGGGGCCTCCTGCTCTGGGGATGACACAAGAACAAATCAGACATCATGGAAGCAGGGTATGTCTCAATACCCTGAGTAGCAAAAACCAAAGGCCAGGGACACAGGGCCGAGGGGACTGTCTGAACAGGAGCAGTCCAGATGACTTGCCAGGGAAGATCTGCTCAGAAAAGCAAAAAACACCTCTGGCCTGGGGTGGAACATTTTCAAAGCAAAGCTAAATCTGTCACAACGCCAACCTACCTGAATAAGAATGGCATATCCTTCAAAGAACACATGCAGTTTTATGAATGGAGGAAATAGGGGGAAAGTCCTACCTGGGAACTACGATGGAAACACATCTCGTTAGTCCTCTCCTATCCCTGAAACATCCATGTGCAAAGGAATACATTTTCTGTGCAGGCAAGCAAATAATCTCCATGCAACAAAACCCCTCTGAAACTATACAGCTGAGAGTCTCATTTAAATGGGATAAAAGTCTCCTTTAATAAATTAGTAAAAAACCACTATCTTTTCAACAAAATTTGTGCATGTGAGTGCAAATATTTATCCCTCCTTTCAAAACAAAACAAAACACCAGTGCACCAGTTTGGGGGTTTGTTTATTTGTTTGTTTGTTTTTAAGTCCACTGCTTTCTAGTGCTCTGGTTTTTTCTTTTCCTATAAAAGTGGAATGCCTGAACCTCTGGAGAAATCCACTCCATTGTTAGAAATAGCCAAAATTGGCTCGCAACTAGTAAAGATGCCAAGATTTTGCACCTTGCTCTGTGACCTAAAGCAAAAATGACATGAACATTGACAAATTTGACAAGGAAATTTGTGCAAAAAACAACTTCTATTTGGCTAGCCAAGCAGCAAATATGTCGGATGATATGCTTTATTAAGCAATCCATTTTTCAGCAATAGCTGAGCCATCTGCAAAGGTTAGCATGCATCAGACTTTCCACAGAATTTCATCTGCGTCTGCAGCTAGGTGCGACACACAACCACATTTTTCATGTACATACAATTTTGGATGCAAATCGAATACTTGATGAAAGAGGTGACCTTCCAGATTGACTTCACCATACAGTAAAGTCACAAGCAGAGAAGCCGCCAAAAGAGGAAAAGCAGCACGCGGCAATCTCTGCATTGTGCTGGGGCATAAATGGGGGAATTGAAATGGTGGCAGCTCACATATAAAAGCGGGAGCATAAAGTGCTTCTAGAAGGAATATGCCTGAAAAGAAAAATCCAGCAATGGACTAAGAGGGAAAAGAAAAGCAATAACCTCACCAGGTTTATGATTATTCCCACCAGTCCAAAACAATCAGAATTTGGAGTAAGCCTTCAGTTTGGGGAATGGATTTTATTTTATGTTATGTTATTTGTGACAGACTGAAATGGATTTGCATTCTGACTTCCAGATATCAATATCTGCATGCCAATGTCTGGATTTCAAATTGTAGTTCCAATTCTGGTTGTTGTTTTTAATGCATTAATTTATTAATGTCAGTCTTTGGTAAGATAAGCTCATATCTTTGGTAACTAGACTGCTGTGAGGAACAGAATGGACTGTTGGCTGCGGCATTTGTCAGCCAGACTCAGACTTCCCAGTCCAGTTATATAGTTCCAGTCAGCAATGTGACTTAGGACAGCAGGAAATTCAGGGAGCCCATTGTGTTTCTGCACAGATCAGCTTCTACAATTGAAATATCAACATCTGAATATTTAAAATGCAGCATTTAAAAGCTTTAAATTTTGAAAATAAGCCTGGGTTGGGGGTGGGGTGATAAAAAGTCTGAATTGTCTTTAGTGTTATGGGTTTTTTTTTAATGTTCATATGATACACTGCTCACAGATAGTGTCTGCCTTGTTTATCTTTATTACAGAATCTTGTGGTGTTTCTCTGGTATGTTGGCAATCTAGTATTTTAGCTTTTACATGCATTTATTGACAAAAATGTACATGCGGATACACTTATAATCCTGCTTCAATGAGCATTCAAGTTTGCTTACAGTACCAAAAACAACAGCATAATTTGATATGAACACCACAGCAATACCACACAGTAAGACAGCTGCACAAGAACAGCAACAACAAAAACTAATGGCAAAATTAGGGTTGCCAACCTCCTGGTGAAGCCTGGAGATCTACCAGAATTAGTAGTAGCTAATCTCCAGACAACAAAGATCAGTTCTCCTTAGAGGGATGTTCCTCAGAGAGAACTGTGCAGCATTGTACTGTATTGTACCCCCATAAACTCCTCCCTCCTCAAAGGGTACTCCCAGTTCTCAAGAATTTCCCAAACCAGTCCTGTCCACCGTAGAACATCAATGCTTGCTTAAAAAGGCTAGATTTTACCAGACATCTAAAAGGTGATAAAGATGGCTTTCCTTCCACAAGAGTTCTCTAAATGAGGAGCCACTGCAGAAAAGGCCCCGTCTCCCCTTTCCTTCCAGTAGCATTATGGGGGCTCCAGGGGAGAATTCCATTGATGACTTTAACTGGCAAGCAGGTGGTGCTTCCAACTCTCTATCTAAGACCATGTAGGGGTTTTAATGGTGAGCACCTACGTTTTGAATGGCACCCAGAAACAACCTGGAAGCAATGGAGTGTTTGAGCACCAGTGGCCAGTACTATGCACCTTTTTTTTTTACTAATGTAGCCTCTATATCAAAAACAGCCCCATGGGAGAGAACACAGGGGATAGGTTGCAGTTCTCCAAAATATTTCTCCAGTCCTCATGCTACAATAACAAATTGCTTTCACATCCTGCAGGTGAGCTCCCAAAGGCACCTGGTGGGCCACTGTGAGTAGCAGAGAGCTGGACTAGATGGACTCTGGTCTGATCCAGCTGGCTTGTTCTTATGTTCTTATGTTCTTAAATAGTGATCCAAAGGAAAAAGAACAAGGAAGTGCTAAAGAAACACATTGATAGCCAATAAGATATTCACCTGGCTGACCATTAATATTACAAGTCAGTGGAGGGCAACACTTAACTCTTGTAACATATGGCTTTTGCAAGTTGTACAGTGTAATGGGAATTACTGAAGTAGGGAAAGTACTGCTAGAACTTTACTAATTGAGATATGAGCAGAGCCACGCGTAAGTAATAGAAATGCTCTGAACAGAAATAGACTTATTTTGACATTTCAGAGAGGCTGAAAACAATTAAGCCTGACAATTATTTAAGCACCATATTGTCTAGTTTCATTTTCCTGGGCTGCTGAAAACAGGAGAAGCAGAAAAGGAGAAATGTAATTCGCTGCGTACGTGAATGACAGGGATGTCACCCAACCAGTGCAGCACATCATCCTGGCATACAAGGAACTCCGTATTTGCATTTAAGAACAGAAGAACGAGCCTGCTGGGTCAGACCAGAGTCCATCTAGTCCGGCTCTCTGCTACTCGCAGTGGCCCACCAGGTGCCTTTGGGAGCTCACATGCAGGAGGGGAAAGCAAGGGCCTTAAGAACATAAGAAAGAGCCTGCTGGATCAGACCAGAGTCCATCTCGTCCAGCTCTCTGCTACTCGCAGTGGCCCAACAGGTGCCTTGGGGAGCTCACGGGCAGGAGGTGAAAGCAAGGGCCTTCTGCTGCTGCTGCTCCCTTGCACCTGGTCTGCTGAGGCATTTGCAATCTCAGATCAAGGAGGATCAAGATTGGTAGCCATAAATCGACTTCTCCTCCATAAATCTGTCCAAGCCCCTTTTAAAGCTATCCAGGTGAGTGGCCATCACCACCTCCTGTGGCAGCATCTTCCAAACACCAATCACACGTTGCGTGAAGAAGTGTTTCCTTTTATTAGTCCTAATTCTTCCCCCCAGCATTTTCAATGGTATGCCCCCTGGTTTTAGTATATGGTTAGAAAGAGAGAAAAATTTCTCTCTGTCAACATTTTCTACCCCATGCATAATTTTATAGACTTCGATCATAACCCCCCTCAGATGTCTCCTCTCCAAACTAAAAAGTCCTAAACGCTGCAGCCTTTCCTCATAAGGAAGGTGCTCCAATCCCTCAATCATCCTTGTTGCCCTTCTCTGCACTTTTTCTATCTCTTCGATATCCTTTTTGAGATGTGATGACCAGAACTGAACACAGTACTCCAAGTGCTGCTTTATATAAGGCCATGACAATCTTTGCAGTTTTATTATCAATTCCTTTCCTAATTATCCCCAGCATAGAACATAAGAACATAAAGAAGAGCCTGCTGGATCAGACCAGAGTTATCATCATCATCATCATCAACCTTTTATTGGCATGAGTTTAAAATACAACAGAAAGGTTGAGGAGAATCAAGTTAAAATAAGTAGGTTCAGACATTTCCAGCAGTTAAAACAATAAATAAATAAATAAACTAAAATCTGTGGCGAATCTGTTGTGCCAGCGCCAGGAATTTGGCAAAGTCTAGGGATCTCTGAGGAGACTGATCACAAAGCAGATAGAAAGATTTGACCTTGTCTGATGAGTAGGCATAGTTCTCAGTATATGGGTCTATATATTGTCTTCTAGATGAATGCCATATAGCGTTCTGCAATCTAGGAGGATGTGCTCGCATTGTTTCGATGGCTTTTCGTGAACATGGACACATTCTTTGTTGGTATGGGATCTGGAGAAATCTGCCGCTTCAGGACTACAATTGAGGGTAGGGACGCTCAGTCGGGCTAGGGCATTAAGGTACCGCCGGAGGTATGGGCGCTTAAGATATATTGTAGAAATACCTTGGTAGCCCTTTACTGAAGGGGGGAAGGTAGGAGCCCTCCAGTAAAATGCCCTTCATGTGATGAGTAGAAAGCAGTTGGTTTTCAGCGTCAAGTAGCCTTAGCGACAGAAGTTTGACTATTTGCGCTTCATCCATGTTTATGAAAAAATCTAAAGTGAAGCCTAGCGAATTAATTTTTTTCTTGATCAGAAGACTCCAAGTGGAGAGACAGGAATCTGAAAGCATTCGCTTTGTCAGGCTGTCCTGTTCTGATCAAAAATGGAGGCACAGCCAATATCGAAGCGAGGAGAGCCATATACGTGTTTCAAGAAGATTTAGACCTAATTCCGAACATAAAGACAGATATGACATGGTGTTCAAAATTCCAAGTAGTTTGCGAAAAAAGTTAGATTGTATAGACTCAAGAGGCTTTAGATTATGATTTAGCCAGATTGGGGCACCATACAAGGTTTTTGGAATCAGTCTGCCATCAAAGGCTCTCACAGCTGCTGGGACGCATTGACCCCCTTGGGAGTAGAAGAACCGCCTAATTGCTGCCGCACACTGATTGGTGGAGAGGGAGATGTGCTTGTGCTGCTCGGTCCAATTCAGATTATATTGGAAACGGATTCTGCTGATTTGAAACTTTGACTTGGTCAATCTCTGTTCCCACTGATAGACCATACTGATGGCTTCCACGATTTTGAGATTGTCACAATTTTGGTCTTCTCATAGTTTATTGTGATTCTGATTGCATTCGCAGTAGTCTGCGAAGGCGTGGAGTAGACGTTTCAGGCCTATCTTGGTACGCGAGAGTAGAACCTTGTCATCGGCATATAGGAGAGTGGCCAAGGGTGCGTTGCCAAGGATGGGAGGGTCAGCTCGAGCGGTTGGAAGGGAATTTGGGAGATCCTGTAGAAACAGGTTGAAAAGTAAAGGGGCAAGGACACAGCCTTGCTTGACACCCTTATTAGAAGTTATTTTGGGGGTGCATGAGCCAGTAGGATTGTAACGAATGCTGCAAGTGGTGGAAGTATAGAGTTTTTGGATGAGAAGAAGTAGACGCTTCTCTATCCCCAGAGCGCTTAGCTTGTTCCAGAGAAGTTGCCTGGGGATTGAATCAAAGGCACTCCTCAAGTCGAGGAACGCGGCATATAGCCCGGAGTTCTTGGTTTTTCCATATTTCTCGGCGAGGTGCCTCAGTACCACACAGTGGTCGTACGTGGAGTGGCCCTTGATGAAACCGATTTGGTCAGGACCAAGTAAAGGAATGGCCCATTCCAGGAGTTTCTCGCAGAGGTGGTCTGTGTACACTTTCCCTGGAATAGATAACAGGCTGATTGGCCTGTAATTGGAAGGTGTATCATAATTTCCTTTCTTGAAAATTGGAACAACAGTGGCCTTGGTCCAGTCTTGGGGTAATTGACCGCTATTATCAATTGATGAGAAAAGTTCAGCCAATATAGGAGCCCAGTTTCCAGCATAGTTGGTAAAGATTTCAGGGAATAGGCCATCCGGACCAGGGGCCTTTCCATGTTTGAGTTTTCTAATAAGCTGGAATACATCGGTGGTAGTGACTCGAGGCCATCTGGGCAGGTCTTCAAGAGCAAGTAGCTCCACATCGGGTTGATTGGATTCTGGATCAAAGAAGATTTTGTTATAGTGCTCCCACCATGTTGAAGAGGTGATAGAGGAGGCCGAGGTGAATGTGGTGGAATTGCAAGAGCTGCCCTTTGAAATGAGTCTCTGGAACCAGCAGAGAAGAGGAGCAGTGGAGAACAGCAGTGGGCCAGAAAGGGCTGAGAAGTGGGCCAGAAAGGGCTGAGGAGCTCTGATTTTTCCTTACAGAGGGCTTTTCTCAAAGCCACATCTTTTAAACAGTGTATTTTAAACAGGGGGTTTCTCTTTTTTTCTCCTTGTCCTAGGGCTGCTGATTGGTAGAGGCTGCTGCAGGGGTGGGGCTTCTCACATTTGTAAATCTTTTCAGTTAGTGCTGAAGGGGTGGGGCTTCTCACATTTTTAAATCTTTTCAGTTAGTCTCTGGAACCAGCAGAGAAGAGGAGCAGTGGAGAACAGCAGTGGGCCAGAAAGGGCTGAGAAGTGGGCCAGAAAGGGCTGAGGAGCTCTGATTTTTCCTTACAGAGGGCTTTTCTCAAAGCCACATCTTTTAAACAGTGTATTTTAAACAGGGGGTTTCTCTTTTTTTCTCCTTGTCCTAGGGCTGCTGATTGGTAGCGGCTGCTGCAGGGGTGGGGCTTCTCACATTTGTAAATCTTTTCAGTTAGTGCTGCAGGGGTGGGGCTTCTCACATTTTTAAATCTTTTCAGTTAGTCTCTGGAACCAGCAGAGAAGAGGAGCAGTGGAGAACAGGTGTTTTACTAAATAAGAACATATTTTAAGGGATAGTAGAAGGTATAGAAACCTTAAGAGGGAGGCACTAATTAAAATCAGTATTTGAATATCTAAACAAAATTAGATATGAAGGCAGGAAGCCAGCAGGGGGATGGGGGCTTTCCAGTGTTTTGCACTGAGTGTCACATGTATGACTATCTGCCACTAGGGCAGAAGTCATGGGTGTGCCCTCGCTGCAATGAGCTCATGGCACTCAAGGAACGTGTGCGTTCTCTTGAAGCCAAGGTGGCAGACCTGGCGAAGCTGAGAGAGCCAGAGAGGGCAACAAACGAGGCTTTCAGGGACCTAGCAGCCGGGTCCCACTCCCAAGGTGACATCTCTTCAGATGTCATGGAGAATGAGAGTCTGGGGGACGGAGGGTGCCAGTCTGAGGTGGTGGAAGATGATCCTTAGATGGGACCCCTTCTTTAGCTGGTGATCAGTTATCCTCTCGCACTGAGGATACCCCTCGGGGAGGTGGGGAGCTCCTTGTAGTGGGTGATTCGATCAGTAGGAATATAGAGAGTTGGGTTTGTGGGAGGCGTGATGACCGCATGGTGACTTGCCTGCCTGGTGCGAAGGTTGGGGAGGTCACGCTTCGTCTAGAGAGGCTGTTAGACAGTGCTGGGGTGGAGTCAGCAGTTGTGGTCCACATTGGTACCAATGACATTGGGAAATGTAGCCGGGAGGTTCTGGAAGCTAAATTTAGGCTGCTAGGAAAAAGGTTAAAATCCAGGACCCCAAGGTGGCATTCTCCGAAATGCTACCTGTTCCATCGCCAAGAGGGCGAGCTAGGCAAGCGGAGATACAGGGTTTCAATGCGTGGATGAGAAGGTGGTGTAAGGCAGAGGGTTTCAGCTTTGTCAGGAACTGGGGAACCTTTTGGGATAAGGCAGGCCGGTACAAAAGGGACGGGCTTCATCTTAACCAAAGAGGAACCAGGCTGCTGGCGCTCAACATTAAAAAGGTGGCAGAACAGCTTTTAAACTGATCCTTGGGGGAAAGCCGACAGTGGAGGAGGTGACTGCGGGTCGGAATACAGAGTCCATGGGGATGCAGACAGAGAGGGAGGTTTTTCTAAATCAACCACATACAAGCGAGGAGCATAGCAATGTGATAAGTGATAGTGTCTACAAAAGGCTAGAGGGCAAAACACATAAATCCCAGGTTAGGGACAGAGACAGAGTATACAAGTGTCTCTTTGCTAATAGTAGAAGCATTCGACCTAAAATGGGGGAGCTGGAGTACAGAGTTTTGAAGGAGGACTTTGATATAGTGGGCATCACAGAGACATGGTGGAATGAGGAGAACCAGTGGGATGCTGTTATCCCAGGTTACAGGCTCTACAGGAAGGGTAGGACAGGGCGATTGGGGTGGGGTGGCCCTCTACATCAAAGAGAGCATAGTGTCACATAAAATAGACAATGCAGGGGAGCTGGATTCCTCTACAGAAGCACTGTGGATATCAATACCAGGGTGAAGCATAGTTTAACATTAGGAATATATTAACGCCCCTGACCAAAGTGCACAAGAGGATTCTGAGATGGAAAAAGAAATTAGAGAGGCCAACAAAAGCAAAAAAATGTCGTGGGTAATGGGCTTATTTTAACTATCCCCACATAAACTGGAAAAATGCATGTTCAGGTCATAGTAAGGAGAGAACATTCCTGGATATGCTAAATGACTGTGGCTTAGGAGCAGATGGTTGTAGAACCAACCAGGGGAGATGTGATCCTAGATCTAATTCTATGTGGGACCCAGGACCTGGAAAAGGGAAGTCAGTGTTGTTGAGCCGATAGGGAACAGCCACCACAATGCTGTCAGATTCAGTATCTCTGCATGCTAACAAGTGACAACTACTAATATAGTTACATTTGCCTTCAGAAAGGGAAATTTCTCAAAGATGAGGGGGATAGTGCGCAGGAAGCTGAAAGGGAAAATCAAGAGAGTCAAAACTGTCCAAGGTGCTTGGAGGTTATTTAAAAAACACAGTCTTAAAAGCTCAGCTGGAATGTGTTCCGGTGAGGTTAGGAAAGGCAGCACCCAGTCAAAAAGAAAGCCACCATGGTTAACAAGGGAGGTTGAGGAAATTATTAGGAAAAAAAAGATGTCTTTTAGAAAATGGAAGTCCAACTTAACTGATGAAGAATACCAGAGAGAACACAAATGGTGGCAAAAGAGAAGCAAGTTAGCTGTAAGGGAGGCAAAAAGGATTATGAGGAACACATGGCTGCTTAACATCAAGACTAGCAACAAACAGTTCTTCAAGTACATCAAAAGCAGGAAGCCAGCTAGGGAAGCGGTAGGCCCGTTAGATGACAAAGGAACAAAGGGTGTGCTAAAAGATGACAGGGAGATTGCAGAGAAGCTGAATGAATTCTTTTGCATCTGTCTTCACCCAAGAGGAGGTGAGGAAAATTCTGCACCTGAACCAAGCTTCTTAGGAGGTGAACTGAGGGAACCAACTAAGATAGTGGTACATTAAGGAAGAAGTTCTGGCAGCCATTGATAAACCAAATGCTACCAAATCCCCTGGCCCAGATTGCATTCACCCAAGAGTTCTTAAAGAGCTCAAGCATGAAATTGCTGATCTTCTCACTTTAATATGCAACTTATCCCTGAAATCAGGCTCCATCCCTGAAGACTGAAGATGGCCAATGTCACACCAATCTTTAAGAAAGGGTCTAGGAAATTACAGGCCAGCCAGTTTGACATCTGTTCCTGGTAAATTAGTAGAATCTATCATTAAAGATAAAATTATTAAACATGTAGAAAAGCAAGACCTGCTGAGGAAGAGTCAGCATGGCTTTTGCAGAGGCAAGTCCTGTCTTACAAACTTACTAGAGTTCTTTGAGGGTGTAAACAGGCATGTGGATGAGGGGGAACCAGTGGACATTGTCTCCTTGGATTTCCAAAAGGCTTTTGACAAAGTTCCTCACCAGAGACTGTTGAGAAAACTCAGCAATGAAGGAATAAGAGGGGAAGTCCTCCTATGGATTAAAAACTGGTTGAGGAACAAGAAACAAAGGATGGGTATAAATGGGAAGTTCTCACAATGGAGAGTTGTAGGTGTCCCCCAAGGATCCGTTTTGGGACCAGTGCTCTTTAACTTATTCATAAATGACCTGGAAGTAGGAGTGGGTAGCGTGGTGGCCAAGTTTGCAGATGATACCAAATTATGTAGGGTGGTGAGAACCACAAAGGATTGTGAAGAGCTCCAAGTGGACCTTGATAAATTAGGTGATTGGGCTAAGAAATGGCAAATGCAGTTCAATGTAGCTAAATGTAAAGTGATGCACATAGGGGCAAAAAAATCCAAACTTCACATACACCGCTTACAGGTCAGTGCTATCAGTCACAGACCAGGAAAGGGATTTGGGTGTCTTAGTTGATAGTTCCATGGGAATGTCAACTCAATGCATGGCAGCTGTGAAAAAGGCAAACTCTATGCTGGGGATAATTAGGAAAGGAGTTGATAATAAAACTGCAAGGATTGTCATGCCCTTATAGAAGGCAGTGGTGCGACCGCGACTCTGGAGTACTGTGTTCAGTTCTGGTCGCCACATCTCAAAAAGGATATCGAAGAGATAGAAAAAGTGCAGAGAAGGGCAACGAGGATGATTGAAGGATTGGAGCACCTTCCTTATGAGGAGAGGCTGCAGCGTTTGGTACTCTTTAGTTTGGAGAGGAGATGTCTGAGGGGGGATATGATTGAAGTCTATAAAATTATGCATGGGGTAGAAAATGTTGACAGAGAGAAATTTTTCTCTCTTTCTCACAATACTAGAACCAGGGGGCATCCATTGAAAATGCTGGGGGGGAAGAATTAGGACTAATAAAAGGAAACACTTCTTCACGCAACGTGTGATTGGTGTTTGGAATATGCTGCCACAGGAGGTGGTGATGGCCACTAACCTGGATAGCTTTAAAAAGGGCTTGGACAGATTTATGGAGGAGAAGTCAATCTATGGCTACCAATCTTGATCCTCCTTGATCTGAGATTGCAAATGCCTTAGCAGACCAGGTGCTCAGGAGCAGCAGCAGCAGCAGAAGGCCCTTGCTTTCACATCCTGCATGTGAGCTCCCAAGGGCACCTGGTGGGCCACTGCGTGTAGCAGAATGCTGGACTAGATGGACTCTGGTCTGATCCAGCAGGCTAATTCTTATGTTCTTATGTTCTTATGAGGTTCCAAAATTGTTTGGTGTTCTTGGCATTGATTGTGGCAATCAGATTGGCCCAATTGCCTCTTCTTTATAATCAAGGCTTTCTAGTCCAGCACTCTGCTACTCGCAGTGGCCCACCAGATACCTTTGGGAGCATTTGGGTAAAAATTAAGGGAGAGAAAAACAGCACTGATCTCATTGTGGGGGTCTATCACAGACCACCCCCCTGTCAGATCCTCAATGATTGAAACAACACCTTGTAGAGAACAGAGGTTTATTCATACATCCAGAGGACAGCTTGGAAAAGCCAGAATTGACTTTTCCACGCACAAACAACAGTAATACGAAATGAAGGAGTGCCCCCCCATGTGAACAGAAAGTAAAATATGTAGGCAGTTTGATAAGAGCAAAAGTCTGTTGGAGCTGACCTTGGCCAGCACCTGGTGGTTAGAGCGGCTTCCAGAATTTAAGTCATGGACCTGCTCAGAGCTGTAATCATCCCTGATGTGTAACACTATTTCTCCTCCTTTCCTGTTTGACCCAGGACTATGGTATCTAGCCATCGTATTCTTTGGCATCCAGATCTTCTCCCACCATTGACAAGTCATATATAGATTTTTAGACAAGTCATCATATATAGACAAGTCATCATAGATTTTTCTAGCGAATTTGATCGCATCACATGACCGAAGTATGTAACTCTGAGCCTGGTTATTTTCCCTTCTAGTGATGTACCTGGTTTTATGCAGCTCAAGACTTCTGCATTTGTCAACCTAGCTGTCCATGGTATGCGCAGTAGTTTTCGCCAACACCACAACTCGAAAGCGTCTATTCTTCTTCTGTCAGCTTTCTTTATAGTCCAGCTTTCACACCCATACATGGTTATGGGGGAGATGATGGCTTGGACTAGCCTGTGCTTGATTTTGATGCTGATGTCTCTGCTTTTCCAAACTTTATCCATGCTCAGCATTGTGCTACGTCCTAATGCTATTCTCTGCTTTATCTCAGGACTTACTTCTCCATTACAGTCAATTTTTGAGCATAGGAAGATGAAGTCTTAGATGCACTCAATGTCCTCATTGTCAATGTTAATTTGGGTCTGATCTATGCTAGCTGTCGTCATGATGTTTGTTTTCTTCATATTGAGAAGGAGGTCCATTTTTTCGCTTTCAGTTTTGATCTTCGCTATCAATTGTCTCAGATTGCTCTTGGTCTCTGCAAGCAGTGTTGTGTCATCTGCATAACAAAGATTGTTGATGTTTCTGCTGCCAATTTTCACTCCTATTTTTGAGTCTTCTAGCTCTGATTTTCGCATGATCACTTCGGCATAGAGGTTGAACAAGTAGGGTGAGAGAATGCAGCTCTGTCAGACACCTTTGCCTATTTGGAACCAGTCTGTGTCCCCATGTGCCGTTCTCACTGTGGCTTACTCGTTGGTGTAGAGCGACTGTATCAGCTTGATCAGATGTGGTGACACACCTAGTTCTTGCAAGGCTTGCCACAGCTTATCATGCTCTACACTGTCAAAGGCCTTGCAGTAATCAGTGAAGCACATGTAGATGTTCTGCGGGTATTCTCAAGCTTTCGCCATGATCCATCGCAAGTTTACAATGTGATCGCGAGTGCCACAGCCACGTTGAAAGCCTGCTTGTACGTCAGGGAGTTGTGCTTCAATGATTGGTCTTAGCCTTTCTTGTATTATCTTGAGAAGGATCTTGCTTGCATGTGGGATGAGGGCTATTGTGCGATAATTGGAACCAACACGGTAATCACCTTTCTTTAGTGAAAGGATGAAGACTGATCTTTTCCAGTCATCAGGCCACTCAATGGATTCCCATACTGCCTGGCACAGGGCCATGATGGTTTTAACTGGTATGGGC